>NC_090873.1:10434161-10456661 GCF_036669935.1 Montipora foliosa | reverse complement strand
GCCCTAAAGTACCAAGGATTTAAGAAAGTGTCGGAGATCATTGAAACGCTGGCTGGTAAAAAGGACAATAAAGAGGGCAGCTTAGCAAGCAAGGCAAATAAGCTATTTCATTGAAGAAAGACCGTGTTTTTCAGAGTGGATTGCGATACACATGGCTTGCCTATGATGCCGACAAAAATATCACGACCTGTAAGATCTGTCTCGAGGCAAACAAATCAAATACAATATTGTCGAAGGGCCACCATTGCACGAGTTCCAGTTTGAACGTGCCTTGATGAAATGGACAGAGAAATCACGAAGTATGTTGTCCACCCTAGTTATGGAGCGCAAGTGACTTTTTCCCACCTAAGCTCTTACAGGGCCCGTATTTTTCAGGAAAGGGGGCCCTTGGACTCGTTAAGACAAAATCCTGGTGAGAACACTGCGATTGTAATGCTTCACCGTTTTCTATTGAGGGTGGTCGTGAAGATATGAATAATCAATATATAATCTGGCAATTTCGTTTAAATATCGTCCCTATCAATCAACAAGAGCAGGGCTGGCGCAGTGGTGACAGCTCTCGCCTTCTACCAACGTGGTACGGGATCGATTCCCGGATGCGACGTCATATTTGGGTTGAGTTTGTTGGTTCTCTACTCTGCTCCGAGGGGTTTTTCCCGGGTACTCTGGTTTTCTCTCCTCTCCTCAAAAACCAATATTTGATTTGTTTTTTTTCTGATTTCAGTTGGCTTTTAGTATCCTCTATTAGTAGGGCACTCGTGTTCGGCTAAATCATCTTGAGACTTAAATAAAGTTATTATTATTATTATTATTATTATTATTATTATTCGATTCTCTCAAGTTGTTGGGTGTTCTACTGTTTATGGTTGATGGTCATGCCACTTGTCATTACAATCTATCCCATACTTCTTGCACATCTCCTAGTGTACCTGCAGGACCACCTTGTCGCGGCGCTTTCTATACTCTCTCTGGGCAAGCTTCTTACGTCCACTGACAATGTGTCGTACTGTTTCAGTGGCATCTCCATACAATCTACATCTTGGTGACTCTGAGGTCGTATCTATGCTGTGCTTGATCGAGTTTGTTCTTAAAGCTTTATTATTATTATTATTATTATTATTATTATTATTGTTATTGTTATTATTATTATTGTTGTTGTTGTTATTATTATTATATTTCATATTTGAGAAACATATAAGGTCGACAGCTTCCAAAACTGCATCATCAGTAGGTAAACCTTGAATTTAGCGAAGTTTAAATAATTTCAAAATTCGACGAACACTATTTTAATGCTAACCCCGTTGAGTGAAATGAAGAGACTTGTTTATCGATGATGACTCAGGGATACTCAGAAAAAATCCCGAGTGCTCCTTTACAGGAGTCGAACCTACGACCACTGAGCCATTGAGCTACAGAGGACTCGTATAACTCGGTGGTAGAGCATCCGAAGTCACGCCGGAAGTAATCGGAAGATCGTAGTTTCGGCTCTTACGATGGAGCACTCAGATTTTTTCCTAATATCTCCGAGTCAATTCATCCGGCGATATCTCTTAACTCTCAGTTGTATTTTTCTTTTAAAAAAAAGCATGACAATGCATAGTTAATATACGGGGATGGTTTTGAAAATTGACGAGTTTCTGTGTTACACAGTGTTTTTTCAGTGATTTGGTTGATCCCTGGCGTGTTTGTAATTTGTTAGGAGATGGGTAATTTTAGGCCTGACTAACGAGGTTGGCTCGCTGCCCATAGATCGGTACGAATGGGCATAGTTGGTCAACTCTGTTGTTTGACATTTTCAGTGGAGAAGTTGTCAAAGAAGGGACACGGTGGGACCCCAAGGAAGTTGCCGTACATGTAATCTTCCCTTCTGGCGCAGTGTCTGAAGACAGAATATTAAAACTTGTCAGATGGAATCCTCGTGCTCGTTGTCCGCCTCTCCTTCACCAGGAGGACATTGTCAGTGATGTCATTGAGCTATCAGAAGTGGACAGTCCGAGCATTCAGCATTTCAATGAAGCTGTCACAATAGTCATTCCACACTGTGCCTCAAATCTTAAGGGTTATGAAGTGGTGATTAAAACTTTGATCAACAGTGAAAACAATGAGTGGGACGATATTGTTGAAACGGAGGATTTGCGCACAAAGCATGGTGAGAATTGATTGATTGAGTTTTTTTGTGATTATAGTAAAGTGGGTTTTGTTACCTGAACTAAGTAACAGCAGACGACGGATGCAAGTCTTGTCTAGAAAGGGACCGTGTGTTTTAGGCAGCGTTTACACGAACGCGTTTTCATTTGTAACCGCATCGTTTTCGATGCGGTTACGCTTTCTTTTTACACGACACCGATCAAGACTGTTGGCCAAACTGGGTCGATTTGAAATCGCTGCCACAAGTGTAGCGCTTTCAAAACGATTCGGTTTCATCTGTCGTTTAAAGGGCGAAACCGCATCGATTTGAATACGGTTACTATTTTAGCGCGAAATTTCTATTGTAAGATTCAAATGGTGAATTAAGCACGTTGTGCAGCGTTCGCTTATACCATCAAGGCTTTGATTTTCTGGCGAAAACGGTGCCGTGTAAACACTTCCAAACCGCATCGATTTTGACGCGGTTTCAAAGTCGTGAAACCCTGTCTATGTGAAACCGCGTTCGTGTAAATGCTGCCTTACTTTCACAGTATAAATTGGTAATGGTAGTGGTTTGTTTGTTTTGGGGAACAGGCCTGGCGCAGTGGTAAGGGCACTTGCCTTCCACCTATGTGGCCCGGGGATCAATTCCCATATTCGTTGCTGTATTTGGGTTGAGTTTGTTGGTTATCGACCCTGCTCTGAGAGGTTTTTCCCCAAGTACTCCGGTTTTCCTCTCTCCTCACAGCATTTGATTTGATTTGTTTTGGTTTCCGTTGATTTGTAGTCTCCCCAATTAGCAGAGCACTCGTGATCGGCTAAATAGCCTTGAGATTTTAATAAAGTGATTATAATTTTATACCGCACATATCAAATAAAGTCTCATTGCGGTCTACAATTCTGTGAGATATAGACCACCAACACCGGGGTCTCCCCCCTGGTGTGTGGGTTCTTAAACGGCCCACAGTGTGGATTAACAGGAAGGATTGAGAGACGGTTCCTATATGGTTTATAGTCCCTATGCGAGAAGTAATGCAAACCCAAAGAAATTCGCTATTTACTTTCGACACTCAATTGAAAACCGCTCTAAGATAATCACCCCTGATTCTGCGCATGACTGCTATGAAAACCAACTCAGCTATACACTACTGATAGCATTGTCCATCTTTTGATCAACCCAAGCCAGTTTGACCAAATATGCACACTACAGCTCAGTGGAACATGTCTCCATTCTCCGTGGTTAACACAAGTCAATAACTCGAAGCTTTTTTTCAGACATTAAGGGAGACCACGCTGGCTCTGGTGACGTTCCAGACTTACTTTTTCCCGTGGCTATCAGTAAGATAACACAATGCTCGACGTTCGTAGTGGTCTGTCGTCTAAGATCGCATGAACATACCATCACAAGTCAGGAAAGCGAACTGGTGTGGCCTGAATTTCCACTTGCCAGAATATCTTTTCCGCAAAATGCAGTTCCACGAGATGAATCATTTGAAGTCATTGCCAAGGTTAGCCTGTCACATGTGTCAATTACCCGTGTTTAGAGGGACCGTGCTATCCAACGCGCATGTTCGAGTTGGTCAGAAAGAATTTGAAACGTCGGCTCGATTTTTCGAGTCATGTAACAGCCCTCGTAACTCAATGTATCCTTGGCTTGCAACTGACATCATCGTAGCTATGTTGGTGTACTGAACAATAGCGAAAAATTCTTTTGGGAATTGGGTAAGGTAAAGTCTGCTACGAGCCTAGCCTAGAAGACCCATCAGGCCGGCGCTTATCTCCGGTTTCCGTAGCATGAAGTGACTAGGAGTATTTCTACTCCCCTCTGGATGGGATGCTAGTCCATCGCAGAGTTACCCCCAGCAATAGATTCGCCGGTAGACATTTATACACCTGGGTGGAGAGAGGCGGCGTGAGAGTAAAGTGTCTTGCCCAAGAACACAACACAATGTCCCGAACCCGAACCCGAACCCGGACCACTCGATCCGGAGTCGAGCGCACTAAGCACGAGGCCACCGCGCGAGAATTTGGCTCAAACGCGAGGGACATTTGGCTTTTGTTTTGTACACCACCACGGCCGTTTAATCACGTGAACGCAAGCTATGAACAATGTGATTACCTCGATATACTCAAGCCAAAAACAAAAGACTAAACAACTGAAGCAATCACGTAGACAGAAGCTGATTACACTGCTCTGGGAAACTCTAGGTAGAAGAACATGCGCCTTAGGGTTCAAACAGCCAAAAATTGGCTATTTGAGCCTTACGGCGCCTGCTCACTCCTCGTGCTAACATGAATGCACCAATTAGATACGCTTTTGATTGTTATTCACGAAAACCAATGAGAAGACACTTTGTTTTAAGGTTCCCCGGAGCTCTTCTCTCCCTCAGGCAAAAGAAGAGCTCTGGGATCGAGATTGAGGACACAACTAAAAAAATTGTCTATTACTAAGAGGACATAGACGTGGGTGCCTTTTCTTTGAAAGGAACATAAACATGGAAGACTTAAGTCTTCCAGGTTTTTTTAGTTCGAAAGTAATTCTTCGTTTGTTACCTCTTTTTGCACTGAATTACCTCTGCTGCACTGTTACCAGAAAATTGCAATTCTCTTAGCCAATAAGAATGCACGGAAATGCATGAGCTCGTGTTCGTCTTTGAAAAAATAATATTCTTTCTTAGCTATTCCAAATTGCATTCAATATCATATGATTACCTATAGGAATGTCTGTGTAAACATTATTATTTCTTCTTTATTTGTTCCAAATTGCATTCGATATCATATGATTACCAATAGGAATTTCTGTGTAAACATTATTATTTCTGTAATTTATTGCTTTATTTTCCATTTTACTCAGCTTCAAGAAGTTTCCCAAAAATTGTTCAAGAAGAAGCAAATTTTGCCAGGACCGATATTGCGAATAACGAGTCCAAGAGCAGTTGACTTTCTGAAGCCTGTAACCATCCAGCTTCCATTGTCTTTGGGAGAACGTTGCAGGAGAGGAGACATCGATATGTCATTAGTCCGTGTTCGTGTCCTCTTGAAAGAATCAAGCTCTGAGGAGGAAGAGTGGATTGAGATAACAGACAAACTTGAGACGCCTCCGAGATTTGACGGAGATATCATCACATTTGAAGTCAGGCACTTTTCAGTGTAAGTGTCAAAGCAAAGTTGAGATGACTTTTTTGCTCTTATGTATTCTTTTTCCTCGAAGGTCCCCGGAACCTTTCCAGTTTTGGGCCTGAAAAGCCAGTTAAGAAACTTTAATCCACTTGTTTCGATTTTAGCTGGTCTTTTTTAACACGTTTTCGAAAGTTCATTAATAATTCATGAGTGGAGTAGCCAATCAGGTCACCGATAAATCGTCACGTGCACAAGCTTTATAACTAATAAAGCACTCCTCATTAGAATTCCTTATATAAAGGGTATTAATAATCCATACCTTGTTTTTCTTGTATGCTGATGTTCTCCTCTGACAATTTTGTCCGGACTCCAGAGGGACACGCTGTTTGTGGAGTGTTTTTGAAACTGTTCAAAAACTTCGCAACTACGCCTCGTGTTTTAGACCCGATAAAACACTGCTCCTCGTTTTTTAAACATTACTTCAAGATAGTCCGTGTTTTACAACAACTCCCTCTTGTTGCAGTTTGTGGACTTTGGTTGATTGGTGTTGGAACAAACTACCGTTGGCTGGAGGCGCTGGCGCTGTTATTGATCAAACTGTGGAACCAGAAGTCAAGAAGTTGGATTCTGTACCAAAAGCAGCATCTTTTCTAGCGTTTGTTCCCGGAGACACTCGTTTGCACCAAACATCGCAGTTAAGGCTGTACTGCGTTCCAACGTGTAAAAAACCAGAGGTAGAAGAGATCGAGGGCAAGAAAGATAATGTTGTGATAGGAGATGGAAGCTCAGATGAACTCATGTATTTTAACGACAAAGCTTTCATGTTCCTATCCGAAGGTATTGTCGCTGCTATAAGACCTGAACGCTTACGGAAGTTTCACGTCAGGTGAGATAAAATTTCTCGGTACCAAGGTTTTATGAAGAAACGTAGAATAAAAGCTGTTAAAAACCTCTTTAGTTACTCAAAAACGGTCTGCCCTTTAACCCATTGTCTTCTATGAGTGAGATTTAGATTTTATTCTGTCTAACGCCAGGCGATTTTACTCGTCAATGGGCGGCGGTTTAGGAGTCAATGTATTAACAACCTCTATATCCCCTTCAATTAACCCATTGACTCCTATATAGGAGTGAGACTTAACAGATTTTACTGTACATATTCCCTATAAAAACTTTACTATACATATTCCCTTTAAAAATGTCCTTGCGATAATGTTAGAGTCAGTAATAACTGAGGAAATACATACTGTCTTTGAGGGGAAGAAGAGATTGGTGTTTTAATTGTAATCCTACTTAAAGGGGCTAGGTCACGCAATTTTAAGCACTGATCGAATGGTCATAGAATTAACTAAAATATCAAAATAACTGTTCAAAACTATAGAACAACTCTAACAAAACACAGGGAAGCCAAGAAGGGACATGGATGGACAAAACTGGAGAGGATTGAAATGGATTGAATTTGGGTAAATTTGAAAAACGTCGGCCCACCTTTTTTCAAACTTATATCGTTCTATATCAAAATGTCATTTACAAAGCTGGAAAATCATTCTCAGTTGTTATGTAGCCGTGATTTTGCAAATGAAAGACCCTTGCTCTGCCAATTTCACGTTTAGAGCTCATAATTAACAAAATTAAACAAAATTACCTAAAATAGCGTGACCTAGCCCCTTTAAGCCATTCTTTTTGTGACCACCTCGCGTTCGCTTCGTTTCCGAACTTAATCTTACGTAATTTTGTTCCTTAAAGGAAACCTCCACTAAAACAAGAAAATAACTTGAAACAACAGAACATGATGTTTGCAATAAAAAATGATGAAACTTTTTCTAATGGGAGTGTTTGTATCGAAAACAAATAAAATTTCAAAAACGCTTGTTTTGGTTTTCAAATTTCGCGTAAGCCGCCATCTTGAATAATTGTGACGTGTCGTGGTTGCCCTATTAGGGACCTTAAGCATGCTCGACGATTACAAAATGACGAAGAAGTGTCAAATAGACTGGAGCGAAAACGTCGTTGTTGGCGGGAAAAATAAGACTTAAGCATCCTGACCGAAGACGACAAAAATTTATCTTCATAAATTTTTTTAAAAGCATTTACAGATTTAAAGGGAAAAGGAAATTTCGGACTATAGGAATTCCACGGCAGAAAGGAATTCATTGACTTAAATAGAAACTGAGGACTCACTGAACTGTGCGATAACTACATTCTGCTGCAGACAGAGACGTAGCGTTTCCAAAATAGTCTCTTTTAATAGTCTGTGGCTTAACTATTAAAAATCCGATAGAACATATGACTGTGAGTAAACGAAATCATTCACTAAAAGAGCAATAAGAAAATCACCGACTAAACTATGGAATTTCACTAAGGACACAAGTAACAAAAGCTTGATTTACTCATGGTTTTCCCGCTCCTTCGCCTGCCTTCACCTCTTCAGAAGTGGAAACAAAAAAGCTTGTATTTAATGATAATTTCGACTCAAAGCGCTTAAATTTACACATTTGCTTCTACGAATATTTAATGATACATTTAGCAATTAAATGCTTTGAAAGAATACGCTATTTGGCCATAAATTCAAAGGAAAAACTTACGTTCTCACAACAACGACTTCGCTGCACTTTTCTCGTCGTCGACGAGGACGAAAACAAACTTACAAGCATGCGCAGTTTGTCCTTAATGGAAAATTTCGCTTCCGGTCGTCCTCGTTCTTGTAATCGTCGAGCATGCTTAAGGTCGCTATTGTTTCAAAACAAAAACCCATTGTGTGAAAAAACAATAAAGGCAAACCGTAACACGTCACAATTGTTCAAATGGCGGCGCCCGGAAAATTTGAAAGTGAACTGAAACAAGCGATTCCACGAGCCCATCACCCGGAGCGTTCAACTTAACTACACTTGTGCAAAGGCGTTTTCACAAGTAAGGTTATTTTTAGATTGAATTTCCCGCTAATGAGACTCCCACAGGAGCCCGATGACCAATTACAAGAAATTAAGCTGACGTCATAGGGTCACCGAACCGTAAGTGAATTTGTTTTTTGACCTAATTCGTGGTAACGGCTAGTCTAAAAATAAACCTACTTGTGAAAACACCGTTTCACAGACGCTGTAAGGAAGTTGCACGCTCCAGTATGGGCTCCTGGCGATTCTTAGGTTCATTTTTTTTCGATTTAAACACTTGTTGGAGAAAATTGTCGAGCAAATTTGATTGGAAAAACTATTTTGTTAGGTTTTGTCGGAGTGGATGTTCCCTTTAAATTCGTGAAATATTTTAACTATTAGCTGCTGTGAACTTTCCTTAAGGTATATAATAGGCCTTTTCCGAGTTCATGTCTGCCTCCTCTTCAAAGCGAGTTTAAGTGCGAAGTTGTTATGTTTGTTATGAAAATTAGTTTTCATTCATATGTAAAGTAGAACTTATTACCATCACAAAAACTTCGCACTTAGACTCGCTTTGAAGAGGAGACATACGTGAACTCGGAAATGGCCTATTGAACGGCTAGTTTTCACACCGTTCTTTTTTTACCCAGACTCAAAGGATGATATGCAGTACCCTTTTTGGTAGTCGTTTTTTTTAGCAGAACGGATCTTATTCTTTGATTGCACTCACGTGATAAGACGGTCATGTTGGTGCGAAAACAAGAGAAAAATGTAGCTCAAGTTTTGCATAATAATAGAGTCAAATTCCCAAAAGAATTTTTCGTTATTGTTCTGTCAACCAACATGGCCGCCGTGACGTCAGGTGAAACCAAAGCGTTGAATGGAGAGTTTAAAGGGGCTAGGTCACGCTATTTTAGGTACTTTTGTTTAATTTTGTTAATTATGAGCTCTAAACGTCAAATTGGCAGAGCAAGAGTCTTTCATTTGCAAAATCACGGCCACATAACAACTGAGAATGATTTTCCAGCTTTGTAAATGACATTTTGATATAGACTGATATAAATTTGAAAAAAGGTGGGCCGACGTTTTTCAAATTTACCCAAACTCAATCCATTTCAATCCTCTCCAGTTTTGTCCATCCATGTCATTTCTTGACTTCCTTGTGTTTTGTTAGAGTTCTTCTACAGTTTTGAACAGTCATTTTGATATTTTAGTTAATTCTATGACCACTCGATCAGTGCTGAAATTGCCTAAAATTGCGTGACCTAGCCCCTTTAAGTAAGGACAGTGCAGCGTCAACGAAAAGTCACTCTAAGATACATCTTGGCGCTATCGTAAGTATTTCGCGATTATTCAGTCTTGTTTAGGATGTACAATACGGGCCAAGATGGGTACGAACGATTTTAAGGCAAAGATAGAAAATGAGTGGCTCTTTGTTGTATCCTTGCGTTGTCGTCAAAACCTGGAAATCGCGATATTTCCTGTTTACAAACATGGGCGTCACATTTCTTTTGATATTCAAATTTGCCAACCACGGAACAAAATAAGTCATTGTTCCAACAGCCAATTAAGTTCTGGTTGGCATCATTAACAACAATTGGTGACGTCACGAGAAACATTGCTGTTGATGAGTTAAAGAGTACGGCGAAGAAATGCACTGAAATGCGTGTCGCACGGGCAGCACGACTATTTTTCCCGGTTTAAATCAACCAATAACATTCTTGTTTTGTGGCGTTGTCGTTGCCGTACCCTTGGTCATTTCCTAGTAGCAGAGGTCTCTTTTCAGTTGCGTTCGTGGGTCAAAGCCCACTCTGTTGAGCATGCGCGACGGTTACTTCGCCGCAGAATCCTCACGTGATACTTCACATCTTGTGCGGGCTCAGTTAACAACAGGGGAATTACTGTAAAGGAATGCGTGAGACACCTTGGGCTCGAGTGACAGTCAGCTAACATACCGTCCAAGGTCGTGGACGGCGGTTGGATCAAAGTGAGTGTCGATCCATGGCAGAGCTCTCTTTTCCCGCACTCGTCAGCCCAGCGAAGGCATCTAATATCTGTCAGAAAACACTTTGCACCAGATTGTCTTATTGATTTCAATCTTCGTTGAGAGCATGCCTTTTAAAATGCTGCAACATTACTCAGAATTAACGATGTATAAAAGTACGGTTTTGGACCGTGACGACTGACACTTCATTTATTTTTAGCCTTCAAGACGAACCCTTTCTGAAGAGTCTTAAAATTCGTGTTGAGAATCGAGGAGACCTGATAGTTTCATTCTTCAAGAGCCAAGAAAAAGATGAAGACAATATGTTGTGTGAACTGGAGGTGACACTACCTCCCCAAAGAGCTGATCCTGACGTAAGTGTGTAAAAAATACTCTTTGACGAGAACGAAAGAAGAAAACCCTTCACCTTATAGAGTGTTTTCACATTACGTCACGGCAGCCATGTCGGAGAAGCGAAATATTTTTTTCGCGAATTGAACTCGACTCTTAAAATTCTGGTCATCTGGACGAAAACTATTTATTTTCAGTATAGTAGAATATGATATTTATTCACATGTACACCTGTACATGGAAGGGCGCGTTTAAGTGTAGGTGGTTTTCATGTTACGTCATCGCCGCCATGCTGGTGGACGAAAACAAAAAATCTCTCATTAGCTTCCTTTTTTCGTCCACCAGCAATTGTACATTGCAGCATTGGTGGGTGGTATGTCGGCTGATAATGTGCGCGGCTGAGAAATGTCCGAATAAGGAGGCAGGGCTCAACTTTCCTTTAGTCTTCTACGCAGCCGTTCTTTGTGTCCGGCGTCACGCAACGCTCCTCCCCACACAAAAATAAAACGGCGTGACTACACAAAGAACGGCTGTGTAGGAGACTAGACTTTCCTCAATGGACAATTTTATTGAATGTGTTTTATTAATTTTCGGCAGAAAACACCTGTGGAATTCTTTGGTTTGCGTCTTCGTGATACCACATTTGATGAGGCTCCTTTTGATGATTCGTATGGCATCCTCACTGCGTGCCGTGGAGTGCTAAACGAGATCAATAAAAGACAAATTTACGAGGATCACCTGGAATTGTCGAGGAGGTCGATAATGGGTTTAAGAGATGTAAAGGAAAAATTTCTAGCGGAACTTTCGAAGCTGCCTCAGGAACACAAGGAAAGGTGCTTTGACAAGATCGTCAGTGGGCTAGAAGAAGGTGGTGAGGGCCTGAAGCATATAAGAGATCGTCTTCTTGAAGGTGCGTAGGGTTTCGTAAAGACAGACGACTAGTAAGATTATTAGTGTTCTTTGCATTCTGTACGTTGATGGAGGACGATTTCCGAAACGACTTGTTTCCATACTTGCGATGGGTTTTCCTCCATTCCGTTGTCGTCTGTAGGGAGTAGGGGGTTTTTAAACTCCCTTCTCCCTACTGACGACAGCGGAATGGAGAAGCAAAGACTACGGCTACGGCAACGAAAACGTCAGTCCAAAATATAACTTAAGTATTTCGCGATTATTCCGTCTTGATCACATTGTACAATACGTGCGAACTGTCCTATAACTGGACTGGGTACGAACGGTTTTAAAATAAATGAATGGTTCATTGTTATATGCTCACGTTTTCATCATAAAATTTGGTGATTTCAAGCTGTTATTTTGGTGGAGTACGGCAAAGAAATGCACGGAAAATCGTGCTGCACGTGCAGCACGAGTATTTTTGCTCTTTTAACCAATCACATTCTTGCTTAGAAGATTCCTAAAGTAATAACACGATCATCACAGGATAATATAGCGATAAAAATAAATTCAGATTCAGTCTGAAGAGACTCACGAGGAGTGGCTGTAATGTGGTCCCGCACAGCAATCAGCAGCCTCCTCAATTGCGTCCATTAGATTTACGATCTCGTCTAAATACTTAATAATTGTTAGGGAGGCCTTCGCTGTCAGAGATAGAATTGTTCAAATGTGTTTCGGTTAGAACGATAATGTCGTGGAACCTACCACCTTCACATTACTAGTTCGGATGCTCTATCACTGAGCTATGGCAAACTCGTGGAAGCCATGCCGTTAAACTAGGGTCATATGACATCTGTATATCAGGATACATTGTGAAATGTGGGGAGGGGGGAAATGGGAGACCTCGTAACACTTAAAGTGCACGTAAACTCAAATATTTTTGTTCCTAATATAAGTGTCCCCATCCGAAGCAAATTGTTACCCAGAAATTCTCGTTTTTTCTGTACAATGATGCAATACATACTTAATTGACCGCTCCCCATAGGGGCTTTTCAGGGCCAATGAAACACAACGAAACGACGGAACAGAACAAGAACAACTGTTAAGAATCCCAACTGGCCAAAGGCAAACTAGTTGCCTATTTACAAGTGCAGCTGGGAAGTTGAACCAGGATCAAATTCAACCAGTGGTCAGAACGTGTCTTGAACTTGGGATCCCCGGATCTCAAGACAAGCGTCCCAACCACTGGGCCACACTGCCTCCTTCTGTGCTGTGCGAGCCACGTGAACTTGGCAAAATTTGCAGAAATTTGGACCCATGACCGTGATGTGAGAGGCATGGGTCTATTCTCGATTTTACGTCACAATCTGAAAATGAAGGCGCGTCGCCAGCTTCTGAAGTCATGCGTCAGGTCCAGGCTAATCTACGCGACACAAGCGATACTACCAAAATCTTTTAAAATGACCAAACTAGAATCATGCTGGTATAAATTCCTACGGAGGATGATACGGGGTCGATTCAATACAAAAACTCAAAAAACCAAGGCGATTTCAGGTTCAAATGTTTACGTCCAGACTGTGAGAGGATAGTCGGTACACCAACACTACGCGATTTTATCGAGGCGCAGTACCTAAAATATAAGGCGCACACCTGCAGGCAACCGAATGACGCACTCACCAAGCGCGTTCTATTTGCAAGACCTCAATGCAAGTATTACAGACCGCCCGTTGTGTAAAATTTCTGAAATCCTGAATGTGTCCAAGTTCAGAGCCTAGAAGGCAACGCAGAATAAAGCAGAGCTCACCAGCCTCATGAAGAAGAATCTCAACTTCAAAAGTGGAGCTGGACGTCAAAGCATCAGATACGCATCATGGAGGACAATAACTGAACTGAACTGAACACCTTTGCATTGCTGTTTAGAAGGCAACGCAGAATAAAGCAGAGCTCACCAGCCTCATGAAGAAGAAGTTCAACTTCAAAGTGGAGCTGGACGTCAAAGCGTCAGATACGCATCATGGTGGACAATAACTGAACTGAACTGAACTAAACAGCTTTGCATTGCTGTTTAGGAAGAAATTTTGCATTGGTAAGCAGTTTGGCGGAGGGGTTGGCGCAGTGGTAAGATCTCTGCCTTCCAACCCTAGGGTCCCGGGTTCCATTCCCGGTTCTGCCGAGAGTGGAATATTTGGCGACCTTCTTTCCCGCTGAAGTTCACTCAGCTTTCCATCCTTCCGAGGTCGGTAAAATGAGTACCAGCATGCATGGACTGCTTAGAAGCGGCTGCAATTTGCGCCTGTATATGCTTCCAGTCCGCTGGGGGTAAACTGATCATTGTAAAGCGCCTTTGAGACGTTTGTGATAAAGGCGCTATATAAATGCACGACTTTACTTTACCTTTACCTTTGTGACGTGGGTCCAAATTACTGCTAGTTTTGATAACTTTACGCGTCTTCCGGCAGATAAAAAGCGAAAATTTGAATCGTCAAATATGTTTGCTTTCGGTGGGGAGATCAACATTGTAGACCAACAAAATTTGAGTTTGAGTGCACTTAAACATAATCTCGCTTACATCTCATTCCTTTCATTTCTGCACGTATCTAAACCATTAACTTATATGAATTTGCCCTGCATTAGCTCGAGCCAAGATCAACGAACAAATCAGTCGTCGCATTTGTGATGTGGTTGCCGAGAAAATGCAAAAAGGAACTTCTTGGATAACTCTGGCAAGAGATCTCGAACCAAAGATTCCAGAATCTGATATTGACGAATTACAGGAGAACGAAGTCTCTCCAAAGGAATGCTGTCGAATTGCGCTCAGAAAATGGTACCAGAGATTTACGTTCCAAGCAACAAGCCAAGAGCTCATGCGATGTCTCACAAATATGGGTTTCGCAAACCTTAATTGGCATATAATGAAAGAACTCGGCCTTGTATTATACGAAGATATCCCAGAGTCGGAGAGGTGACAAGTCATGCATCAGTTCACTTGCTAACTGCGGAAAGTGCACGTGGCCATCGATGATCAGTAACGTGATCAACTTGACTAGATTTAACACTCGGTATCAGTTGCTTAAAGGCAGGATAACTTTATCTGGTGGATAAGTCACTACCCGACAGTTTCAATCTGTGCATAGATATTTGAATTGGGGAACGTAAGCATTAATATGCACACCCTAAGCACATGTAAGTAAAGGTGTGTACAAAACGTTTGGAGTATCCACCGGATAAAGTTATCCGGCCTTTCAACAACTGGGGCCTGGTTAATACTGCAACCGATACTTATTTTTGGAGTCCTCTAACCATAAGATCTGCTCTGTCTTTACATTTGAGGTAACAAAATTCGAATAACTGGAATCTGTGCACTGGCGCATGTGCACTGCCTCAGTTACGGGGCAGGTATGCTTTATTTCCGATTTAATAGAGTATTTTTGTCGTCCTTTATTGTCCCCCGTTCGTTCTGAACATGCCAACACAGGGAAAAAGTGCTCCAATATTCTTACACGGTGACCTAGTGACAAGCGCTGTACCCATTAGAAAGTAGAGTGTAGTAGGAGTCAAAACAATTAATTCAATTTTTGTCTCACTTAAAATGACATTAGCCACCACCTTTAGGTCAGGGTACCAATGTGTCCGAGTCTTTAGTTCTGAGCACCGTCATCAGGTTTAAAGAATTTTTTTCCTCATGCGCATGCTCAGAATCAACGGTCAGTTTAATTAATCAAGGATATATCCAAGAGCAGATGAGGTAAGATAGTGGATCCCCCATACATGGACCTCCTCAGTCCACAGAGAGTTTTTTAAAAATCTAATTTTAGCGCATGGTTCACCTACGCTGCTATTTTTTAGAGAGCACCTGATTGGCCTGTTGTAAGTAGTAAAATTTTCAAATATGTACGGCATTGGGAAGGAGAACTTAAAATAGCTCTGCGAAACTAAAAATAGATTTTAAAGAACTATGATTGTGCATGGGGATCCGTTCTCAGTCTTACCTCATCCGCTCTTGATATCTCCCATCGCATTCGAAAATACATGGGTATAGAAAGCTAGAGGATATCCTCTACAGGTAAATTTTTCGTTTAAACAACAAACAACAAACAACATCCAAGATGAACGCTTTAGCCAGAACCACAATTCCTGGTTAAATATATTGATAGATTTTTATTGATAAATGTACTTGACACAGATTATGCGGGGGCAAAAATTCGTGTCGAACGTTCAACTTGGTGCCGAATATAAAAATGTAATATAGTCGTTTCAAAATCTTCGAAGAAGATTCCTCCACATAGTGCATGATTGTTCGTGAGAACATATATAGTATCCTCTACAAGTAAATTTTAAAGAAGCAAAGAACATCGAAGATCAATGCCGCAGTCCGAAACACAACTTTCCCTCTTAAATATTTATAAATTTTTATTCAAAAACGTACTTGGCAAAGCTTGTGCTGGAAAGACATACTCGGCGTATTCGCGTCAAACGTTGGTGCCGATATAATCACTGCTCATCTTTCGTTTTCCTTAAAGGGGCTATGAAATAGCATTTTAGCTCATTACAAAGTTGGTGCATGTATGCTTGTAGGGGTAACAGAATTTATACAAGGTGTATTTATTTAGTCATTTGAAAATATTTTGAAGTGCGTGTATTTGTCCATCCTTGCAGTGCATGGTTATTTGTGAGAAGAAATAAAATAAAACGAAAAACGCTCTCGTTCACCCATGGTAGAAAGGTTAGTAAGAAAGCGAATTAAACATATTTAGTTGATACACAGTTTACAACTACTTGTCTTGGCACTGGGATGTCTTATTGCTCCTTTCGTAAGCATGTGGAGTGGCGGATCCCACTCCTCATTATTTTCTGAATGATAATTTATCTTGAGACCACTGGTGGATCAATAAAGAAAGAGAATGGACTTGCCTCTCACAGTTGTTTTTGTTAATTAACTTGGAGACCACGTCTTTGTTCTTTAACCGTGCTATGGGAAAGAACAGTCAGAGCCTGTAGATGGTCCACCCGAAGCACAGAATCAATTATTCACACAGTGTCATGCAAAGTACTCTGTCCACTCAAAGAGAATGAAAGAATTAAACTTTATCTCCTTACCCTGGGAACACCCAAGCTTAGAGTTATAATTGCATCGATATCCTTGGCCTTTGACATTGGATTAGATTTAAACAACATGAAGCAAATTAACTATGAATTAAGGTGTGTCATGCACAATGGAAGAGTACTTTTAGGAAGCAGGAAGAGCCGGGAGAGATGGTTTTCCACCAAAGGCACACATTTTCTTAAATTCCTATGATATTTGCAAAGTCAAAAAAAAATCTGTCCCCAATCATGAAGGTGTTCACGTATGTTAAAGTCAGTGAATTACCTCTGCCCCTTAGAGACGAATAGGCCATTTCCGAGTTCATGTCTGCCTCCTCTTCAAAGCGAGTCTAAGTGCGAAGTTTTTCTTCTGAAAATTAGTTTTCATTCATATGTAAAGTAGAACTAATTACTATCACAAAAACTTTGCACTTACACTCGCTTTGAAGAGAAGGCAGATGTGAACTCGGAAATTGCTTTCTTTTTTGATATACTTTCATTGATCGATCCTCCATTGCCGACAAACCTACACAGTTGCTTGAGGAAGAAATCCCTTTTACCAAATTGACTGCAAAACAAAAAGCTGAAAATACCAGCGGGAGACCTTTATGGGCATTTAAAACGGCGAGCCGTTTTAAAGCCCATAAAGGTCGGACGGAATATATATATGTATATTTAGCAGCTGGAAGGTCCGTATAGCGAAAAACTGTCACAGTTTTTCGCTATACGGACCGACCCTTAGCTGGTAAATAACTTACCGGTATTTATTTTTTCCCCTCTGAAATTAGTTTTTTAATTGTTGACTCGCACCGCGCCTGATGAAACTGAACGTTTCAAAGAGAAATATTTTTCTTTGAATTCTATTTCCAAACCTCTTGTGTAATAAAATGTAACTGTTGTGTGTAAACGGATTCGGTGTCAAAAAAAATCCAAATTTAAGGTCATCACACAAGCAGACGCGACCAAGGCTAGGATTCCGCCCGCCGTGAGCGGGCCGGATGAGAAAATTCCGCCCGCTCTCGGAACCAATCAGATTGCATGATTTGTTGAATTCCACCCGCTAATGCAGGCTGAGAAAGAAATCATTGTTATGTTAATCACGTGGGCGTGGAGTTGTCCCATAAGAGTTTGGAAATATTTAGCATTGAATTTACCAATTCATTTTCATAGAGCTTTCGTAATAGTAACATGCCTTGTCGGTTTCGCTGTGCAAAGAGTAAAGAAGAAGAGACCAGTTTAGTGTCGGAGCCACTCCGAAAGCAACACAATACAACACTAAATGGGGAAGAAGAGTAACTGCAGAATACCCTGCCACATCGAAGACAAGTCCTGAAAAAGCTTGATGCGCGGTTACGAGGTCACATTTATTTGATAAATATAGTTGGTATTATTGTATATGGACTGTAATTCTGAGTGGATACGCGGATACGAAGTGGGTATGTCCCTCTCTTTCTTGAGAGAAGGTAAGTATATTTCTTAGTGGATACGCGGATACGCATTGTAGTTAACCGAACCAGGAGCAAGGATGGCACAGTCGGTTAGTGCGCGACCTTGGTGCAAGAGGTCCTGAGTTCGATTCCCGGATCTCGCATCCTTGTTTCGACTTCTTTCCCTTCCGTGTAGCTAAGTAGCTTTAATACCCGTTAAACGGAGCACTGATGGAGAGGGGGGAATAAAATGAGCGCACCGTCGACCTCAGGTTTGTCAGTTGAATTACTGTTACGAGTTATCGACCTTAAATATGGTTACTTTACTTTACTATACTCTAAGCGCAAAATGAAAGCTAAAATTTTACGAGAGTGCTTAGGCCTAATCACTGAAACGAGCGTTTAGGCTTAATCAGGAATCGAGTGCTATTTCGAGTAAAGTGTAGTTAACCGAACCGTAAAATGTAAGCTACGAGGCAATGTTGTTGACGCCCCTAAATTGGAAAGAGTGCAACGTCGCGCCACAAAGTTTATTCTAAAAACTGAAGATGACTATTAAGTTCGTATCTCTAAGCTTAATCTACTGTCTCTAGAACATAGACGATTCATTTTTGATGTACTCTTTTTTTATAAAGCTTTGAATGGATACATTAATATTGACATGTCTACATACGCCCAATTTTACTCTGATACTGATAGGTATCCCCTTAGAGAAAAAGACAGCCTCACTTTAAAGAAGAACTATGCTAGAACGAACACGTTTAGATTTAGTTTTTTTAATCGTATTGTAGACATGTGGAATTCGCTTCCATTTCACGTTAAATCAGCTTCTAGCATCTCAAGTTTTAAGCGTGGTGTGGTAAATTTCTTAGCAAACACCAACTGAATAAGTTGATTATTTGAGAACTGATTTTATCCTTGTATATTTTTTATGTTTAATGTTAGGATTAATATATTTGGATATTTGTACTTTTTAATAGCTGGGTGGTCTGTCTATGGGGTATTTGATTCTTTTACGGACTATCCTTATGGCCTTTTGTTTTTGTTTGTGTGTTTTTGTATTTTGTAAGTTGCCATTAAATTGTAATAAATAAATTTTTACGTAATAGTTGTGATTGAAATGTCAAAGTCAACCTCGTCTTTATTTAAGTTAAGCATACTAATTAGGTGAGTTAGATGTCTTTATATCTTTGTAAAAGTTAATCCTATTGATAATTTAACTAATTATCAACCCCAGCCTTTCCCTGCTGCCTATTCAATCCCACCCTTTCGTTCAGACAGTTGAACTTTATCGGGTTTTACACACCTATACATGTCGCCTGAATAGTGCGTTTCTATTGGCTGTCACCCTTATGAATTATTAATGATTTTAACAATACCTTCCTAGTACATGTTCTCCGAATATCCTTAAAAGGTACTTTGAA
The DNA here is from genome assembly GCF_036669935.1 of Montipora foliosa. Taxonomy (NCBI): domain Eukaryota; kingdom Metazoa; phylum Cnidaria; class Anthozoa; order Scleractinia; family Acroporidae; genus Montipora; species Montipora foliosa. The sequence goes on along the minus strand of NC_090873.1, from coordinate 10,437,388 downwards.
ATAATGTCAGCTCCCAAGCTTATTTTAGAAATTTACCATTAGTTCAGGATGTTATCAGAATCATAAACTTTATAATTCTTCATTTGAATCTTTACTTTTCTTTTGATGATTAAGCTCCGACTGCATCGATCTGTCTCATCATCTGCAATGGCACAGTTCATACCTCAGAAAGTTTGTGTTTATGCCGTGAGAGCCAGCGGTGTAGAAGACTTTGAAGCGACAAAATCTTTGATGAGGGTGAGTTTGCTATTCGTGCCATAACCAAGATCTTGCAGACGTCCAAGACATGACAACAGATCTTCGTTTTGAAGCGAGAAAAGGTGTTCTCCATAAATCCTCTTCGATGACTTCACAACCTCCGCTGATTCTCGTGGAGAGAACTTATCTACGGATCCAGACCTGAAGGTAAGGTCGGGGCCCGCTCTCGAACATTTTGTTTTTGCCCTTTCACAGTTTTGGTGTTTTATGGTATTGGTGGCTTTGGTCCAAAAATAAAGGGGGGTGGGGGGGGGGGGGGGGATCCGCCACTGGATCCGCCACTGGATCCGCCACTGGATCCGCCACTGGAGATGTCTCGAAAGAGCTAGTTTAACTCGATGGAATGAACAACTGCGGACGCCATAGTTACATTAGGAGCTGCCCAAAATACTGTGGCAACTGGGCAACGCCTCGAGTCTTCCTTCCCTACTGTTTTCGTAAGACTTGGTCTTAGTTTTCGCACTACGGAAGACAAGACTGGGTCTTACGGAAACTATGACCCTGGGGTCTGATTTGCATTTATTTTTTAGGTAAAATTACATTTTACATCAATTGCAGTGAGATCTTTTTCTTCGGAAAACTGTAGTAAACCACCTTACGCTCTCTAGCAATTCCCCCGCCATTTTGTTTGTTATTTCGTTCGCGCGCGTGTTAAAAAACCTGGGTACAAGTAAAATCATCAACCAATCCAACAGGAAAACCTTAGACAGCAATGACCAGAACCAGGCTGCTGACCAGCGGTTTTTGTTAAAACAATGGTTTGCTGGGGGTGCTCAGTCTCCCGGGCTCAGAAAACCTGGTTGTGGTCATTGTTATTTAAAGCCGCGGCTACACGAGCGATTTTTTGCTCTCGCTGGTGATGCGATTTTTTCAAACTTTGTCGCGTCGCCAGCGCGAGCTGAAAATCACACGTGTAGCCACCCTTGAACTGGCGACGCGACAGGCGAAAACATCGCAAGAAAAAAGTCGCCAGAGTTGAAACTTTCGCGACAAAATCGCAGAGATAGTTGCCCGTGTAGCCACCCTGCAACTTTTTGCCGGCGCTTGCGACGCGACTAAAGAGTATTAAGCCAATGAAATTAAAGTAGGAATGTCTGTTTATAGTGTCCAGGTCTCTTGAAGTATACGATTCGCGCGGTCTTCAATTTGTCGCCAAAATTTGTCGCAATTGTAGTCACCCTGGCGCGCAGGCGACGCGACAAAATCTGAAAAAATCGTCGCATCACCGGCGCGAGACAAAAATCGACCGTGTAGCCGCGGCTTAACGTTTTCACACGGGAGCCATGTTAGATTGCAAGCGAGGCTAATAACGCATGAAATCCAAGATGGCGGATAAACAGTCGAACACGCCTGTTATTCCTGTAAGTTCAACTACAGTTTCTTGGTCTTCGTCCCTTGAACGGCTCCCAAACATCGGCATGAAAGACGTGGAAGCTTTTGTAAGCACAGAAAAATCTCCAACAAGTGGCATTAATAAAAGGATATAAGTTTTTCGTGGAGGGATTTATCCATGAGTTTCAAGGTTTGGTCATGTCAGTTTTAATTTCTTTCCTAGCTTTTTATCGCGTTTATAATGCTTGTCAACTAGAACAAAGTTCGTGTTTCTGATTTTAGTGGCTTCAAACCCTGGAAACGGGAGGGAAGTCTACAGAAGTGTAAATGTTTTAAATCCCTTAAAAAGAACGAAGATCCACATCAACTTAAGGTTAGTATAAAAAGGATCGGACCCTGTATGAAATTTTGATTTTCAAAATACATCGCCATTTGTACCGGCGGCACCCGCGGCGTACACCAACCTTAAGGATTTTTCATAGTACACGTGCACTCCAATCAACTGTTATAGGGACCCGTTTCTTTCCGAGTTCAGATGCATACATTACTGGTTACCCGTATTTCTTTCAATTTATAGTTGTGTATAGACTGTCGACCCCATGATGTACCAAAGGTTATTGAACATTTCTGCACTTGCAAGGTGGGCCAAGGTTGCTGTAGCCACAAAGTAGCCTTCGTTTATCAAGCTGCACATTACAAAATGCTGGGTTTAAAAACTGTACCAATTATTCCTTTAAAGACGTCACTCCCACAGGAATCGCACAAGCCGAGAACAGCTGGGGTAGCACCGGAATCTTCGCAAGAAAGTCAGTTGAAGAATCCTGAGCTAAAATTAAACAGGGGGAAAAAGCGCTCTTTTGGTGGGCTTAAGAGCAGCTTATACAACCCAATATCTGATTTTCCTCCAAAGCAATTTATTGCCAGTTTTCAGCATGAAATTAAGTCCAATTTTCCTGAGACCCAGTTTTCAAGCTTTTTCCTTCTGGTGCTTCTTTTACTCAAAGTAAGTTTGGTTTGGTTCCTAATGGAAGCATTATTTCTTACCAACAAGACCTTGCAATCGACTATTCCAACATAAAACACATTCCCCAGAGCGGCGATTTCCCTGACCTGCCAACACGAGTTATATCCACCATGGGATACACTACAGCCCTCCCATGAAAAGAGTCGGTTTACTATACTGGTGAACAAATCACACTAGAGGAGTCTAGCAGCATTGAAAAAGAAACAAGAGATCAATCAGAGAACCCTTTTTGGCATGATCTCAGGAAAAAACGAATTACTGCCTCAAAATTCAAAAGGGTCGCAGCACGAAAAAAGGACTATGAAAACCTAGTGGCACAGTTAAAGAAACCTGTCAGACAGATAGAGGCAATGAGATATGGTTTGGCCAATGAAGGCAGTACCGCTGCAACGTATGCAGAGTCAAAAGGTGTCAATGTTACGTGATGCGGATTTGTCATCAATCCAGGATGTCCACACTTGGGTGCAAGTCCGGATTACATCGTACTTGACTTAAATGAAAAGGATGATCCATTTGGCTTACAGCTGGAGGTGAAATGTTTAGAATTGCATTGTTTATGTGCACAAAATACAAAATGTTTAAGCCTTGGTAATGGTGAACTGAAATTGAGGAA
>NC_090873.1:10406661-10431661 GCF_036669935.1 Montipora foliosa | reverse complement strand
ATTTATGGAGAACACTTTCACTCGCTTCAAAACGAAGATCTGTTGTCATGTCTTGGACTTCTGCAAGACCTTGGTTATGTCTCGAATAGCAAACTCACTCTCATCAAAGATTTTGTCGCCGCAAAGTCAAGCAGCAGGAAAGAAATCAATGAAATCATTGATGACTATATAGATTCTCATCCGCCTCTGTATGATCCGGAGAAACAATTACAAGGAAGAGACGACGACTTCAAGAGGATCACAGCAACACTTGAAACAGGACAACCATCCGTTGTTAACTTGCACGGCCCGGGAGGAGTTGGAAAGACAACGCTTGCTCAAGAGATTTGCTCAAAATGGCGCGGCGGAAAGTCTTACATTTTCGATTTAAGAGAAGCAAAAGATTTGAGAGCAATGTGTTTTAACATCATGAATAAGCTTGGCCTTCCTGTGCGTTTGGGAAGCAAAGACATGAGTTTTGTAGTGGAAAAAATCTTTGAAAGAGCTTTTGAAGAAAGCGAGGGGTTGCCTTTGCTTTTTCTTCTTGACAACGTTGAACAGTTTACTTTGGGACAGGGGAAGGAAGGTAGTAACTTAAAGACGTCATTCATGCTGTTCCTCGGAAAGCTTCTAGGGTATGACAAAGACAGGAAGACGATACCTTTAAGGATACTTTTGACATCAAGGACGCCATTGAATGAGGCCAACAAGGTGGAAGATTATGAACTGCAACCTCTCAGATGCACTTTTTCCGAAGAGCTCCTTCTTTCTGACAAGACCATTGACATTAACATTGTCCAAAAACAGAAGTTGCTGAATGCCTGCAATGGGAAACCGCTTCTTGTGAAAGGGTTAGCAGCAATTTTGAAACAGGAAAGAAAACTTCCCAGAGACCTGATCGATGAAATTGAGAAATTTATCCAGGATTCTGAAGAGAAAGGGGATATGCCGAAGTCTAAACATGACAAAGATGTCAAAGAAAAAGCTTATTGTTATGAGGAAGCAGTTGGTCATGGTGAAAAATCTGTGATCCATGAAATGTTTAACACATTACCATCTGACTGCTTAAAAGTATCAGCAGTTTCACTCTCTTTGTTTTGCGGCCCATTCTCAGCTTTGACAGCAGCACAGGTTCTTGGCATTAGCCTGCCAGAAGCTGTGGCACAGCTTGAAGGTTTAGAAACCAGTGCCATCATTTTTGTTGTGAACAGAGAACAAAAGGAGTTGATGTATGACATTCATCCACTGTTGAAAAACTATGCTGACAGCATAAAGGATGATGAACGTTTTATTGAATCGTACATGAATGCAAGGAGGCAGTTTTATGAGCACTTTATGTCAAAAGTGAAAACAATTGCAGGATTTGTAGAAGCTGACCATGTTCAAGCATTCAAGATGTTTACCAGTGACAGTGCAAACTACAAGTTTGCAATAGACATTTCCTTGGAGTCAAAGTTTTTCAGCATTCCTGGTGAATTTCATGACATTGCCTTGATTGTGTCACTAGTCAATGCCTTGCTGTCAAACGAGAAGAGATTGGAGCTTTTCAAATCATGGGCTGAAAATTGCAGTGATGATGGCAAATCAGGTAAGACAAAAATCATACTTAATAAATACGGGATACATAGATTCCCACCTTCCCTAATGAGGCCTTAACAATCAGCACAGCAATACTACTGTGTAACAGATGTTAGTTTTACTAAAGGGTTTTGAGGAATGTCAGAATAAAAAGGTGAGATTTCTTTGGAATACTGACTGGAGATCGGCCGCTTCATTTGTTGGCTTTGGTTTGTGTATTAAACAAAATACAGTAATACAGTACCACCTGAAAGAATTGACCCCCGGGACGAGGCAATACCTCGTCTTTGCCGCGGGTAATGGTCATGGGCCACCGAGGTATGCAATTTTTTTTTCCTCAGTAAAACCGAGGTGCAATTTATTTGCCGTGGGAAATTTGCAGTGAGAGAAAAGATGAAGCTTGCCACGGGAAAGAACAATGATCTGTTGTACTAGTGAAATAAGCGGAAGACTGTCAAGTTTTTGATCTCAGGGCGTGAAGAATCGATTCTTAATGCAAGAAATTGTAATCAAAATGAGAAAGTGCGCGATTTCCGTAAGGACTCAAATTTTATTATCTTTACATAATGTAAAACCGAAGAGTTCTTTACTGTAAAGATACAAAGATACTGTTATTAACTGCAGTGTAAGCGACAGCTGCATTATCCAAACAATGAAACACTTCTTATATATCCAGGCTGTAGTACTGTATGTGTGCATGAGAAATTTGTTTGGTTTCGAAAAAGGTTCGATTGTGTCTGTTTTTGTCCAAGGCTGACCTTACTTTATTTGGAAACTTGAAATCCAAACTTGTGCGATTGTCTTTGTTTTATCATCGCCATTTTGGTGAAAAGCAAGTATTCCTTCCACATATTATTGTCAAACTTGTCAAATTTCAATTTTAATTGATACATTCTTGCGAGGCATTGGAGCTATTGTGAATAGTATTGCGAATAATTAAATTTTAAGAATGGTTTCTTTCTTCATCGCTTTCATCAGCAATAAATTGTTATGTGTAATCATAGCAATTGCGGCATGTTGACTGTGCATGGAAAACAAATTTAGGAATAGACTGTGATTAGTGGAGAAATGAAGTCTCTTAATTATCTGAACGCTCATTGTTTGCTTATGAATTGTAAAGACGCAAAACCAGCAAGCGAAACAAACTTGAGAACTTTTGAAATTTTGCCTAAAGAAGGACATAATTCTTAACTTGATGTTCAAGCTATCTTTGCTCCTGTGCTGATGTTGCGCTTTCACGAGTAACTCTTTTGGCAGCCTGCCGTCGCTCGTGATGCATGAGCCACGCTGATGTGCACCAATAATCAAATATTAACCAGAGCATGAAAACAATCTTTTCAGTTGAGATCAAATAATTTATTACTAGTTGGGGGGTTTGATATCCTGGATTGTTTCCTTGGAATGTTTTTCTTTTTGTAATTTGTTACTGTAAACAACTTGGAAAGTAATACTGCAGTAGTAAACCGCAAGAATAATATTTACGTAAGTCTTACTTTGAACAACAAACGGTTGGTCATGCAAGGTCTTCAAGGATATGTTGAATGTGTTTGGTAAATTCTCTGTGACCAGCAACCCGACATTTCAGTCAAGTTAAATTGAATCTGCAATCGTAACGTTTTGGACAGTGATTAGCCACACAACCTAGCTGGAGTAGTCTTAAACCTTTCAACAGGGCTTGAAATTAACGAAAAAATCCAGTCGCAATTTTGCGACAAGATTAAAAAATTTAGTCGCAAAATCACCAGGCTGCATTGCGTTGTCAGCGGTTTAGCAAAAAAAAGATATGAGCCCGCTATACTTGTGTGTAAAGAAACTGCTGAAAATGGCTAACGATCGAAGGAATGGAGCTGTGCACGTAACGTCGCAGCTAAATTACTCTACAATTATGCTATCTTCAGAGAAAATTCACAGCGAGAAGCCAGGGTTCGACACCTGGCTACCTGCATTACTAGCCACCGGACTAGTGATTTCTAGAATTTACTAGCCCGAAGCAAAACTTGGTAGCCCGGATCAATTTCCCTCGAAGTCTACTTCAACCCCAAACACGCAAACCTTACTCTAAACTTAAGCATTTTGTCTTCCATTGTGATAACAATGTGTTATTAAGGAAAAAGTTAACAAAATGTTCGTTTCACATTCACTTGTGCACGCGGCGAAGGCTAACCGTAGAATGCCAGTGCACAAGCCATGGGAAGCTCGCTTTCCACGATGGATTAAAAGTTCTCTTTCTCTGAGTGCTCTCATAAATCTTACTGCTTTCCTGTCTACTCGTCTTTTCAGTTTTTTCCACCGCTTTCCCCGTTTTACATGGTGGCGCCTCGTAATTTGTCAAAAATCGCTCCATCTTCACAATCGCTTCAAGTGCGAAGCGATGGTGTGAGGCGATGTGCAAGGCATCACAACATTGGTAGGGAGAAGACTGGGGAAGACATTAACCATTAAGCTCAGAGTCTGGGAACTAGCGATGTTTACGAATGACACGCAAGATAAAAAAGACGCCAGAAGATGATAGATTTACGTTTTTTTAATCAACTGTGAACTTCAAACTAAAACTAATTATACCTAGTTTATTTCCATTTTTCTACTAGCCAGCGGGCTATTAAACGTGGTTTTTTACTAGCCCGACAAAATTTTTACTAGCCTCGGGCTACCGGGCTAGCGGAGATGTCGAACCCTGGAAGCAAAATAATTTTGTCATTTATTTATTTATTTATTTTAGCAAAAGTAGCAGCAAAGTGGCAACTGCTAATCCTTTTGTTTTGAAAGTGCGAAGGTGACAACAAGTCGCAAATTTGTGACTTCTCCAGATATTTTAGTCGCAAAGGGAAAAATTTAGTCCCAAATGCGACTGTATTGGTCGCAATTTTGAGCCCTGTTCAAGCGGGCATTGCAATGGCCGATCACCCAGACCCTGAACATGTAAGCTTTCAGTTTTGTATATTATTGTCAAAACCCTCTCCGGCTGCAGGATATCGAGATAATAAATGTATGTTCCGTGCGCTGAGCTGCAAAAAAACAAGCGGACAAATTCTCCCACAAACTGAAATATGAATAAAATTTTAAAATGTGATGACGGCGAAGTCCACGCAAGCGGGACAAATTAGCGTCCACGAAATCGATTTATTGAACCTTCGAATGAATAGTCCACAAGAAGTCTCCGAAATAATCACTGCAATCAAAATATGTCTCAAAGAAGGTTTCAAATGTGGTCGGAATCTGGCTTCAGATATTCTCTTTGCATGTAAAAGGAAAATAAAGGCAATCAAGGTCCATGACTAGCCGCTATATCCTCCTTCCTGTTCGCAATTTTCAGTTTCTGTTCTTCAGTGGGATTTCAACATTATAATCTGGCTTATCGAAACACAAAGTCAACGGAAGCCCTTTACAACTCTACCGCAGAATTTTAATTACGGAGGGTTTACCTCGGTTGACTTTCCTGCGGCAACTTTAGAGCCTAGCTGTAGATTTCCCTTGGCAGAAAATCGGCCTACCGTGGGATTACTGAGGGAAAGTCGCGACAGGGTGATGCAGTAAAGTGGTCAATACTTTCAGCCGGTATTGTATGTCTTTAAGTATTTGATTTACTTGTATTTTTTTGTATTGGTGGTTTAGGCTTTTTTTCTAATGTTCTTTTCACATTTTTGATTCCTGTAGTGGGAGAAATGGATTTATTTTGTTGTTGAATGTCATTGACTTGACCTATCACACACCATTAATTTGATGCTAGCCTCAGTGTCTACTAATGTTAATCCTGTTTGGATGGGGTTAGTACTTGGATGGGAGACCAGTGCTGGAAATAACTTTTCCTCTTTTATAGCAGCCCAGTCAAAATGTGCCGGCAGCCTGCTATTTGGCCGCCTACAACACAATATCTGCCGCTTACATTGAATTCACATTTGTCAGACTTGTATTCAGGATGAGGTTGTTTCGAGGTTTTGTTCATCACTGGAGACTATAAAGTACAAATTATACTAATAAAGTATTATCATTTATCTTACTATGTTGTCCCTTTAATCGCTACATGTATGTTTCGACTGCATACTGCAAGCCTTCATAGTTTCTCAGGCTATAATGTCTCTTAAAAACTTGCAGTTCAAATTGTAACTAAAACACACACCACGTAAACCCGAGCCGCACACAATCGTTCCTATAGGAACGCCTTGAACATTGCGTGCTAATGGCGTGGGAAAACGAGCTGAACGGATGGTCAGTGGTCAGGGTTGTTGCATGTACAAACAAGATGCTGTCCAAATGATCTCGTCATGTTGGCGCAGGGACTCCGCAAATTTCTAAATTTTTTCAAACAGTATCAGGTGTTTAGCCCCGGAAACATATACCTTTGCATTGAGATGATATATTGCTCAAATGATTTGAAGATCTGAAGCCTTCAGTTTAACTGACTCTATAATATATTAGGAGTTAACTTTCAACACCTGAGTTTCTCACTGTCACAGTTGAGAAGTACATGTACTTGCTTGTACAAAAGTTATCCTTTTTTTCCAATAATGCTGCTGGTGGAATGTAACTTTAATTTGAAAATCGAAAGTCTTGTGTAACTCTTCATAACTGTTATCTTAATGCTCTCTAATAGGGGCACAGTTTACCCTAAAATGCACCAGATGCAACCATTTGAAGCCAATAGTTTCAAAACTTCTCGGGAGAGCATGCCCCCGGACCCGCCTAGGATGCAAGGGGCTCTGGCCCTTTCAGCAGAGTCCAAAGGCCTCTCCTGCCTATTACTATAGCCAGCTTGCCTACTACTCGGAAACATTTTGACTGGGCTGTTATAGGTCATGTGTCCTTTCAAATCTTCATTTGATTGGACATTTTACCATTTTGACCAGACATTAAAGGACGAGGATGCTTTAAAAGTGCACATTTTTTGTATCCACCAATTAAAAAATCACATTGAGTTGAGTTACTAACCGATGTTTGAGCTTCCTATCTGAATTCTGGCCGACGTAAATCCCCTTCGAAACAACCAAAAACATGACATTCAGCACCTCCACTTTGAGGCAAATTTGGTACATGTAGCCCAACCAGCTTTTCGGCCAGGTCATTCAGTCCGAGTTGTGTTCTCTTCGCTGGTAATTGGTGCAGCACTTGAACCGCACTGATTTGAATCGGAATGTGTCTGATGACAGCGAAGGTGAAGAAATGAACGAGCGGCATGAAGGCACATTTTGGTGCATGCTGACCGATACTTACCGGTACAGAGTTGGAAGACAAGACGGAGGGTATCCTGAATCATTTCAGCTGTTTCCTTTGACTTAAGCCGTGTATAGTTTTGCATTTTGTAAATTCATATTTTAAACTGACTGTGTCTCCACTTCGATTGTTATTCTTTCTGTTGGTGAAACGCGAAGGGATTGCTTGCATCATGCAGAAAGAGAAAGAGAGCTTTTGGAATCCGATTGTGTTCTTAATTTAAGCGGTCTTAGGAGCTGTGATAGTGGGCTTTCATTATTGCAATCTTTTTCTACCCAAAAGCTTGTATTGGTATTCCTTCTCAAAACTTTCATCCGTAAAATGATAGAATCATACTCATTTTCTAATTTTTTTGGGTACTTGCCATGGCCGAGTTTGTGGAGCCACTTCTTTATCAAGTCTGGCAGCTTCTTTACAGGTGAATTATGAATGTTGTCTTTTTTGGATCTGTTTTTGCAATATGGAGCTGAACACGATGGCGTTTTCAAGTTACATGGAACAAAGTAAAAGTGAATAGCCACAAAAACACATTGACACTGGCTGTGTTTTGAGCTTCCCGACTAGCCAGCCGGGTTACTAAAAATTCGGTTCAAAATGGTGGGGCTCTATTTGGTGTTTTTGGCTCCTTTCGAGAGGAATTTAACTAGGCTAGGATTTAGATTGGGACTCAAACAAGAGTTAATAAATAGTCTCTGTGTGAACTTTAAATTGGTGGGTACCAAAATTATTCGCATTTTAGAGCGACCTTGTCTTTTAATTAGCATTAGGACTGTTCCTTTATGGGTCTGGCCTGGGCTGAAAGAAAGGAAGAAAGAAAGACCATGTCATGTGATCTCATGAACTGCGATGTCAGATTGACGGCCTACAGAAACGGGTAGAGGTTTTCCCAAGTCTCTTTTTATTGTCAAAATACTATTTTTCAAAGTAGATATTTGCCTTCTTTAAGTGACAAACTGTGTTGAAAGCTCAAAATAAAGATTATTTGAATTTTTGTGATTTAAGTACTGTGTCCAAATTTGCGTAAGAAGATAAACATCCCAAACGCATGCACATGCAAGAGAAAAAAAGGCGTATTCACCTCTTCATTGCATTCTCATGCAAAACAGGAATTTTTGTTTATATTAAAGATTCTTTCTCCATTCGCTAGCAATCATCCTTTCAAATGTCACAGAAATCGACCCATCCGCAAATATTTTGGTTTTTAGGTGATAAAAGGTCATATTTTTGGGCAAATCCGGGCAATGCACGTGACACCAGAAGTGATCAATTTCTTTTCACAAAATGCCCCAGAATCAAAAAGTATTGTCTCAGAAGACAAGAACATCTTTCTAAAAACCTATTCTATGCAAAAAGTAGGTTCTGGAGCTAATTTTGAGAGTAGAAAGTAATTTAACGGCAAGCTATGTGAAATACTAATTATGTTTATGCAACAAAGAAGCTCGCTTTTATTTGACAAGAATATTGTTTACGATTGCCATTATTTTGCCATAAAAACCATCCAGATGCCTTTGCTAGGCTCTTAAGAAGCTCTCTATGTAATGTTTTCCGTGATTTTGACGAAAATTCCCTTTTTTCTTCGTCTAAAGTGGGCACTTCGGCATATCAGAGAATTACGTCATTTCAACTGAGCCCAAAAAAACTGGCCAGTGTGACTGGCTAATTTTAATATATAGATTTAGCCAGGCCGAAAAGCGGAGCTCCCTGGTTATTTAGTCTTACTAAAGGTTTTGAATTGTCTGCATTTTGGTGTTTCCAGTTGCTTCTTTAATAATTACATGTAAAGCATTTTCTTTGCTTTCTCCTGTAGAAAAATTCATTGCCTAACTAGTGAATTCCACGGTACATTTTACGCTAAAAACCGATATCGCATGAATCATGAAGCCATGAGTACGATATCGGTTTTTCGAGTGACATTTACTTTGGAATTTACCAGTTTGGCAATGAATTTTTCTTGCACTGCATGAATTTTAAAAGAAAACAAGCACACCCTCACCGTGGGACATCGAAAACCAGTTGGGCAAACAGATTAAAAAGCACTTGTTCGAACGCATTTAAGAGCAAAACAAACAAACAAATCAACTTTTTCTTTATGTCCAAAAGAGTACAGATAATTGTTATTTAATTCCAGTTGACAATAAAAATTCGATTTTCATTCCTGAACAAAGAAAAAACCGATTAAACCACTTTTTGAAAATAACAAACGGTCTAGTGCCCAAGGAAAGAATTTGTGGAGTAACTTCTTCCACTAAGTATGAGCCATTACTGGTATTCTGTTTTGTTGTTATCGTTCTCTTTCTCTCTCTTTTCGGTTCTGTTCTAGTCATAGATCCTCCAGGCATCATGTAACCTTATCAGAGCTTCTAAAGATATGACAAAAATTGCAATACAGAGAAAAAAGTAGCTCTAAGCAAATTAAATCTATAAACAAATGAATGAAGGGGTAGTTTCTAAAGAAACTGTGGTGCTGCGTCGGTGGGGAAGTAGTATACAAAAATTTGGTTTTATCAACGGAGTTGATAATGTAAATTGGCCACCGTACAGAGATTCTAAAAGCTGACGTTTCGAGCGTTAGCCCTTCGTCAGAGCGGATTCGGTCAACTTTTAAAATAAAACAGCTGACCTCGGTGAGCTCTAAGCTTGAGCCTGCGATATGGTCACATGATACTGGTCAGTGGATACCTTGTTTTGACAGGTGTCAATTGATCAAAACATGGATGTCCAATATCAAAGATGTATGCTGTAAACTAGCATGATAATCTTCTGGTGTGCCAAAATTTGGAGAGAAACGGAAGTAACCCAATTCTTCGATGAATTTTTCATTGATAGGTCAAATTCTTATGGTGGCCCACATTCTACCCATTTGTCTGCGTGATGCCTCAAAATGAGTTTTAAAAATAGTCCCATTTTTCAATTAATATGGTATCTTCGATTTGTAATACGGGATACATAAAGTATTTTCCTGGTGCTGGTGCTGGTGCTGAACATTGTTGATACTTTTTTCACTGCAGACTCTTTCTATTCCACAACTGCCCCACAAAATTAATTTTCCCCTTCCTGCTTCGGTGGGGAACTGTAATTTTCTGGGAATGGGATGCAAAACACGAGCTAGGAGAATTCCCGGCCGAGTTAGTAGTTACACTGGAACCTAAACAAATTCTGCAAATTTATTGCTTCTATGGTTTCTTGTGAACGTGAAAAGAATATTAGGAAAAAAGCCTTAAGCAACCAAATACAAAGTTAACCCAAAAAAACCTTAGAGATTAGATGCTTTTGTCACAGAGACTTTGCAGAGGTCTTCCATCCAAAAACTGACTCCATCCGAACGGGCTTAACTTTAGGGAAAAATATTTTTGAAAGCCAAACTTGTAGACTACTGAAGGACTGATACAGCAATGCAAAAAAATAATTTTGTCTGGCCAATACCAGCCTTCCTTATCGTTTTGGAGATCTAACGAATTCACAGGAAAGGAAAGAAAGGAAGTTTATTTGTCGTTCTAGCGCTGGAGCACTACAGTGTAATTGGGGAGACTGTAAACTGAAATTAGCAATTAACGCAAATCAATTTTTTCAGTGAGTCAAGATATATATATACACATGTTATGAAGTAATTAAAGAAGACTTCAGAAGATGTAACATGATATAGCTAGTGGATAAGCAAACCAAAATTACAGAAGAATAAAATACCATTGTAACACTATATACAGAATAACAAGATTGCTGATTATCCGTCACATTCGTTTATCCCAAGAGGTTCGATAGTGTGTGCTTTTTCAATGAGTTGGGCTTTCCGAGCTCTCCTGAAAGAGTCATGTTAAACTTTATAAATTAGTTTTTTGATGGGAATGAGTAACATATTACTGTGTGAATGGTAATTGTTGCTAAGAAAGTGTTCTGAGACTGTGGTCTGGATATAACTACCAGTGGGATAATTATAGAGTCTGTGTTCGTTAAAACGGTCTTTAAGCCGACGTTTGGTTTCCCCGATATACTGAAGACTATATAATTAACATTATAGTGTTGCAAGTAATGCGAGATTTGATTTATGGCTTTCTCCTGCAGAATAAAAAGTGTATAATAGGGGCAAAGAGAATTAATATTGAAAGCGTGTTTTATATCACGTTCAAAAACTCATTAATAATTCATAAGCCCATTGACCTATCAAATTGTTGATAATACATCACGTGTAGTGACTTTATATCTATAAATCTCTTCCTTATTAGTATGCAGTGTTTTATCAGATATAAAGACACTGCACATGACTTATGAATAATAATTAATTATCAACACGCAACTGACACAACAAATGGTGGGTGCATATTTAATGTTGTTTCAACTAATTTCACACACAGTAAATTTACTTTTGCACAAAATTAATGGTACAGTTGTTAAATACAGATCTGGAAAAATTCTCTATACCATTAGTACAGTAATCTGGTAAAGGCATATTAGACAATACTTAAATTCCTCTCTTCCTCAGCATTTTTAGGCTTCCGAAAAGCTCTGGAACAGGACGCCATGACCTCTTCGGTTAGTAGAAGAAAAGTTCAAAACACGTGTGAGATTTGATTTTCTTGCATACTAATTTATACCCAAAATGTTTTTCTCGTATGCAAATTTCCAACATTCACGATAGCATAATTGTTATGAAATCTATTGACACATGCTTTTTCAGGAATGTTTTTGAAGCCGTTCAAAAAACTCGCAGCACGTGTTTTATCGGGTCTAAAACCACCCAGCTGCGCCTCGTGGTTTTAAACCCAATAAAACACTCCTGCTCGTTTTTTAAACATTACTTCACACCAAACCTTTAACCACGTTTTAAAACGATGTATACTGTTTTTTGTCAACTAAACATTTACAGTACCGTGCAAAAGTAAGTTGACAGTCTCTTTCGAGTCTCAATTCTCTACTCGATCCTCGATCCTTGCGAGAATCAACGATTGAGGAAAGACAATCTAGAATCGAGTCGAAGGAATCAAGAATTTAATGAGCTGGTCGCTTTTGACTAATTCCTCGATAGACTAATAGCACAAATGCAACTGGGAATACGAAAAAAAGAAAAGCCTGACAAAGTTTCTCGGAGAACAGGGTTGTCATTAGAAAATGTAATAGGTGGCCTTCTAGGGGGGTCCGGGGGCATGTTGCCCCGGAAAATTTTGAAATTTGAAACGCTCTGAGACGTGTTTTCCAGCATTCTGGGGCATATTTGAGTAACATTTTTTAGCCAGACATTGATGTTAGAATCAGTTTAATAATGATGTAATAATATGACTCAATTCCATTTCCCCGTTTTTGCTTTGAAAAAAAAAAAAAAACCAGTGACTCAAGCTCCACATTTAAAAAAAAAAAGAGCTGTCTCATTCATCAGAGTATTTTCTCTTATCTCTGATCGACTTATAAACATCTGGCCCCAGTTGTTCAAGCGATAAATCACTATCCAGCAGATAAACACTAGCAAAAGCAACTGAGTTATCCAGTGGATTTGTTAATTATTCCATGAGAGTGTGTTGGATGTGAGATGGTAAATAGCCAACAAGGGCTATAACCAGTCTCATATCCAACAAGGGCGAATGGAATAATAATCGTTTTATTAAATTCCTTTAACTCCAAAAGTAGGGTATTTGAACAGAAAACTAATATCATTAAATTTTTGCTTTTTATTATTATTATTATTTTTTATTCAGAGAGAGTACATGAATACAGTTTTGCTTTCAGTTTTGCTGGTAACCCTCAAACCTGCACTGCTGCAGCATTTTTTCCACATTTTAGCCTCAAAAGCGGCCACCAAGAAGTCGCAGCTTGTTAAGCTAAGACTTGCTTCCAAAACTTAATAAGTAATTTCTTGGTGGAACGTCGTCGCTATAATTAATTTGTCCTCAGCAAAACAGAAATGGGCAGACATGCTGTGAGATTCAGTATGTTGTCCACAAAAGCAATAAGGTGTTGCACACTTGACAGGGGGGTGGTCCATGATCCTAGAAAAAGTGTGTTTTTGAAAGGTAATCACAGAGTTAAATCGTTTCATCTTGTTAAAAAGAAGACAATGAATTCAAAATACATGTGCCTTACTCCATGCACATGATTCCAAAATGGCCAGCATTTTGCTGTTATTTGGTTTTTATGCAAAAAGCGTTTTAGTTACCCTTTCAACGTTAAATACCCATTTGAATTTTGATTTTAAGACCGAGGCAAAACAGATATCTCCTGAAACACATGTAGTTAGCTGCAAGCCTATTTTGATAATCGTCATTAAGTGTCCCCTTGTTCTTCTCCGCAATGTTAACGTCACTCGTGTCGAGGAATACAGACAGTTAACGTCTGAAAATGACTCCTCAACTCTGCTCATCAACGAAAGATTAACAACTGTATTTACCGTATCTGAAATCAGTATCACTTATGTTATTGTGAGAAACCAGTAGCAGCAAAATGCTTAAATTTAACAGGACACCTCAGTTAGATATCAAAATTGGTTGTGCTTCTAATTCTGCACCAATCTGGACATAAGTGAGCATAAGTGAGGCAATGTGGTGGTGATTTACAGGACCCAACTTGATAACAGTTCTCGTAACTGAAGTGGTCATCCTGTCAAAATATGTTGTTGTTGTTATTATTTTGGAATAAGGTTTCAGCGATTGTCACCACCGACTATAATTTTATATTGAAAGAAATGCTGGGTTCATGTATCATCCTAGGTCAATTGACACCTTTTTCTACTGGGCAACTATCATTCCTTTATCAGTGTTTTCAATCAGCACTTTATTGGTCAAAGCTGATTTCCTTGGATCTTTCATGTGATGTTTTTACTAAACTCTTTGCTTTTTCACGGCAGGCTCACTCTTCCATGCTCATTTAAAGTGTTGGGAATCCTTGTATGTCTTGCAGCAAGATGGGCCTTATGAGGCTTTTAAAGTGTTGGAACAAGCAGCTTATTCGCTTAAGAAAGTCCAAGATCAAACAGCAGAGAATTTCACGCTGACCCAAGGCTTGTACTTGTATTTCAAAGGTGAAATCTATTATAAGAAAGCTAATTTCAAGAAAGCACTGGAATGCTTTCAGTCATCTTTAGACTATACGGAAAAGCTGCTGCAAGTGAATGACATCCTTCCCAGGTGTTATAATGCAATGGGTAACTGCTATAATGGCCTCAAAGATTTCACCAAGGCCCTTGCGTTTTACACCAAGGCTCTAGAGATGGATGGTGCTGAGTATCATAACTTGCCGGTTTACAAAAATCAAATTGGCACTATTTATGAGGGTCTAGGCAATTATGAGATGGCCGCTGAATGCTACAAAGAGGCAATCAGGCTTTTAGAAGTGCTTGAAATTTCAGATTATGAGGAGGAAGCCAATTTCTGCAGGAATCTTGCGAATGCTTATCTCTTTCAAGGAAAATTCGAGGAAGCAATGAAACCAGCTGACAAGGCCCTTGAAATAAGAAGGAAATGTCTTGGAGATCATCCGGATACAGTGCAAAGCATTTTTCAGCAAGGCATTATTCAGGCAAACCTACAAGAGACTGAACAAGCGTTAAATTTGTTCCGGAATGCTTGGGAAATGGAGAAATCACTCAAACCGGGGAACCATAGCAAGGTTTGGAAAATGCTTATTGACGCTATCATTGACTTGATAGGGGATGATAGTCAGAAGACGGAATTTAAGAAAGAAGCTTTGGCGTTTTGTCAGCATTTATGGAAAGAAGAGAGGGAGAGCTCTTGGCTTGGCTTTACTGAACACAAGCGAGTCATCATTGACACTGTTGCAGAGTTTTTGAGAGATATTGAAGGAGAGGAAGATGTAAAGCACAATTGTGAAAAAGAGGAATTGTGGTTTTATGATGGATTCCAGGGTGAAACGGAAAAAGATTTTTATACAAGATTCGATGCGGCAATGGACAATCAAGAGCTCAACAAAATGTTAAAAAATAGAGTGGAGCTCTTGGACAAGATACTTGAGCTCTGCAATCGACTTGACATGCATGCGGATCGTTTAAAGCACACAAGATCCAAGTTAAATTTGTACAGTAAAGTTCTTTTCAAGGCAAACTTTGTCGGTGACAAAGGCTATGAGAAAGAAACCCTCAGAAGTAAAGTCGAACAACTGTATGAAGACTTAGATGAAAGAGAGAGTATCACCAAATTCCGAAAAGATCTTCTGAGTTCCTGGCGATTGAAGTGGGAACAGAGGGAGGGCATTGAAGAGACAACAGAGATGATGAGCTCATTGGCCAGACAAAGATTAATAAGAAGTATCCTTCAACTGTGCTTAGACCTTAAAGAAAAGAAGCTTCACAGAAGGTACGGAGAGGAAGCCTTATTATTTTATGAAGAACTGTGGACGATAAAGTTCGAAGAAATGGACAAACGGAAGATAAAGAAGTTTCTTCGTGACATCAAAGCTTTGGCTTCATCAGTGGGAGATAATGAAAGAAAAGATCTCTATCAAGATATCTTGCAGGTTAGTTAGTTTTCTCTTGGTAAGAAGAGAATGAATTTGAAGGCTTATGAGGCAATCTCGACCCTAGAGATCTTTTCTTGACTGAGGGACAGAAGAGCTCTGGGGAACCCTGAAACAAACTGTCTTCTCATTGGTTTTCGTGAAGAACAATCAAAAGCGTACTTTCTAATTGGTGCATTCATGTTAGCACGAGGAGTGAGCAGGCGCCGTGAGGTTCAAATAATCAATTCTTGGCTACAAGAACCCTACGGCACATGTTCTCCTACAGACAATGTAGAGTTTCCCAGAGCTTTGGGTCAATCCAAGGCTCTGGTGACGAGAATGGCTACTGAGGGTATTTGGCATATGTTTTTGGCATGAGTTTTAGTCCAGATATCTACATGTAGTACTGGGTTAGAGAGTGATAAACCATGGCTAAGCATACGACAACCAATTTCTCTTAACCGAAAACCTTGATTTCAACAAGGCAGCCCTGTGGGAAAAAAACTACTTAGCGATGAAGCCGTGAGGAAACTGGAGAGCCAACTTACTCATACCTCTGTTGGGTGTGCATATTTCCAGTAAGAATGGTGCACAAGGGCAGTTCCTCTCAAAAAAAAAAAAAATTGATGTTTTCTTAACATTGCTGCTAGACTGATTTCACTTTGGCTCTTTTTAAATTCTAGTGTGAGTGCGAAATTTGTGTAATTATTTTTGCTTTGTGAATAATCAGTTATTCACAAAGAGGTGAGTTTTTACCGAGGCTGATTTAACTTGAGGAGGGCTTGATCATTATTTTGGATACATGTACCCTAAAAACTGCATTCAAAGGTTGTTTTTTTGCACATTTTGTTTTATTAAACAATACTACTTAAACAAAACAATAAGGAAAAAATTGACCAGCATGCGTTGCTGTTGGGCATCACGTATTGCGCATGCACCTGGCACATTAATGTGATAAATGATCTTTGTTGGCAGCTAGCCCATTTATCAAGAGATTGCACTGATTCCCAGGATTCACTGTAGGCTTTTAGCTGTGTACTCAGATTCATATTAGAGATTATTATACAGTTGTCAATAATTTGTTGCCTACATTTCACATTCACATGTATATTCTTGATCTTAACAGAAATTTATTAACACTGGGATAAAACCAGCCGCTTTGGGACCCAAAGGTACTTGTGCATTTTAGTATTCTTTTTCTTATTGTCTTTGTGTGTCACGTAAAAGACGATCAGGAAGAGAGGTGAATGATAGGTTTACTTTACTTGCTAAACTGCATGTATACTTGTTGACACATACAGTTTAACACATCCCCGTACTACATGTATTTGTAATAGAGGCCAAACACTTACCAGATATGTAAGCTTGAAAGAAATTTGCAGTTTGCTCTTTTTGCCTCTTAAATTAGTCTGAAATTAGTCTGTTTTCATGCTAACTGATTCATATTTACAGAGGAAAAGCAGTGAGATCTCAACTCAGTGCAAAATGGCTAATTAATCGTTCCTCATTGGTTATTCATCTTTCATAATTTTGTAACATTCCCTTCGTTTGTTATAACCCCAAGTACCCTTACTCAAAGAAACCACCGTGACACAATGGAGTGTCAGTGGAGAGGAAGAAAAAGAAGAAAGCAAAACCGTGTTGGTAGAAGAGGACGAAGAGGTAGAAGTAACTTCTGAAGACTCTGAGGACGACCAAGAGGTCAATTTAACTTCTGAGGAGGAAATTGACATTTCATCTGAGGATGAAAATGAATACCCGAGTTCCTTTTGTGACACGAATGAGGGTAGCACTGTTTTATGCAGGTAAAGATGATCTTTGAAGTTTGGAATCACTGTTTATGCCAACAAAAATAAAGGCAATCTCAATCCTACACCGTTTAGTCTTAAAGGTGTCCCTCAAGCTACAATTATTCAAAATATTCTCACAGTTTGGTTCAAATGTCGTCTCGTCAATCAAAATTTCGTGTAGACATCGCTACATTGTAATTATGAGAAATGAAGTCAACAGCTATTCAAACTGTAACATTAGTAAGCCAAACTTTGGCCAAGTTCAACTAATCTCAAAATTCATCAAACACTCTAGTCTTTGTACTGAAAGAAATTAACCCTGGTGAATGAAGCACAGAGATTTATTTATTGATGATGAGCCACTGAGCCATAGGAGTCTTGTGTAGCTCAGGGGTAGAGCATCCAAACTATTAAGTAATCGGACAGTCCTAAGCTCTAGTTCTGCCAAGGAGCACTCGGATTTTTTCAAGTATCCCCAAGTCATGGTCGATAAGTACCGTAAACACCGGCGTATAAGCCGCACCTTTCTGCTCAAAATTTTCGGATCGAATCAGGGATGCGGCTTATTTTCAAGACCATCTAGACACCATGCCCTAAATTTGCATAAATTAACAAGTTTAGCAAAAATTCTGAAGTCTGTATAGACCTGTGAAGCAAATTAATAAGAACTTCATAAAACAATACCACATTACGCATTGATCATTGCTTTTGCAAGTTTGTTTGAGCTTACACAATGATTAAACCTTCTTCGTTAAAAGATCTTTTAACCGGTTTAACATTGCCTTTCTTGAGCAGGTGAACTTCACTCGACAGGGAACGGAATCTCCATTCTACCACAAAGTTGTTTACCAAGTCAACGATGGCCGCTCACTTCGACAGAAATCGATCCACCATGAGCGAGAATGCCTGGTTACTAAGCTAAAACGAACCGAAATGTTCGTCAGGTGTTTTTGCGTGTAAATTCTAATGGGAAATGGAAAATACTGTATTAAAGATGCCAGAGAAAGATCGAATTTATGTCCTAGTCGGATTTTCATACTATTAGAGAGTCAAAATTATAGTTACATGAAAGAGTCTGAGTATTCTCTGTTTTAAATGTTAGTGAGTTAATACGCGGGTTGACACGTGCAAGAAACTTGAAGAAACAGTGCATTTACATGTAAGACATCTTTGTCAAGACTCCACTTTTGATTTATTTTAATTTCTTTCAAATTTTTTTTTCCAAAATCTAAGTTGCTAAACTCGGAGTGCGGCTTATCTGCGAGTGCGGCTTATACGCCGGTATTTACAGTAATTAAAATCTCTTCACTCTAGTCTTTTTCTGAAAGAATGCAAAACATTGTATAGTTAATATATGGAGGTGGTTATGAGAATTAGCGAGTTTCTCTGTTACATGGTTTTTTTCCCATCAGATTTGGCCATCATCCATGGCATTCTTACAATTAATTTTTAAGCAGATGGTTAATTTTAAGCCTGACTAATGAGTTAGGTTTGCTTTGTATTTTGGTTGGTACGTAGGCATAGTGGGCCAACTTTTTTGTTTGACATTTTCAGAGAAAAGGTTGTCAAAGGAGGGGCACGGTGGGACCTCAAGCAAGTTGCCGTACACGTAATATTCCCTCCAGGCGCAGTGTCTGAAGACAGAACATTGACCCTTCTTCGATGGAATCCTGGTGCCCGTAGCCCGCCTCTCCATCACCATGAGGCCATTGTCAGCGATGTCATCGAGCTATCAGTAGTGGACAGTCCGGGGATTCTACATTTCAATGAAGCTGTCACAATAGTCATTCCACACCGTGCTTCAAGTCTTAAGGGTTATGAAGTGGTGATTAAAACTTTGATCAACAGTGAAACCAATGATTGGGACGATATTGTTGAAACAGAGGACTTGCGGACATCGGATGGTGAGAGTTTATTTTTATTTTTTTGTGTGTGATTTTAGTAAAGTAGGTTTTGTTTCATTATCAAAGTTGCAGCAGACGGCTGGCGACGACAACAGCTTAAAATGAACAATTTCTCTAGAACTTCTACATGTACTTACAAAAGGTAGATTGTTTGTAAAACAAAGTTAATAATAACAATGATGATGATGATGATGATGATGATGATAAACAGCTCAGTGGAAGATGTTTGCATTCTCTATGGTGACCACAAGTCAATAACTCGAAGCCCTTTTTCAGACATTAAGGAAGACCATGAAGACCCTGGTGATGTTCCAGACTTCCTCTTTCCTGTTGCTGTCAGTAAAATAACACAGTGTTCAACGTTCGTTGTGGTGTGTCGTCTAAGATTGCATCAACATACTATCACAAGTCAGGAAAGTGAACTGGTGTGGCCAGAATTTCCACTTGCAAGAATATCTTTTCCGCAAAATGCCATTCGACAGGATGAATCATTTGAAGTTGTCGTTGAGGTTAGCCTGTCACACCTGTCTATTACATTCCCATGTTTAATCGAAATTTGATATTCTAACCAAATCAAACGTTAAGCATAGGGCTCCATTCTTGAAGAGTCAATTAGGAGGACACCATTTCTTTGAAAGGAGCACAAACATGCCCATTGTGACATCATTTGAAAAGTTCAAGCCTTCTGGATTCTTGTAGTATGAAAATAAAGCAGTTCACCCAAAAGATCCTCCAGGCATTAGTCAGGTTAATACATACCTCAAGTACTAACCTACTGTACTTCGAGGTCCCTACTGTAAGTTACGGAACAAGTTTTCTCCATTGATTTTATAGCCTAAGTGCGAAGCATGCGGGCCATAAATCAATTGCAGAAAAAAAAAAACCCAAGGATCTCTAACTTTCAGTATGGGCTAAGAAAAAACAAGGTTAGTAAGACAATAATTATTATATCTCTGAGGTTATAAGGTGTGTGTCAAAGGAAACTAATTGAAGTAAAGCAGAAAATTTGACTGCCACAGACAATTGGCATGTTTCAAAATCTGAAAAATTAATTTTTCTTATTAGCTTTTTGAAATAGTTGCTAGCAAGATTCAAGCAGTGTTACAAGTTTATTTCACATAAACAACATTAAACATTTTCCAGTAATGTTGCATCAAAATTTGAAATTTAGCAGTTGAACAGCTGTCCGCACAGTAGAATGCAAGCTGCTAAAGCAACATGCATAGTGTGTATGCTATCAGAGAGATGGAATTAAAAATTATTTACTTCATTGGAGTAATTAGAGGGCACATTAATAGTAGCACTTAAAAGAAAATTGCTCAAACCAGATAATTTAAATCCAAACATACCTACTAAGTTTTATATTTTTAAACATATTTTAGGTCTTGGGTTTAAAGATTATTTCAGTCAAGACAACTGTATTTCAACAAAAAATACTTGTAATTGCAAGGCACGTGAGCAGGCCATATGTGGCTTTCCTTAGCTTTCATTTTTATCTTGCTGAGGCAAAATCAATGTTGATAAGGTAGATTCTCAATTCAATGAAAAACTGTTGTGTTAACATTATTATTATCTCTGTACTCTGTTTTTTTTTTCTACATGTATTTTGTTTAGCTGCAAGAGGTTTCCCAAAAACTGTTAAAGCAGAAGCAAGTTTTGCCAGGACTGATACTGAGATTAAAGAGGCCAAGAGCGGTTGATTTTCTGAAGCCTGTAACCATCCAGCTTCCATTGTCATTGAAAGAACGTTACAAGAGAAGAGACATCGATATGTCAGTAGTACGTGTTCGAGTCCTCTTCAAAGAATCAAGCCCTGAGGAACAAGAGTGGATTGAAATAACAGACAAACTTGGGACACCACCAAGATATGACGGAAATATCATTACATTTGAAGTCAAGCACTTGTCAGCGTAAGTTTCAAAGTTAGAGCTTTCTCTTAAAATTATTCTTTTTGCTGTTGTACATGTATATGCTCCTGGATTTAATTTTTTCTCTGCTTTTCAAGTACAACAACAATTTCTTCATATCGATTTTCCTTTCGTGTCTCCAGTATTCTTTTAAAAATCAGAATGGGCTCTTTGCATGATACTGCCACATGGTACAAAATGCGCCTTGCTGGATGGCAAAAGAATGCAACAGCCTCTCAAAACAAAGCGATTTCAACCAGCCAAACGTGACTTTTCTTTGTTTTGGATGTCCCAGTGCGTAGCTTGCCATCCAGCAGGGCAGATTTTATACGATGTGACTGTTTCATGCAATTTTGGGGGAACTGGGGGGGGGGGGGGGGGGGTGGGTGTTGAGGTGTACAAAACCAAGCGAGCAAGGAGACTGGGGATAGCAGAACTGTGATGTCAATACCAGAACGAAATTCTTCCAGGGTCTGAATTCAAAAGACAAAACGAAATTTCTATCCCTAGAATTCCCTGCCTTCCTGTATTGCTGTCACTGGCTTACTATTTCCAGTCTCTTTTCTAGGGCGGGTTTTTTACCCCACCGGAAGTAAAAATTCCGATTTTTTAAAGGCTAAAAGGCTTAGATTAAAAATCTTAATGGAATTTTTGACGGTTTTTTCTCTTAAAAACAATGATTTTCGATTGAGTAATAAAGAAAAATCTGTCGTAGGCTTCAAGGTGACTCTCATCAAACAGCTATGTGTACTAAGTGCAACAACAAGAAAAGATAAATCCTTGATAAAGTGTATTGAATGTTGTGATGTGCTTGGTAACTGTAGCTACCGGAGAGCCACATAAAATCACCCTGTATTTTGTAAATACTGAATAATAATATATTGCAAAAACAAACTCTGTAATTCCCCCCTTTTCAAAAATAAATCATACAATTATCTGGAGGGGAATGAGAGCTACCTTGACCGTCTGAAACTTTAAAGTGGCTCAGAATGAGAATTTTTTAACTTTTTAGAGAGTTTGATCCAAGTCACTTTCCAGATGGGATTTTAGATGGCTTTCCCCATAGCTATTTTGACATATTATGTCACAACAATGAGTGCATAGTGTTAAGCAATAATTGCAAATTTATAAATTCCCAATTAAAAGTAGCATTGCATGAACGCACTGTAGAGGCAATTCCAAGACTGTCTCTTGAAACGGGTTCCGCATGCATGTATTTGACAATCGTATTCCTGAAACTTTCACCTCTCATCTCTATAAAAATTACAATTTGAATTGTTTCCGGGATTTTCCGAGGTTAAAATATCCTTTAAAACCGACGTTTCGACCAGTTTTACTGATCTTCTCTAGGTTGTTTTAAAAGTGTTACCAATATGGCGGATCGCGCGGAAAATGCAGTCTGAGGCCTGTCAAATACTTGACAGGCCTCAGACTGCATTTCCCGCGCATTTTGATATCATTTACACGTTGTGTAATGATCACGATACGTCATGTGCGGTCACCAAGCTGGACGACTGAAAACGATCCGCCATATTGGTAACATTTTTAAACAACCTGAAGAAGACCAGTAAAACTGGTCGAAACGTCGGTTTTAAAGGATATTTTACCCTCGGAAAATCCCGGAAACAATTCAAATTTGTATTTGACAAGACTTCTTTAAATTTTCCAACCACGTGCGCAATTAGACATGACTTGAAGAACGTAAGTTAAAAAATTATGATTCATAACTCACCGTTTTGGGATTCCTGCCTAGTCGCTTCATCTGTGGCGATCCAAGGCTGCAAGCTTGAGACAACCCATTTTGAAGGGTCCTCTTGTGTGCTCATTGATGAACCAGTTCTGCTCAAGCTCCTTGGAGCTGTGATGATGACAGACTTTCACTGGACACATGTTTACACTTGGCCTGCGTGGCAGGCGTTCGAAGGGGAAAGGAAGGGAGAACCGGCGGGAAAATGAGGAGGTCGCGCGAGGAAGAAGGGCGCGACCTCCTCATTTTCCCGCCGGTTCTCCCTTCCTTTCCCCTTCGAACGCCTGCCACGCAGGCTAATTTACAGTGGGCATATAGAAGGACTCTTGTTGCATTTTCAGATCACCCCTCATGGAGTTATAGGCAAAAGGGTCCATTTTTTTACCAGATCTATGCCTTACAACAACTCCCTCTTGTTGCAGTTTGAAGATTTTGGTTGATTGTTGTCAGAGCAAACTTGCATTGGATGGAGGCTCTGGTGCAGTTATTGATCAAGCTGTGGAGTCAGCAATCAATAAGTCAGATTCTGAGCCAAAAGCAGCATCTTTTCTAGTGTTTGTACCCAGAGACGCTGCTATCAACCAGATAACGGAGTTAAGGCTGTACTGCGTGCCAACCTGTAAAAAGCGCGAGGTAGATGGTGATGTGCCTAAAACGAATGTTAAGATAGGAGATGGAAGCTCTGATAAACTCATGTATTGCAACGACAAAGCTTACATGTTCCTATCCGGAGATGTAGTCACCGCTGTAACACCTGATCGCTTGCATAGATTTCATCTCAGGTGAGACAATTTACTTGACTTCAAGGTTTGTAAATAAACTTAAAGTAAAGACTGTGAAAGTGCCCCTTTCATAATATTATAAGGATCAGTAACTGAGGAAATGCGTGTCGTCAGCGAAGTGAAGAGGAGTTTCAAATGCTTGGTATTGGGTTTGGCAGGTTAGATAAGTAATCCTAGTCAGGCCATTCTTGGTGTGACCATTTCTCTTTTTATTGCATTTTCGTTTTGTTTACGGCCTTTCTGTTCTTTTTCTCTTATGTAAGTTTGTTTGTGAAATATTGCATCTACGTTAGCTGTAACCCTTACCTGGGATATGTAAATGAAAAATCAGTTTCCACACCGTTCGTTTTTTCCAAAATCCAAAGAGTGATTTATTGTTGAGAAATGGTAAACATGCAGCATGCTACCGTCGACTTATGGATGCACGTGGAAAGTTGCGACTCTCTTTTCTTGAGAAAAAGAAGGAGATTCCCATTTAAATTAGTAGATCACTTTTTGAAAAGAGCGCCCATTTTGGCTGGTCTTTCATTTACCGGATCCGAAATAATTAATGTCCATTATGAAACAAGATCAAAGCAAACATAACAATACCTAATAATTAGCAAGGGCTAATCGGAATATAACAATGCATGGTTGTTTTGCCCAGTCTTAGTCCAGTGTATGAAAGTCTACCCCGCATTTTGTAAACAATGAAGGACAAACCAATTGTCATCAGCTAGTAGGGAGTTTAAGAACCATTAAGACTGGGGCGTCATTTCTTTTTAGTTTCCAAGACCCCTTTTTTCAGAAGAGTCTGCTAGTTCGCATTGAGAGGAAAGGAGTTTTGGAGGCTTCATTCCACAGTAGCCTAGAAGAAGATGAAGATAACATGTTGTGTAAACTGGAGATGATACTACCTCCTAAAAGTGATGTAAGTGGTGTCAAAATTCTCTTTCAAGTGAATGAAAGAAGGAAACCCTTTACCCTGTTCTCAATACAGTAAAGTACAATATTTATTCACATTTCCCCCTGTACATAGGAGGTATTCTTAAACTAGTTTGAAGTAGACTTGAAGGAGGCGACGTGGATCAGGTGTTTGGCAACTGGCGCATGGTTCGGGTTCTAGTCCGAGGGTTGTCCAATACAGTTTCATAAACCTCTAACCATGACCTCAACCAGAACCCTAACCGAAGACCAATACATCAAGTTCTTAGGATGAAGGGAACACCTTGAGACACATTGTGAACTTCATGCAAAGTACCATGAATCTGATTATGCAGCTTTATAGATTGTTTTCACCTGATGTCACAGTGGCCATGTTGGTGTACAGAACAATAGAGAAAAAGTCATTTGGGAATTTAGCTCTATTGTAATACAAAACATGGGCCATAATTTGATATTGTTTTGTGCACCAACATGGCCGTCTCATCATGTCATTGAAAACCATCTATTGGACATGTATGTCAAAGCCTGCTGTTACCACTGACTGGATTCGCCGTGGATGTCCCAGAATTTTACTCCACACTGTTTTGTAAATAGCCAACTCGATGCGTCTTTCCAGTTGGGTTTTCCGACAGCGTTAACTATATTTGAATGTTATTTTCCGTTGAAAAGAAAGGTTCATCATTGGATAACAAGTTGACAAAATGTATTTCAGTTTAAGTTACTAAACAGAAAATGCATCTATGTA
>NC_090873.1:10369161-10399161 GCF_036669935.1 Montipora foliosa | reverse complement strand
CAGCTTACTCAAGGCTGTGACACGACACCTGGGGCACTTTTCTCGAAAGTCCTGAAAACTGTTCGGGCCCGAAAAGCCATTTGTGAACTTGCAAACCGCTTGTCAAGAATGCCGATCTTTTAACATGTTTTCAAGGTAACAGAAAGCAAACTGACTGTGAAGTTTGACGACTCAAATCGTCTGCGTTCTTTAGATACAGAGGGAATTGTGACACCCGAAAATGGCCCGTAAAATTTCCGGACTTTCGAGAAACGGGCCCCTGGTCTTAGACCGTTCAACCATTCATATATGACTAGAGATGCACGTAATTAGATGCTCGCTCAAGTTTGATTACTGACGAAGTGTTCTACTAAGTCGTCGCGTAGTATTGGTAAGGCTTTTTTGTTTGAGTTTTTGGAACTGTTTAGGTTTACTATAAGATAGATTTTGGTGGACACTGTTACATTTTATCGCTTGTATATGAGGACGGGATGAATGTTAAATTTGGGGAGAGGGAAAATGGGATACTTCATTTGCATTTCTATGAATTTGCCTTAATAGCTCGAGCCAAGATCAACGAACCAATAAACTATCACCGTAATATTTGTGATGTGGTTGCGGATAAAATACCAGGATTCGCTTGGAAAACTCTGGCAAGAGATCTCAAACCACAAATTCCAGAATATGCTATTGGTGAAATACTTGAGGCGGAAGGACAGTCTCCAAAGGAATGCTGTCGAATTGTGCTCAGGACATGGTACCAGAGATTTACGTCCAAAGCAACAAGCCAAGAGCTCATGCGGTGTCTCACAAATATGGGTTTCGCAAACCTTAATTGGCATATAATGAAAGAACTCGGCCTTGTATCATTCGAAGATATGCCAGTCTGAGAGGTGACTAGTCATGTATCAGTTCACTTGCGGAAAGTGCACGTGGACATTGATGATCAGTAGCATGATCAACTTAACTAGATTTAACACCCGGTGCCAGTTGTTTAATGACTGGTTAACTTTATCTGCTGGATAAGTCACTATCCTACAGTATCAATATGTGCAAAGATATTTGTATTTGAGCACGTAACCGTTGATATGAACAGTCACTCTAAGCACATGTAAGTAAAAGGTTTGGCCCTCGTTTAACGTGAAGTGTATTTCATACTTTGGATAGTGATTTACGCACCGAATAAAGTTATCCGGCTTTTTAACATCTGGATACACTTGTCCTACATTAACAAACTGGGCCCGGTTGTTCGAAAGCCGATTAACTTAATCCGGGATTAACTTAAACTTTTGTTTCATGTTTTCAACTTTTTGATGAAAGTATCTTTTGCTTATTTTTGTTTTTCAAGATTGACTTCTTCTAATGTATAGTTTTGCCAAATATCAGCTTTGAACAGCATTTAGTATTAGAGAAATAAACTCCTTGGTTAATTTTTAATCTGGGATTAGCGTTAATCGGCTTTTGAACAACCGGGCCCTGGAGTATTACCTCATCTTACCAAAAGTTTCAGTTAAGTTCTGTTCCATGGGAGGAGGGAGATCCTAGCGAGCGAAACAATTTCTCGTTTGGTTTACATGCAGAAACTTTGGTCTGCGGTGTTGCTCGTCAATGGTTGAACGAAGTTGCTGAAAGCCCAGGTGCCACCATGTTTGTTTTCTGTTTCCTATATATGCTACTGGGACTTTCTGAGTGAAAGTACTTGACATGGTGCTAGAATCTCCCTATCTCTTGGATCTTCAAGAAACTAGGGAGGTCTTCGTGCATTGAAGAGCTGACCGCAAGGTTGAAAATTTTGCGTGTAAAATTAGACTACGAGCAGACCCTGTTTCACCGCTCAGTTCATTGAACGCGACGCGAAAAGGAAAACCCACGCGATAACAACATGATCATGCGAAATCTGCACTCGAGCGTTGTTCTCGTGCCTGTTTTCTGTTTCGCCTTGCGCTCCACAAACTGAGTGGCGAAAAAGGGACTTTTCGTAGTCTGCTAACTAAGCGGCGATAGAGAAACTTCTTGCAGTGCAATATAAAACAATTTCAGAAAACATAACCCATTGCGATGATCCGTTTTTGAAGGATCTTCCTAGTGCTAGAAAATTCCTTCTACCATGTTCCTTAGAAAAGTCCCTTGGAGACAAAGTGCTGGCCAGGAGAAAGCGGTGGAATAATTAGAGGACACCCTCTCCTTTCTACCGCTCCAGCGGGCGTCATCTCTTAATTAACCACGTCCTGAACGATCAGATGGATTGGAGCTCTCCAACCATATCTGCTCTATGTCTTTGCGTTTGAGGCAACAAATTTTTGGATAAGTGTAAACTGCGTACTTTACACACAAGCATTGTCCAGTGACCGGACATGCGTGCTTTTTTTCCCGATTCGGTGAAGTCATTTTGTATCCGGCCATTCTGAGCCCCCTCTCGTTTTGAATATGCAGACAGGAGTAAAGGTGGCATAGGGACAAATGCTATAGCCATGAAAGAGTCAACCAGGCCTTCGATTATACCAAAATGCACAGGGTATGAGACATTCTAGTGCGAGTTGCTGCCAAAATTTCCATACGCTTCTCCCCAGTTTTCAGAAAAAAACAGCATAATGCTACAATCATATTAGTATTATGCCAGCATTATGCCTGATGCTCCAGATATAGTATTATTCTCAAAATTATGCTGGCATAATCCGACAGACTCTAACAAGAAGCGGATTGTAGATTGCAGCTTGTAGGTTGGATTAATCAAGCCAAAAGAAGAAATCAAAACGATCCTTTCAATTTTCATTAGCGTCCTTTACAGTGCGTCGAAGTGTCTGAGTCTCTTAGTTCTGAACAGCATCATCAGGGTTGAAGAGAACTTTTCCTCATGCGCATGGTCAGAATCAACGGTCAGTTGAATAGGCTACAATACTCGTCAAAAATCTTGAAACACTTGTGTCTGTTTTCCCTTCCCCAATGTTGATTTGGGTATCACAGTGGTCTCAGTGCTTCAAAATAACGCGTGGCTCAACATTGGGGAGGGAGAAGGCACATTTCGGGGTGGGGGGGGGGGAGGGGGGAAACAGTGTGAAGTAGAAATCTCAGGATTTTTCCAGAAAATTCGAGAGAAACGGTGTCTAATTCAACGATTTGTGACGAGTATTGTAGTTTCGAATTGTGCAGCAACAAAAGAACAAAGTCGAGGTTCAGGGGAATGATTTGCATTTTCCTTTCTTTTGAGCAATAAAAAATGCTAATTATTCCCCCTTAACCTCGACTCTCTTCTTTTGTTGCTGCACAATTCAAAACTAACCTATTTCCATTGCATTCGAAAATGCAAGGGTAGATAGGTCGAGGAATACCCTCTACAAGGAAATTTCAGGTTTAATTAAAAAACAAAACATCGAAGAGCAACGCTTTTGTCAGAACCACAATTCCCCTTATGAAATCCTTATGAAATATTTATATATTTTTATTTAAAAACGTACTCGGCGTATTCGCGTCAAACGTTGGTGCCGATAAACCACTGTCTATCTTTTGTTTTATTTAAAGGGGCTGTGAAATAGCATTTCAGCTCATTCTAAAGTTGGTATATGCTTGTAGGAGTAACAGAATTCATACAAAATGTAATTAAGTCGTTTCAAAATCTTCGAAGAAGATTCATCCTTCTAGTGCATGATTGTTCGTAAGAAAAAATAGAATAAACTCTACAAGCTTAAGTAAATTTTAAGTTTAAGAAACAAACAACAGAATCACTGCCCATCTTTCGTTTCATTTAAAGGGGCTATGAAATAACATTTTACCTATTACAAAGTTGGTGTATGCTTGTAGGAGTAACAGAATTTATACAAAGTGTATTTATTTAGTCTTTGTGAAAATCGTTGATTTGCTTGTGCTGCATGATTACATGTTAGACGAAATAAAATAAAAAAGTAAAACGCCTCTTTCACCCACGGTAGAAAGGTTGGCAAGAAAGCGAATTAAACTTACTTATTTCATACACAGTTTACAACTACTTGTCTTGGCATTGCAATGGCTTATTGATCCTTTCCTAAACATGCGAAGTCGCGGACTCCATTATTCAATCTCATTATTTCATTCTTTGTTTACCAATTTTTCACGCCGAAAACCTTTTTTGTCCATAACACAATATTTTCAACATGCATGTGGTCTTTGCACTATTGCTTGCGTGACTTTTCCCTCCTGATTTGAATTTGCTTCGTGACTCGATCAAGTCTTCGTTCCTCTAGCCCCATGTGCAGACATTCTTTTGGCTCGTCACGCAATCTTTCCTCCCCAACGAACCTCTGCTAAAACTGTGACGAGCCACATTCCTTTCCTTTTGTTAAGTAACTGTCATCTAGAGACCACGTGCAAGTTATAGGGGAACCAATTGGAGCTGTGTAGATTGCTCCCCTGGGAGCACCAATAAAACTTGCTCACAGGGAACGAAGCTGTTCCAAGATATTCCTCAAGGCCCGGAGAAATGGTTTCAAGATTTGCTTCTACTTCGATTTTGTTGAACAGCGATGGTGAAGCCGTTTGCCCACGCCCCCACCCCTCTTTCAACCGTCTTGAAACTTGTACCCTGGTCCCAGAGGTTTTTCTTGAGCCGCGAGATAGTCACGAAGCAGCGAGAAGAGAAAAAAACCTCTGGTTACCTTGGACTTAAATCTCACTTTGATGCATACGCCATGCTTCAACAATCATTCAACATTTCTTTTGTTACCCCGAATCTAGAGACCACGTGCAAGTTATAGGGGAACCAATTGGAGCTGTGTAGATTGCTCCCCTGGGAGCACCAATAAAACTTGCTCACAGGGAACGAAGCTGTTCCAAGATATTCCTCAAGGCCCGGAGAAATGGTTTCAAGATTTGCTTCTACTTCGATTTTGTTGAACAGCGATGGTGAAGCCGTTTGCCCACGCCCCCACCCCTCTTTCAACCGTCTTGAAACTTGTACCCTGGTCCCAGAGGTTTTTCTTGAGCCGCGAGATAGTCACGAAGCAGCGAGAAGAGAAAAAAACCTCTGGTTACCTTGGACTTAAATCTCACTTTGATGCATACGCCATGCTTCAACAATCATTCAACATTTCTTTTGTTACCCCGAATGTTGAATGAAGTTAAAGCCGTTTGCCCCACTCTTTAAACATTGTTGGTTATGCGCCTGCGCAATAATCGGTCTCAATCACGTATCCATGTTCATATCCATAGTAACAAGTCCGTATCAATAGTAACAACCGCGGCCGCAGCCTGGGACTGAATACCGGGCCTCTCGTGAAGCTTCGTTGACTCAAGTGTTGATGTGTTGGAACCGTTTGTAACATAGTTCAACAAAATCGAACGGATGTTTTAACATTCATTCGGTTTTGCCTTAAAAGGCAAGTGTTGAAACCGTTTACCCGGGCCTTCAGAAACCTTTGTTTCCTCTTGTTGTGTATGCATTTAATGACTTTCACCACAACAGAGAGGCTGTGGTGCGCCCTTGTACCCTCCCAACCATGATATAGCACAGAAGACAGACCACAACACCGGGAAATACATGCCCTACTCTTTGCGAAAAGTGTGCGGGTTCTTTTACGTCCCACAGGCTTATGAACATTGAAGGGTTGTGAGACGGGGCCTACGGTTTATCGTTCTTATCCGAGAAGACTGGACAGTCTAACCATTTGCAGCACTTTGAGCTGCACCTTGAGCGCAAAGAACGTAAATCGGACAGTACGGAAAACAAGGCTGAAAAAACCATTGCGTTAAAGCTTGAACGTTCAGGTTGCTTAACGTTTGAGTTGGCGATGATCATCTATTTAATGTTTTTGTCTTGCGATCCAATCCTTCGTACCCTAGTGCATTAACTGCGTTCGTACTCAGTGTTTCTTCGATTTGAATCAATGACTACAAGAGAGGGTTTATTCGAACGAAGTAGCGCGGAAAGAAATGTAAATATGATAGCAATCGTACAAGCGAACGCCACAAATAGGTGTGAAATGCATGGCTAGCAGTCCCTTCTGAGTCAGTCGAACCGTCCGCTTTAGTCACGCAAGCGAGCCGAGGAGAGAATGGGGATAAATCCAGGCCCCAGTTGTTCAAACGATGGATAGCGCTATCCAACGGATAAATCACTATCCAGCGGATAAACACTAGCAAAACCAATTGAGATATCCAGTGGATAGTCATTTATCCGGCGGATAGCACTATCCATCGTTTGAACAACTGGGGCCAGATGTCTACATTTCTGAGGGGGGCTGGTTCGATTAAGGGGCTACAATAGGTCACGCTATCTTAGGGGTGTTTCTAAAACGAAGACCCAAAAACGAAGACCTAAGACCTAAGACCCACTGATCTAAAACGAAGACCCTGTGATCTAAAACGAAGACCCACTGATCTAAAACGAAGACCCCGTGATCTAAAACGAAGACCCTGTGATCTAAAACGAAGACCCACTGATCTAAAACGAAGACCCGCTGATCTAAAACGAAGACCCTGTGATCTAAAACGAAGACCCACTGATCTAAAACGAAGACCCACCTCAAAAGTGTTCAAACGAAGCCATTGTATATTATGGAATTGTGGGAACGGTGGAACAGTGAAACATCTGAATGTGAGCTCTGAGTACGTGTTCTCGAAACTCCTCACAAGTA
Source organism: Montipora foliosa (assembly GCF_036669935.1). NCBI lineage: Eukaryota > Metazoa > Cnidaria > Anthozoa > Scleractinia > Acroporidae > Montipora > Montipora foliosa. Next base: position 10,392,577 of record NC_090873.1, on the reverse strand, counting down.
ATGATATAGCGATGTTTAGTGTGATATTACTACAGTAATATGGCAAACAGAACCTAATTATCATCTTAACAGGTTCCCGCAAAGCAGACAAAATTTTATTGGTGGAATTCTGCTCGTTTGGGAAAAAGCTTCAAAAATAAACCACCTCGAAAGGCCACACCATTTGCTTTCTCACGCAAACAAGCTGCTTTTTTTAGACAAATGGTAATCTATGCATCAATAACATGACTAAAAGTGACAACTATGACAGCTATTACGTCACAGATTTTTTAGACACAGCTTCAGAGATTAAACTTCTTTATTCTGGCGTGGAACTTCAGCACTCTGCCGTTGCCAGCGGCCAACTCTCTCTAGGTCTCTCAAAAACTGGCGTTTGTATATGCTCTTGGCTAGCTATGATTGGTCAAAGAGCTTGAAAAATTCTACAAAGGTGATCCTAACACTCTCATCAACCACGGCGGAAAAGCTTGTGGTAAATACTTGCGGTACATACTTCAGGCTAGCTAAACTCGATTGCTGGATAAACTGATAGCAACGGAAACCACAGTTTCCGCGGTCCTTTACACTAACCCGTGCTGGCTAACCGCGGAAAAACTAACAATACATATCATTACATTAAGATAACTAACAACAACAACAATTACAACTTGACAAGAAAGATCCGCAAGCACAGACCTCGTGTTTCCAGCAACATCGGCGGAAATTCGGCTATCGCCCAATGCCATATGTCGTGGGTTAGTTCTTTACATTAACCGAGAGGGACGAGGTTGTTTGCGACACTTAATTTGGTTTCCACGTTTCAAGTTGCTATCTAACTTTATACAATAAGACGATCATGAAAATAAAGTTTAAATTATTACAAAATATGCTTCAACACAGCTTTTTCTATTTCAACTTTTTTTATTCCGACTGAGTGAAGCTCGAAACTCCTCACAAAGAAATTAAATTATATGTCTACTTAATGTAAAGTTCAATTACATGTTGTTAACGTTTTCCAGCGCCCACAAAGTGTTGAACCAGACCTGACATCGTCAGTGTAGAAAGCGGAGCTGGAACCTTGAATGTGTCTGGGAAAATAACTCACCGCTGATTTATCATTTTAAAAAAGAATTATTAGTTTCTCACGGTAAATGACATTGCATTAGTTTCGGAGTTTTTTTTTTATTCCACTTCACACAGTAGGAATAAAAAAAGTTGAAATAGAAAAAGCTGTGTTGAAGCATATTTTGTAATAATTTAAACTTTATTTTCATGATCGTCTTATTGTATGCAAAGTATTTTAATGCACGATGCTTAAAAAGTTAGATAGCAACTTGAAACGTGGAAACCAAATTAAGTGTCGCAAACAACCTCGTCCCTCTCGGTTAATGTAAAGAACTAACCCACGACAAATGGCATTGGGCGATAGCCGAATTTCCGCCGATGTTGTTGGAAACACGAGGTCTGTGTTTGCGGATCTTTCTTGTCAAGTTGTAATTGTTGTTGTTGTTAGTTATCTTAACGTGATGATATGCATTGTTAGTTTTTCCGCGGTTAGCCAGCACGGGTTAGTGTAAAGGACCGCGGAAACTGTGGTTTCCGTTGCTATCAGTTTATCCAGCAATCGAGTTTAGCTAGCCTGAAGTATGTACCGCAAGTATTTACCACAAGCTTTTCCGCCGTGGTTGATGAGAGTGTTAGGATCACGTTTGTAGAATTTTTCAAGCTCTTTGACCAATCATAGCTAGCCAAGAGCATATACAAACGCCAGTTTTTGAGAGACCTAGAGAGAGTTGGCCGCTGGCAACGGCAGAGTGCTGAAGTTCCACGCCAGAATAAAGAAGTTTAATCTCTGAAGCTGTGTCTAAAAAATCTGTGACGTAATAGCTGTCATAGTTGTCACTTTTAGTCATGTTATTGATGCATAGATTACCATTTGTCTAAAAAAAGCAGCTTGTTTGCGTGAGAAAGCAAATGGTGTGGCCTTTCGAGGTGGTTTATTTTTGAAGCTTTTTCCCAAACGAGCAGAATTCCACCAATAAAATTTTGTCTGCTTTGCAGGAACCTGTTAAGATGATAATTAGGTTCTGTTTGCCATATTACTGTAGTAATATCACACTAAACATCGCTATATCATTACTTGTGAGGAGTTTCGAGAACACGTACTCAGAGCTCACATTCAGATGTTCCACTGTTCCACCGTTCCCACAATTCCATAATATACAATGGCTTCGTTTAAACACTTTTGAGGTGGGTCTTCGTTTTAGATCAGTGGGTCTTCGGTTTAGATCACAGGGTCTTCGTTTTAGATCAGCGGGTCTTCGTTTTAGATCACGGGGTCTTCGTTTTAGATCAGTGGGTCTTCGTTTTAGATCACGGGGTCTTCGTTTTAGATCACAGGGTCTTCGTTTTAGATCAGTGGGTCTTCGTTTTAGATCAGTCGGTCTTAGGTCTTAGGTCTTAGCTCTTCGTTTTTGGGTCTTCGTGTTAGAAACACCCCTGTCTTAGGTCATTTTGTTTAATTTGTTAATCTCTAAACGGCAAATTGGCAGAGCAAGAGTCTTTCATTTGCAAAATCACGGCCACATAACAACTGAGAATGATTTTCCAGCTTTGTAAATGACATTTTGATACAGACTGATATAAATTTGAAAAAAGGTGGGCCGACGTTTTTCAAATTTACCCAAAGTGAATCCATTTTAATCCTCTCCAGTTTTGTCCACCCATTTCCCTTCTTGGCTTCCCTGTGTTTGGTAGAGTTCTTCTATAGTTTTGAACAGTTATTTTGATATTTCAGCCAATTCTATGACCATTCGATCAGTGCTGAAATTGCCTAAAATTGCGTGACCTAGCCCCTTTTACCCACTCTGTAAAGAGCTGAAAACATAATAGGCGGTATTTACATGAGACCGCGGGACCAACTCTGAGCGGCATGAGTTCGTATCGGCCTCCATATATTTCTATATACACAATGTATGAGTTTACATGAGACCGGCCTGACAATGAACTCACACTGGTGTGACTTCGTCTCGGTTTCTGGACCGAGACGAGAAACTCTCGTACCGGTCTCATGTATCAACAAATCTCAGACCGAGTCCTGAAATTTCAAGCCTGTATGCTTTTGGGTCACGAAAGATTGCGTGACGAGTCACAAGAGGCTATCGATCCTCTTGAACAGCTGTCGGGAATTGAAGTGCTCATACCTTACTGCAAAAGTAACGTGGCGTCCTTGTCATCAACGAAAATAAGCTGAGTGCATAACGCACCCGTTGTTGAAAGACCAACACCTAACGATTCTTAAGGTTATTGCCGTGGCAAAAAAAGGATGTGCTGGCTGTTCTACAAACCGGTTTAGGTAAATCCTTGATGTATCAAATCATTCCCCGCCTCCAGTGTTTAAGACTGATGCATTGTCGGCATGCTTATGAACCAAGTCTCGATTGTATTAGTACTAGTGGTATCGCCTCCGAGACCACGAGAACAAGTTGAGAAAACAGTGGGATGAAAACTGTCTTATAGCAGATTCATGTTGCTTTACATGGTGAAGATAGCGAACAAGTTTCAGTTTGTCCCTGGCCTTCGAGCCACTGGAAAATTTTTCAAAGTTTCAACTTACATTTGCCCACCCAGAAGCCTTGGTTGAAAACAAACGTGTCTTGAAGATTCTGAAAACGCAAGAATTTCAAAATGGTGTAAGAGCTATTGTTGTGGACTGGTATGTAAGCACTATAATTATTTTATACTTTGATAATTAATGTATATTAAAAACTATATTTTATAAGCCTAAATTGTAATTCAGAGAATGAGTATTTCTATTGAAAGTCAGGTATTTTGTTGGAATTGTCCCAGGTTTACTGTTAGTTAATTTATTGCCATCATCTTAGTACAGGAGAACACGATTGAAATTCAGTTTTGTGTTTTGCTTAGTATTTATGCACCTATCAATGTTAAGCCCCAGGAATGGTGGGGGGTCGGGCTACCCATGGGGCTTTGACTGTGAGGTCTGTCCCCAGGTTGGGGATTTTGATTGTACGACATATCCCAGGGTGGGGAATTTGACATGGCCACCATCTTCGACAATGAAGAAGGCTTGGAAATCAACAATAATAAAAGCAAGGTGACACACATAACACCAACCCGGTTTGGAAATCAACTTTGTTCCCAAGGCTGTTCCCTCCCCATCTAGTGAGGGAAAGGCCCTGGGAACGAGGTTACCTGAAAATAACTCCACCATCTTGGAAAATACCCAGAAGGCATTCAAATGAAATTCCCACGTTCGTGAGAGGTGGCTGAACGAAAGGTGAGTCGTACATACATTGCACTCTTCTTGTGTGCAGCAAGGTCTAAAGGGTATTATTCTGGTCACCTTTTCTCACCTTAGGGTGTGGGCTTTTGCTACTTTTGGCTAATTATGTTGTCGTGGGGCTTAACATTGATAGGTGCATTATAAGCTAGATAAAATTTAAAAATCAAACGTAGTTCAGTGTTGTCTGTATTCTTATCAACAACATTTGTCGTCACAGTGGTCAAAATGTTGTGGACTCATGAGGCGCAGCCGAGATAGTCCACAACAAATTTTGACTATCGTGATGACGAATGTCATTGTTGATAAGAGTACAGACAACACTGAATCACATTCGATTTGTTTTTTACCACAATATTTAACACCAAAGAAAGTGTTTATTTCAGAGCATGATTCAGATCATGACTCAAGGAAAGGGCAAGCATTGTCTATAGTTTTCTCACAATATGATTGGTTTATAAATATCCCAAAATGAGCATTCCTGATTGGCTATTACATTGCGTGACAAATTGACGTGAGTATGACTCGAGCAGCGTTGTTTAGACTGTTGTTGACAACGGCAAATTTGCCAATCAGATTGTGAGAGATTGTGAAGCAATTGTGGTAAAATTCTTTCTTTCTATTTATAATAATCTGTTTTTTTTTTCCTGGCCAGAAGCCATCTAATAGCCCCTCCCAGGGGTTTTGTGGAACAGGGGAACAATGACAAAATATATTGTGTTTCCTTGTTCCTGAAATTACTTTAAATTTAAACTTGTTCCCAGATTTTTTATCCCTAATATTATTTATGTTCCCTGGGAACAAGTTTAAAAGTAATTTTGGGAACAAGGAAACACAAGCAAATCTTTTAAGGGAACAAGGACCCCCTGAGAGGGACTCATTTGTTCCTCTGGCTTTGGCTTTCTTGAAGTGTACCTCTCATATGTTTGTTTATGTAAATAATGTACATGGACATCTCCTGTGTATGAATAAGTGTGTAATGTGCTTGATGCCTTCTTACTGGTTTGTTAGATCATTGTTTTGTTTACATCATCTACAAGAAAGTAGCAAATTATTTACAAATCTAATCCGAAGTAGTTTAATGGAAATAAAGTTGGAATTCATGGTGTTTAATATAAAAATTTATTTGGTTCATCAATTTTCCATGTAAAGAGATTGAAAAGATGACGCTTTGAGTCAACGTCATAGTGTATTAAGGGGATGTGAGTTGTACATGTATGTTGTTTATGTATCAAGTGGGGGAGCTATGCCATATTGGTGGAAACACCTATCCAAAGCAGGGATTTACTCCTTTTATCAATTTTCCTTTATAATAACGTCGGTTATATTAGATGAGTTTCACTTAAAGGGGCTATGTCACATGTTTTGGGGAGATCTTTAGTTAATTGCAAGTTCAAAACTTGAAAATGGTAATGTGGAATTCCTTTACTGATAAATTATTGTTACTTCACGAACAAGATGATTTTTAGAAGAAACGACATTTATCCAAGCGATTTGCCATAATTACTTGAAAAACGTTTTTGCCGACTTTTTTTTGCAAGATTACCCAAGTGCATCTGTGTCAATCTTGTTCATTTGTGTCCATCCATGCTTCTCTTTCCTATTATATTGCTGTATTTGTTTTATGTTGTTCAACAGTTTTAAGTGGTTATTGCAATGTCTCATTCTACTTTTTGGACAATTTTGGTGTCACGAAATTACATCATTTTGCGTGACATAGCCGCTTTAACATTGGATAAAGTGGTTGTACAAAGAAAAGAAGAAAAGGGTTAATGCAATATCAACATACATTATCAACAAGCTATAACAAAGTCCACAGCCCACATCCCACATCCTATGCTCCCTGCTACTACCCTGGCAGAAACCCATTCCCACTCACCCCTCCCCCACCCTCCCTTCTTAGGAATCCAATTAATCCATGAGCTGGCTTACAGGAGCCGTTTATTTTATATTTTATCCTCTTTTAGAGCGTTGTTTGTCATTCACAGGGATGACACTATTTTTTCTTGGCGTAGTCTCTGTGGGACTTTCCGCCATTCCTCTGCTCTTGTTTACTTCCGGTCACGTTTATTACTTTTTTAACTAACCAATCAAACTTGCTTTCTCGCCTTTTGAGACTGGCTAGCATGCGCAATAAGAAAGGAAGACGCGAGGGGCGACAACCTTCGCGTTGTGCAGCTCCTAATTTAAATATGGCGTCCACAGTTGTTCATTCCTTCGCGTTAAACCAACTCTTCCGAGACATCTCCACCAAGTTTTCTCCTCTAGAATCAGCGGAGGTTGTGAAGTTGTCGAAGAGGATTTATGGGAAACACTTTTACTCTCTTCAAAACGAAGATCTGTTGTCATGTCTCAGACGTCTACTAGAGCTTGGTTATGTCTCGAATAGCAAACTCGCTCTCGTCAAAGATTTTGTCGCTTCAAAATCCAGCAACAAGGAGGAAATCAGTGAGACTATTGAAAGCTTTATAGCTTCACATCCGCTTCTGTATGATCCGGAGAAACAATTACAAGGAAGGAACGACGATCTCAAGAGGATCACAGCAACACTTGAAGCAGGGCAATCATCCGTTGTTAATTTACACGGCCCGGGAGGAGTTGGAAAGACAACCCTTGCTCAAGAGATTTCCTCAAAATGGCATAGAGGAAAGTCTTATATTTTCGATCTAAGAGAGGCAAAAGATATGAGAGCTCTATATTTTAGCCTCATGAGCAAGCTAACCCTTACTGTGCGTGTTGGATACGTAGACATGAGTTTTGTAGTGGGAAAAGTCTTGGAGAAAGCTTTTGAAGAAAGCGAGGGGTTGCCTGTGCTTTTTCTTTTTGACAACGTTGAAGAGTTTACCTCGGGACAGGGGAAGGAAGGCACGAACTTAAAAAAATCGTTTATGGAGTTCTTAGAAAAGCTTATAGGATATTATAAAGACAGGCAGACGAGAGCTTTAAGGATACTTTTGACGTCAACGACGCCATTGAATGAGGTCAACAAGGTGGTGGATTATGAACTGAAACCACTTGGAGATAATTTTTCGGAAAAAATCCTTTTTTCTGACGAGCCTACTGACATTAACATGGTGCAAAAAGGGAAGTTGCTTAGTGTCTGCAATGGGAAACCTCTTCTCTTGAAAGGGTTAGCAGCAATTTTGAAACAGGAAAGGAAACGTCCGAGCGACCTGATCAATGAAATTGAGAAATTTATCCGGGATTTTGAAGAGAAAGGGGACACACCGAAGTCCAAGCATGAAGAACTTCAAGATGCCAAAGAAAAAGCTTATGGTTATGAGGAAGGAGTTGGTCATGGTGAAAAATCTGTGATCCATGAAATGTTCAACACACTACCATCTGACTGCCTGAAAGCATCAGCAGTTTCACTTTCTTTGTTTTGTGGCCCATTCTCTGTCTCCACAGCAGCACAGGTTCTTGGCATTAGTGTGCCAGAAACTGTGGCTCAGCTTGAGGGGCTAGAAACCAGTGCCATCATTTCCGTTGTGAACAGAGAAGAAAAGGAATTGATGTATGACATTCATCCACTGTTGAAAAAGTATGCAGATAGCATAAAGGACGATGAACTTTTCGTTGAATCGTACACCAAAGCAAAGGGGCACTTTTATGAGATTTTTATGTCTAAACTGAAAGACATAGCAGGATTTGTAGATGCTGACTATGTTAAAGCGTTTAAGATGTTTACCAGTGACAGTGCGAACTACGAGTTTGCTATAGACATTTCCTTGGAGTCAGGGTTTTTCAGCATACCTGGTGAATTTCGTGACAATGCCTTGATTGTGTCACTAGTCAATGCCTTGCTGCCAAATGAAAAGAAATGCGAGCTTTTCAAATCATGGGCGAAAATGTGCAGTGATGACGGAAAGTCAGGTGAGACAAAGATCATACAAAATAATTGGAATTTCAAACAAATACACTACACTGGCTTTGCTTGCTTTTTTCACCATAATCCATCGCGCTTTCGGCGAGAATGTTCTGCGCAGCAACCAGAAGGCAGAACTCTAACATAATCTAAAAAACTTAACAACTCTTAATTAGAACATTTGTATTGCATTCTGATACATTTTTCTACTACTTAACATTTAACAGTTGGTTCATGCGTCTAGCTACCTGCGTTCCTCGAGATTCAAAGCTTAGGGGAAGTTTGAACTGCTTGTAAGATAATTTCTAAGTGCTCTTCAAACTTCGTAATTGCTACAAATCACGATGAACGGACAGCCGACGCTTGCCACATTTTGAATGTGGTAGTGTAAATGTTAAATTTCAGTTCAATAACACAAAGCAAGGTTGTGGCCTGTTGTTAATTAGCCAATCAAACAGCACCTTGCTTTTTTCACAAGAAAATTTTGTATTCAGAAAATAAAACTAAGTTGCACGGATGAATTCACCTGTCGGTTTTCTGACCAATAGAACATGAGATGGCTGAAGCGTGGCAGAATATTTTTACGAATGAGTAAACAACGCTTTAAAGAGTAGTGAAGGGAATTTCCCTTTACGCAACATTGAAAAGAAACTACATTGTTGATAATGTTATAAAACAATTGGTTCACTTTTGAGAAAGTTGTTGCCAATTTGTGAAATGAAACTGCTGAAGTCGCTCGTAGGAAAATCTTTTTTTGGAAGGCCTTTGTTCGCTGACGCCATCAGCGTGCACAATGGGAATATGAAGCACAATTGACCAATTGAATTTGATTACACGAATTCTCAAGCTAGTTCCTTAGACAACCCAGAACTCCGTTTCAATTTTCAGTTTCAAGTGGAATTTGTATAGTACGTCTTTTGAATGTCGAAAGCGAAGATAACTACTATTTAATAGGTGCCTTGTAATCTTAAACTAACTCTGCTCTAAATGTTCTGTTACGGACTGGTAAACAACAATATCCGTAGCAGTTTACTATCCTTGGGATATACTAGTACTCTTTTTTTTTGAACAATACCATAGTTCATTGGATAATGCATTTGTTGCGTTTTGATTGGCTTTAGCTATCATGGTATTTGAGATATTATTCCATGCTCCACAGTATCAGTTACTGAAGTTGGGTAGATTTATCCATAATTTTTGGGCGCTTTTGATAAAACAATTATTTCACTCGCCTTTGTTGGATATGAAATTATTATAGCCAACTAAGCACTACGCGCCTTGTGGAATAATAATAATAATAATAATAATAATGTTAATTACTGAATTTGGAAAGTGGCAAACCAGTTGGATTTGTTTACTTCTTTGTATTCACTGTAAAGCAGATATAGAGGAAAATGGAATTTTCCTTCAATAATGTCATCATACATCTAATGGTGTTTAGACGCTAGGGATAAAAGGCACACGTTGGCTTTTACGACATTTTCAATCGATTTGAATAATTGTTTTTGGCTTAAAAAATAATTTAATGAAAATAAGAAAATGGATAGGGTTTGTTCGACAAATTATAGTGTGTTTTGGACAAAAGAAACTGCGTATTAATAATGCAACACAGATCCATGATCCCAGATAAAGTGTGTGTTTGAAGTAGTTTATAAAATTTTGTGCGAATATTGTTCAGAAAGGTCATTACAGAGTTAAATCGTTTCATTTTCTTAAAAAGAAATCATTAACACTGAGTCCAAAATTCATGTATCTTAGTAGTCCATGCATGCATAAAAGAAATAATTATGCTTTAATTGCACCTTTCAAATGAATGTAGAATACCCATTTGAATTTTGATTGTAAGAGCGAGGTAAAACAGATAATTCCAGAAATACACGTAATTAAATGCAAGCCGATCTTGATAATCATCATCATTAAGTGTTCCCTTGTTCTTCTCTGCGATTTTAACATCACTCGTGTCTTGGAATACAGACAATGAACGGCTGAAAGTGACTCCCAAACGCTGATCATCATCTGAAATCACTAGCACTTCTCTTATTGCGAGAAACCGGTGGCAAAGTGCTTAAATCGAACGGGACACTTTGTGTTAGATATCAAAACTGGGTATCCATTTCTGCCGGGACATATAAGTGAGGCAACTTGGTTGCGGTGTTGATAAGATTTCAGTGATTGTCACCACCGACCATATCTTGAAAGAAATGTTATGTTCATTTATCAGTGTGTCAATGGACATATATTTTTTTTCTTACACTGGACAACTATCGTTCCCTTATCGATGTTTTTTGTTGTCCAAAGGTGATTTCCTTGAATCTTTTATGTGATGTTTGTATGACTCTTTGCCTCTCCACTCCAGGCTCACTCTTTCGTGCTCATTTAAAGTGTTGGGAATCCTTGTATGTCCGGGACCAAGACGGGCCTAGTGAGGCTTTTAAAGTGTTGGAACAAGCAGCTAATTCTCTTGGGAAAGTTCAAGATACAACTACGGAGAATTTCACTCTGACCCAAGGGTTGTACTCGTATTTCGAAGGCGAAATCTATTATAAGAAATCTGATTTCAAGAAAGCACTGGATTGCTTGCAGTTATCGTTAGACCTTATGGAAAAGCTGCCGGAAGTTGATGACATCCTTTCCAGGTGTTATAACGCAATGGGTAATTGCTATTACGGCCTCAAAGACCTCACCAAGGCCCTTGAGTTTTACACCAAGGCTATAAAGATGACAGAAAAAGTGTTGAAGGGTGGTGGGTATCATTATAGCGTGCCGGTTTACAAAAATCAAATAGGCACTGTTTGTCATGGTGAAGGCAATTACAAGAAGGCCGTTGAATACTACAAAGAGGCAATCAGGCTTTTTGAAGAGCTTGAAATGTCAGGTTATGAGGACGAAGCCGATTTCTACGGGAATCTTGCGAATGCTTATCTGTGTCAAAGAAAATACAAGGAAGCGATGAAACCAGCTGACAAGGCCTTTGAAATACGAAGGAAACGTCTTGGAGATCATCCGGATACAGTGCGAAGCATTTTCCAGCAAGGCGTTATTCAGGCAAACCTACAAGAGCCTGAAAAAGCGTTAAATTTGTTCCGGAATGCTTGGGAAATGGAGAAATCACTCAAACCTGGGAACCATAGCAAGGTTTGGAAACAGCTTATTGACGGCAACATTCGCCTGATGGCGAAAGGTAGTCAGAAGACGGAGTTTAAGAAAGAGGCTTTGGCGTTTTGTCAGCGTTTCTGGAAAGAGGAGAAAGAGAATTCGCGGTTTAGCTTTACTGAGAGCAACAGACTTATCATTGACACTGTAGTGGAGCTTTTGGGAGATATTGAAGGAGAGAGAGATGCACAGCACGAGTATGAAAAAGAAAAATTGTGGTTTTATGATGGATTCCAGAATGAAACCGAAAAAGATTTTTATACAAAGTTCGATACGGCAACGGACAGTAGAAAGCTCAACGAAATGTTAAATAATAGAGTTGAGCTCTTGGACAAGATACTTGAGCTCTGTATTCGACTTGACATGCACGAGAATCGTTTAAAGCACACAAGACTTAAGTTAAATTTATACAGGAAAGTTCTTATTAAGGCAAACTTTGTCGGTGTGAAAGGAAACAAGAAACAAATCCTCAGAAGTAAAGTAGAACAACTGTATGAAGACTTAAATGAAAGAGATAGTATCATCGAATTCCGAAAAACCCTTTTGACTTTCTGGCGAGCACAGTGGGAACAAAGGGAAGGCATTAAAGAAACAACGGAGACTATGAGCTCATTGGCCAGAGAAAAAACAATAAGGGGTATCGTTCAACTATGCTTGGACCTTAACGAAAAGGAGCTTCTCAGAAGGTGCGCAGAGGAAGCCTTATTATTTTATGAAGAGCTGTGGACGAGAAAGTGCGAAGAAATGGACCAACGGGAGATAAAAAGGTTTCTTCGTGACATTAAAGCTTTGGCTTCATCGGCGGGAGATTATGAAAGAAACCATCGCTATCAAGATGTCTTGCAGGTTAGTTAGTTTACCTATAGTAGTAGAAAGACAATGAATTTAAAGCCTACCCAGAATCTTTTGGTCTAGTTATCTGGGCGCGCATGGACCGACTTTTTCGAAGCAGGGAAATACAAAATTGCTAAACCGAAGTAATGAGCACTTTTTCTTCATCGAAAACCCTAATTTGAACAAGGTGGCTGTGGAAAAAAACTCTGCTTTACCACAAAGCCATGAGAAAATGTAGCACCAACGGGAGCCTGCATAAGTGCAGCAGCAGTGTGCACAAGGGCAAGAACATTGCCGGGTGCTTTTTCAACATTGCTGCAGACGGAATCCACTTTGGCTCTGTTTAACTGCTAGTGCGAGCGCGAAATTTGTGTGACATTAATTAGTTTTACTTCGTAAATAATCAGTTTTTGTATTATGTTATTGTATTATCTGAAATAATCAACATTGAGGCGAGTTTTCGCCGAGGCTGATTTAACTTGACGAGGCCGTGTTCATTTATATAGATACCACAAAAACCACAAAAACCTTTTGATATACATTGGTTGGAGAAAACAATACTTCAACAAAATGATGGAAAAGGTCGACCAGCGTACATTGCTGTTGAACATTGTGTATTGCGCACGCATCTTGCATATTAATATGATAAATTGTTGGCAGCTAGTCCATTTTTTAAGAGATCGCACTCATTCCCATGATTAACTGGAGGCTCTTAGCAAATTAGATTCGCGTTAAAGAGTATATTCTTCATTTTGACAGAAATTCATGAACACCGGGAAAAAAGCAGTCACCTTGGGACCCAAAGGTATTCCTTAACATTTTGGAATATTTTTTCTTGTTAGTATTTCGTACCACTTGAAAGGCCATGATAAGGAAAGAATTCATTACCTGCTGATCATTTTAAAAGATAAAGAATAAATGTAATTCCGAGTAAATTCATTGTGTCTATAATACAGGCAACAAATGCAGAGAAACGTTTACGTATAATATTTTGATATAAATCTGTATCATCTTCAGACTGAGGTGACCAACAAGTAGCAGAAATTTAAATACTATAATTGGTACATTACAAACAGAGTTCTGTTCGTTTTGCTGATGTACAAAGAATTGCCACCGGGGCAAGTGAATTCATATACGACATTAGATTGACTTAATGGCGGTCTTCTGTTTTATTCGGATGTCCACATTCGGGTCGACTAGACCTCTCCGAAGCTTACGCTTAAGTTTCTTAACAAGCTTTGTTGTTAGGTCACCGACGAATGGGATGGTAAGCCAGATAGTTGAGCCCTGGTCGTTCTGGAAGGTGTAGTTGGTACTATGATCTAGAGCCCTATTCTGTGCGTTCGTAGTAAAGCGATCAATTAATAAGTTCGCAATACGTTTAGGGAAACCGTTCCACGATAAAAAACTTTCTTATTAGCTTGAGCTCGGTTTTAATTTTATTAGGAGTGCAGATGCGGTGTACGCGGCAAACAGTGCTCTAACCCAACAAATCTTGTGTCGCCAGGGAACAAAACTTTCAAAATTAGTGTAATGTCCAGTAATTATGTCAAACGAGAAAAAAAGAAAATTCGTACTCGCCTCGAGAAGAAGTTTCAAAACCTACTCGCGGAAAAGCAGAAGAAGAATGGAATACAACCGAACCCCAACAAGCTTTAAATTTCTGCTACTTGTTGGTCACCTCAGTCTGAAGATGATATAGATTTATATCGAAATATTATAAGTAAACGTTTCTCTGCATTTGTTGCCTGTATTATAGACACAATGCATTTCCTCGGAATTACATGTTTTCTCTATTAAGAGAGACGTTTGATAAGTTTTTGAAATGTCGTTGTTACATTGGAGAGTGCTTACTCAAGATCATTTTGGCAACGCTAAAAACTGGCAAATGTATTTGTGAATAGGCTTCCTAGTACGGATTGTCGTGGGAAAAAGGTACTTTGACGATTTATATTTTTGAAAAGTCTGCCATCGGATTATCGCGGCTTTTAAGCTTGATTATGGTCATGTGCCTGAGTAACAATGGTCTTGATATTTTTCAGGTACAAAGTAAGGAAACGGAAAACGTACATAGAACCACAGTAGCATATTCACGACCAACATATGTCATAAAAGACAGCTAACTAGCTGCACAGAGATTTTGATGAGAGTGATAGTGTTGAGGAAAACCCAGTTTGACATTGTAACGGCAGTTACGCGAGTTTCCCTTAACTTGTGAACTTTCTTGGATTTTTTTTTTTGATTGATGTCATTCATTAGCTATTTTCTTGATTTTCAAGTGGTTTCTCTATTTTGATAGCTCCAAAAAGTCGACTTTATTCAAAGGTCAAGTAACTGTACGCCCTAATTTTATTGTAAAATGGCCAATTAGTCTTTTCTTTAATTTTTATTCATCTTTCATACGTTCCTTTCGTTTATGTGATAACCCCAAGCACCCTTATTTAAAGAGGCCACCACGACACAAGGGAGTGCCAGTGGAGAGAAAGATGAAGAAGAAAGCAAAACTGTATCGGGAGAAGAAGACGAAGAGATAGAAGTAACCGCTGAAGAATCTGCGGAAGACCAAGAGGACGATTTAACTTTTGAGGAGGAAATCGAGATCACATCTGAGGATGAAAATGAATACTCGAGTTCCGTTGGAGAAATGGATGAGAGTAGCATTGTTTTACACAGGTAAAGATGATTTCTAGAATTTGAAATCACGGTTTATCATATGCCATCAAAATAATAAGGCAATCGCGAAGCTACACCGTTTACTTTTGAAGGTGGTCGTCAAGCTAGGAATATGCAACATTTACCCGCAATTTCGTTAAATGTCGTCCCATCAATCAACATCTCTTGACCACATCGCTAGTTTTGAGGAATAAGGTCGACAGCTATGGAAACTTCAACATTAGCTAGCAAAAGTTGGCCAAGTTTGCATAACTTGGCGAAAATTCTAGTCTTTTTCTTTGAAAAATGTATGATAATGCATAGTTAGTGTCTGGAGAAGGTTATGGAAACTGGTGAGTTTCTGTGTTTCATGGGTTTTTTTTTTGCTGATTTGGCTGCAATACATGGCATTTTTGCAATTATCGTGATCTTGGTACTGGTGATGGATTTATGTACGGCACATATCACATAAAGTCTCATGACGGTTTACAATTGTCTGGTTTTACAATTCTCTGAGAACTGGGGGGTCTCCCCTACTCTTCACGAACAGTGGGTTCTGTAACGATCCACGGTGTTGCGGATTAACAGGAAAGGTTGTGAGATGGGGCCTACGGTTTATAGTACTTCACCAAGAAGACTTGAAAAAGTCTTACCATTTGCAGGTGAAATCACAAAGGTAGCACTTTCTGATCAGTTTTTTTTAGACCCTGAGAGTTGTTCGGACTGGGTTTTTAACCCGCCAATCTCCCACACAAAAGTCCGACGAACGAGTTAGGTTCTCTTCGTATGGGTTAATCTCCTTGGGCGGCATGCAACGCTCGCCTCACCAAGGTTCTTTGCGGGGAGCGTTGCGTGACATCCAAAAAAACGGATGCGAAGAAGACTACGTACTAGGTACTAGGTGGATACGTGGGCATAGTGGGCCAACTTTTTTGTTTGACATTTTTTAGAGGAAACGTTGTCAAAGAAGGGAGACGGTGGGACCTCAAGCAATTTGCCTTACAGGTAATCTTCCCTCGAGACGCAGTGCCTGAAGACAGAATATTGACCCTTCTCAGATGGAATCCTGCTGCTCGTTGCCCGCCTCTCTTTCACCATGAAGCCATCGTTAGCGATGTCATTGAGCTATCAGTAGTGGACAGTCCGGGGATTCTACATTTCAATAAAGCTGTCACAATAGTTATTCCACACTGTGCTTCAAGTCTTAAGGGTTACGAAGTGGTGATTAAAACTTTAATCAATACTGAAACTAATGAGTGGGACGATGTTGTTGAAACGGAGGACTTGCGGACTCTAGAAGGTGAGAATTTAATTCAATTATTTGCTATTATTTTTTGGCATTTTAATAAAGTGGGTTTTGTAACATGACCCAAGTAGCAGCAGAAGGCCGATGCTACTCTTGGCTTAAAATGGACAATGTGTTTTACTTTCACAGTATAAATTTTTCTTAGAACTTCTTCCATGTAAATGTAGCTTGATTGTAGAAAAAAAGTTACTTCTACTGCCACTGCCACCACCACTACCACTGCCACTGTCACTATCACTACCGCGCACCGGTGGCTCAGTTGGTTGAGCACCGGGCTGTCACGCGGGAGGTCGTGAGTTCAACTCCGGCCAGACCAACACTCAGGGTCTTTAAATAACTGAGGAGAAAATGCTGCCTTTGTAATTACATCTGCAAATGGTTAGACTCTCTAGTCTTCTTGGATAAGGACGATAAGCCGGAGGTCCCGTCTCCCAACCCTTCAATGTTCATAATCCTGTGGGACGTAAAAGAACCCGCACACTTGTTGTAAAGAGTAGGGTATGTAGTTCCCGGTGTTGTGGTCTGTCTTCTGTGGTGTATCATGGTTGGTAGGGTAAATGCTCGGAGATATTAGCTACACCAAGCTACTCTAAAAATCCGAGTGTAAATAAAGATATATGATATGATATGATATCACTACCGCTGCCACTGCCACTGCCACTGCCACTGCCACTGCCACTGCCACTATCACTGCCACTCGTGCTACAACTGCCACTGCTACTATTACTGCCACTCGTGCTACCACTGCCACTGCCAATGCCACTACGACTGCCACTATCACTACCACTATCACTGCCACAGCCACTATTACTGCCACCCGTGCTACCACTGTCACTGCCACATCCTCTTTCACTACCGCTGCCACTGCCACTGCCACTATCTCTACCACTATCGTTGGCCACAGTCACTATTACTGCCACTGCCACTGCCATTGCCATTGCCACTGCCGCGCACCACTATCACTGCCACTGCTACGATAAAATGAGGGAAAAGAACCACCATCCCGCGGATGACTCATATCATAATCAATTCAGGTATCCAGGCCTCAGTTGTTTAAAAGGTGGATAACGCTATCCACCGGATAAATCACTATCCATCGGATAAACGCTAGCAAAACCAATTGAGTTATCCAGTGGATAGCGCTATCCACCCTTCGAACATCTGGGGCCAGTACTGCTAGCATTGTTCACATTTTGAACAACCCAGGCCAGTTTGAGCAATGTAACTGGAGAGGAAATGTGCTCACTACCGCTCAGTGGAACATGTCTCCATTCTCTGTGGTGACTACAGATCAACAACTAGAACTTTTTTTCCAGACATGAAGGAAGACCACACTGACCCTGCTGATGTTTCAGACTTCCTCTTTCCTGTTGCTATCAGTAAGATAACGCAATGTTCAACATTCGTAGTGGTCTGTCGTCTAAGATCGTATAAACATACCATCACAAGTCAGGAAAGCGAAATGGTGTGGCCTGAATTTCCACTTGCGAAAATATCTTTTCCGCAAAATGCCGTTCCACAAGATGAATCAGTTAAAGTCATTGTCAAGGTTAGCCTGTCACGCGTTTCCATTATCCATGTTTAAATCGAAATTTGTTATTCTAGAGGAATCGAAAGTAAAAGTTAAGCCTATCAACGAAAGGAACCTCCAAGCATTATTCAGGTTAATACAAACTTTTAACTTGATTGGACTAAGTTAAGGATGCGTTAACAGTGGAACTTTAAGGAAAACCGCTCAAACTAGAGATTTTAAATTCAAAAATACTCAATTAGGTTTTGGTTGTTGAGATTATTTCAATTAAGTCGAATGTATTTCAACAAAAGATACTTGTAATTACAAGGCACTCGAGCAGGCCATGTTCGCCTTCCCTTCTCTTTCAAAACCTTCTCTTTCAAAACCGCTCAAACTAGATATTTTAAATTCAAAAATACTCAATTAGGTTTTGGTTGTTGAGATTATTTCAATTAAGTCGAATGTATTTCAACAAAAGATACTTGTAATTACAAGGCACTCGAGCAGGCCATGTTCGCCTTCCCTTCTCTTTCATTTGTATCTCTTGTGAGCGTTAAAACAAAAGCAATGTCGAAAAAGCAGTCTCCTTTCCATTAAAAGTTGCTGTATGAACATTTCCCAATTTCCCTAGCTTCAAGAAGTTTCCCAAAAATTGTTCAAGAAGAAGCAAATTTTTCCAGGACCGATACTGCGAATATCGAGTCCAAGAGCAGTTGACTTTCTGAAGCCTGTAACCATCCAGATTCCATTGTCATTGGGAAAACATTACAGGAGAAGAGACATCGATATGTCAATAGTCCGTGTTCGAGTCCTCTTCAAAGAATCAAGCTCCGAAGAACAAGACTGGATTGAAATAACAGACAAACTTGAGACACCTCCCACATTTGATGAAGATATCATCACTTTTGAAGTCAGGCACTTCTCAGAGTAAGTTTTAAAGTGAGAGCGTTCTTTTAGGATAATTTTCATTTTGCTGTTGTGCTTGGGCCAGGTTGGTGCCTGTTTCTAGAAAGTCCTGAAAACGTTTCGTGCTCGAAAAGCCGTTTATACCCTTGTTTTGACAAGCTGGTCTTTTCACGTGTTTTCAAGATAGCAAAACGATTGCAAAGTTTAACGACTCCAAACCTCTGCCTTCTGTGGATACAGAGGAATTTGTGATACCCGAAAAGGCCCGAAAAGTTGCGGGACTTTGAGAAACTGAGCCCTGGATTTTGTCCTGTCCCTGGTTTTCTAATACGACAAGAATTTCCTCAGGCTTTTGTTCGCCATCTTGGTAAACATGACTTTAAGGCGATTCCAGACAGTTTCATTTGTATCTCATGAAGAAGCTGGTCTATTTAGATGTATTAACTCTACATAAAAATAACTTTATTAAAATCATTCGAATTGCAATTCCAAAGGGAATTGAAAAGCTCAATGTTACAATTTACAAATGTGAAATGACAAAAATTTAAATATGCACATTATTTTATGAAATATTAGTCAATCTTGACTGCAGTTCAGTTCAGTTCAGTCCCATTTCTTTATCGAGCTTGGTATGAAGCTTGTTTGGAGTCTTTTAATTCTATATTTTAAAAGTGGAAGTCTTCTAGGGTTTTTAAGGAAATAGTTTTTGGTCGTAGGTCTTGGCCAAAGGCTATATAGTTTACTATCAGGATTGGCTACAATCTTGTAAAATTTCATGCACAGGTGTTCGCGTCTTTCCCAGAGTGTAGTCAGGTTCAGGACTTCAAGTGCTTCTTTGTATGACAACTGCGGGATGCACAATACGAAGCGCCCGGCGCTGGATGGCTTCTAACTGAGCCTTCAACTTACATGTCAATGAAGAGTGCCGAACGGGGCAAGCGTATTCTAATAAAGGTCTGATAAAATAACGGAAAACAGATCGTAGATCTACTGGGCTCAAGAGTTCTCAGGTCATAGAGTCCTTTGCTAGCCTTGGAACAAATATCAATATGAGTCGACCATTTAAGGTCAGAAGACGCGGCACAGTCTAGTTGACGGCCGTCTACTGTTAAACAATCGTTAGGAATTTGATCATTCTTTAGGAATGAAGTGGAAAATTCCTTAGTT
This sequence comes from Montipora foliosa, assembly GCF_036669935.1. Lineage (NCBI taxonomy): Eukaryota > Metazoa > Cnidaria > Anthozoa > Scleractinia > Acroporidae > Montipora > Montipora foliosa. The sequence goes on along the minus strand of NC_090873.1, from coordinate 10,372,899 downwards.
TTAATAACGTTGATCTTCATGTCATTGGACTCTGGCCATTCGGTTATTCAACTCGCCTTGGACAGCTGGTGATTGAGGTGAAGATAAACATAAAACTTCGTAGATCGTACAATCATCAACATATTTATATAACGGTAGATCAGTTCTTAGATCGTTTACCATAACGAGGAAGAAAAGTGGGCCGAGTTAAGTGCCTTGTGGGACACCAGCATGTACATGGTTCCAAGGCGATGAAAAGTTATTAAGATGTACACGTTGTTTACGGTTGTGAGGAAAATCAGCGCACCAATTGAGAAGTAGTTGAGGAACGTTGAGTTCTTGCAGCTTGTGTAGTAAAATATTATGGTCGATGAGGTCGAAAGCTTTGGAAAAGTCAATAAGGCAAGATCTAAGCATGGTCCGTGGAGTTTCTTTTGCGCTCAGCCATTAATAGATAAGGTGAACTAGGGCATGAGATGTTGGCGATTTTTTAACACGACCAAATTGGAATGGATCTAGTACCTGAGGCATTATAATAGCAGCAAACCACTCCAAGACAAAGCCCTCAAGAATTTTGCTCAGGTCAGGAGTTAATGATATTGGCCGATAGTCGGTACTGATAGATGTCGGCCGAGGATATAAGTATGACATTGGCACATTTCCAGAGTACAAGGACATGGTCTTGGTTAATCGATGAGTTGAAGATGGAACAAATAGGGCGATGGATGATTGATGCAAAATTCTTAAGTATCCAATAAGGTATGTCGTCCGTACTCTTTGCTTTACGCTCTTGAATCGATAGTAATGCTTTCTCAACAGACTCAAAACTTACGACGTAATTATCAGTAGAATGTTCTACCGGGAGTGGGTTGAAACCCAGAGGTTTGTCTATGTAACAGGCGACATCGTTTAAACAATCGTTTAACGCCTCCGCAAGGTCACTGTCTTTTAGAGTAACTCCATCAGCGATAATACTGGTCTGAGTTACGGGCTTGGATAGGCTAGACAAAAGTTTGATGTTATCCCACCATTTCTTAGGGTTAGTTTCTTGCATATTTTTGATACTGTTTTTGTAGAATGTAGCACGAGCCTTTTTGCCGAGTATAATAACCTTGTTGCAATACATATTATACTGGAGGGTATTTCCTTTTGTCCAAGCGTGATGGCGTTTCTTTATTGCGTCTTTGATTTCCGCGGTCATCCAAGGCTTGTCTGTGGGATGCAGCTTTACGGAGCGCACAGGTAAGCAAGAATCGATGGCGGTAGTGATTGTCGAATGGAACATACTGTATTGATTTTCACATAAATTAGCGTGGTATAATGGTGTTCAGTTGACAGCTTTAAGCCTAGAAAAAAAAGCACGTTTGTTGGCTACCTTGCAATCACGTTTCTGTGCCCAGGTAGATGGTAAGCAGGCAGGTTTGGTGTTTGATGGTTGCAGAAGGACGCTAAAATGATCTGATAGCCCAACAGGTGGCAAAAGTAGAGCATCGTCATAATATTTATATAGAGATGAAAAGGCTTGATCCAGAATGTTATTCCCTCTTGTTTGTAGTGAGACAAGCTTCTTCAATTTGAAAGAGGAGCAGAGGTTCTTAGGGGTGAAATGGTTGAAATCAAGGAGAACATAGATACCAGAGTTCGGGTGACTGGCGAGAGACGAATCAATGGAGTGGAACAGGTGCAACCGTAACTTGTCGTTATCCCTCTGTGGAGGATGATATACGGTTCTCAGGATAATCGAATTAATTCTACACGGCAATCGGCTGAGTCGAACGATGAACTATTGGCTCTCTATATAAGGGTCATTAAGGTGTGATAACTCATTGAAATTAAGGTTTGATCTGATGAAAGAACAGATACCCCCGCCACGCTGGTGGTTCAATCGGTCGCGTCGACATGTGGCATATCCTGGAATAGAGATAAGCTGGTCAGTCACGTTTGATGATAGCCAAGACTCTACGACACTGATCACAAAACAGTTATGCCATGGTTGGGTAAATTCATGTACTTCTATGAAAAGTCAACCTTTTCTTCACAATTTAGCTATGAAGATTGTTTTAAAAAGTCAAATTCGATTCATTCCAATTATGCAAGAAATTCTAACACCTTCCAATTACCTAACTGCAGAACTAATACTAAAAAAGAACCCGTTTTTTTCTCCCCAAGGTTATACGTTTTAAGGTAATTACTTAGTATTGCATTGCGCATCCCTACTGGGCACGATTTTCGCGACATTAGCGCTTGCACATGAGCACGTGCGCATACAAAACGTAAGAGATTTCGCCCAAACTCAACCTGATAGCGACATAAATGCTCCTCTTCTCTCAAACGAGCACGGTGCCGCCCGATTTTTTTTTTCAGGTATTTGCTAGGAACAGTCTAATAAAGAACATATTTGAAGAAGAAAAAAATTTTGATATTAGAACATGAATTTCTTTTGGAAAACAGTTCCGTACTGCGTGTATTTTACCCAAGGCGAGGACTTCAAGCTAACCACGGAACTGTCCCAAAAAGTGCACTATTCCCACAACCAGGGAATCAAAGTCGGCGTAAATAAAGCATTATTGCTGATGTAAATAAAAGAAGCTTTATTTTCAAAATAAAATTTTGTCTTTGAAGTAACCAAGACTTAATTCTGTATGAAGGTGATTCGAATTTTTAACGCAAAAATACCCCATTTTACGAGCCTGCTGACGCGTAAACAAGCACGGTGACCTTATTTTTTTATTGCATTTTTTTAATGTTCATATCATGAATGTTAATTATGCCAAGTTTCCAAAAATGTTTGATAGTATAACAATTTCAAGAGAATTACCTTAAGTTAAGATGCTGATCCGTCACAGTTATTAATTAACGTCACTCTTGCAGTAGGAAAGGAAAGTCTGCAAAACTCAGGCTTTCATATGTTAACTTTGGTCATATCTATATCCTCAACGGGCTCAATATGAACTTGCGTGAGTGCATCTTGTTAACCACCCTGGAACAGATTTATGACGACCACGCCGCAGTTCAAACTAGGAGAGTGAAACATCGTCCATGCGCAATATGGTTCAATGACGAGGTTCGCGCTGAAGAGCGCGAGAAGCGCGTTCTTGAATGGAAATATGAAAAATCCGGTTGCACAATAGAGAATCAGTTATATGGCGATTAATGTGTAAGGTATAATTCTCTATTGGAGAGGCAGAAGTCCAACTTTTCACCCAATGATAATTGAAAACACAGACCGTAATCAGCAATTTGGTACTATTGAAAGGATGTTTAAAGTTAAGAACATTACCCTGCCTACCCATGAGTCTTTGCACGAATTGGTTGAAGCCTTCAATGATGTTTTTATTAACAAGGTTAATGGTAGTTGTGCTGGCCTTCCTACTCCTACTACCTCAACTTACACGACTGAGGAGAGGCAGCTGTCTTGTAGTTTACATGAATTTCAGACTCCCTTGAACACTTCTGTGAATGAGATCGTGTTGTTATTATCTAGCAAGACCTCTAGTGTCGACCCAATTCCTACTTCAGAAGTAAAGCACAAAGTCACTTGATTCTCGTAACGATGTTGTTTTGGTTCTCTTGGATCTGTCGGCCGCGTTTGACACTCTTGACGTGTTGTCATCCCGTTTGCACTGATATTTTGCCTTTGATGATATCGTCTTATGCTGGCTCTCCTCCTATCTGCGTGGTAGATCTCAGACAGTTTCTGTTAATGGAATTACATCATCCCCAAGAAATCTGATTTATGCATGGTGTACCTCAAGGCTC
>NC_090873.1:10347524-10364061 GCF_036669935.1 Montipora foliosa | reverse complement strand
TATTAGAAAATCTGGATACAAACAAGTCATTCGGGTGTGACAAGATTCATCCACTTTTATTACAAACCGCAGCATTTCAAATATACCGTCCTTTAACATTTATTCTTAATCTTTCTATCAATCAAGGCATCTTTCCTGATAGTATGAAACTTGTAAAAGTTGTTCCAATTTTTTAAACAAGGCTCTTGTTTCATGTGTAATAATTATCGACCTATATCAGTTCTATCTTCCATAAGTAAAATATTTGAGAAATGTATTTTTAATCAGCTGATGTTCTACTTTACGAATAACAAAATGATTTCCCCAAAGCAATATGGATTCAGACCAGGCCTCACAACTTCTGACTGTCTAATTGATCTTATTGAAGAAATAACCTCCTCTCTTGATCAAGGCCATTATGTGGTTTCTTTATTCCTGGACTTAAGTAAAGCTTTTGACACAGTGAACCATCAAATATTATCAAATAAACTTAAGTTTTATGGCCTACAACAAAGTGAATATAATTGGATTCATTCTTACTTAAGTAACAGGAAACAGCAGGTGTATGTAAATGGAGTTGCTTCTGATTCATGTCTTATTTCTACTGGTGTACCTCAAGGATCGATTCTAGGACCTTTGCTGTTTATTATTTTTATTAACGACCTTCCAAAGACCTCAACATTTTTTTCTACTATATTATACGCAGATGATACATCTTTAACTGCTTCTGGAAGTGATCTTGACAGTTTATTGTATTAGTACTAGTGATATCGCCTCTTAATGCACTAATGAGAGACCACATGAACAAGTTAAGAGAACAGTGGGATGAAAACTTTCTTATAGCACATTCGTGGTGCTTTAGATGGCGCCGAAGATAGCGAACAAGTTTCGTTTGTCTCTTCGAGCCACCGGAAAATCTTACGAAGTTCCAACTTATATTTGCCCACCCAGACGCCTTGGTTGAAAACAAACGTGTCATGAACATTTTGAAAACGCAAGAATTTCAAAGTCGTGTGAGAGCTACTTGTTAAAATACCAGATTTTATACTTTGATAATTAAATTTAATGTATATTAAAAGCTATATTTTATAAGCCTAAATTATAATTTAGAGAATGAGTATTTCTAGTTAAAGTCAGATATTTTGTTGGGATTGTCCCCGGTTTACCGTTAGTTGATTTATTGCCATCATCTTAGTATAGGACTACATGTTTAGAATTGAGTTTTGTGTTTTGCTTAGTATTTATGAGCTACACATACAGAAAATTAACAAAGCGAATGTAGTTCAGCATTGCCTGTACTCTTATCGACAACAATATTTGTCATTGCAGTGGTCAAAATGATGCGTACTCATGAGGCGCAGCCGAAATAGTCCACAACAAATTTTGGCTATTGTGATGATGAATATCATGGTTGAACCACATTCAATTTGTTTTTTTCCACAATATTTAATGCAAAACAAAATATTTATTTCAGAGCATCGTGCATCGTGACACAAAGAAAGAGCAAGTGTTGTCCATAACTTTCTTATACTATGACTGGTTCATTTCCCAAAATGAGCATTCCTGATTGGCTATTGCATTGCGTGACACATTGACGTGAGCATGACGTGAGCAGTACTGTCTAGACTCTTTTCGACAAGAGCAACTTGGCCAATCAGATTGTGAGATTAGAAGCAACTGTGGTAAAATTCTTCTTTTCTATATATAATAATCTGTTTTTTTCCCTGGCCAGAAGCCGTCTAATACTTGCTCCCAGGGGTTTCAGGGAACAGGGGAACAATGACAAACTATCTTAGGGAACAAGGGAACATTTTTAGGGATAAAAGAGCTGGGAACAAGTTTGAATAAATGAAAGTAGTTTTGGGAACAAGGGAACACAAACACATCTTTAAAGTGAACAAGGACCCACTGGGAGGGACTCATTTAAGCCCCTGGCTTTGGCTTTCTTGAAGTGTACCTCTCATATGTTTATGTAAATAAATAATGTACATGGACATCTGGTGGATGTGACTGAGTGTGTAATGTGATTGTTTCCTTCCTACTGGTTTGTTAGATCATTGTTTTGTTTACAATTTTACTTTACTTTACTTTAATTTACTTATTATTCGCCACAATTCATGGAGTTGCAGAGGAGAGGAACAGAACTTTTCATCCCAATTGACACCTAACCCCTATATCCATAGGTCAGACCACAACACCGGGAAATCCATGCCCTACTCTTCTCGAACAGTGTGTGGGTTCGTTAACGTCCCACAGATTTTTATATATACTGTACCCAAGGGTTGTGAGGCGGGACCTCCGGCTTATGGTCCTTATCCGAGAAGACTTGAAAGTCTAACCATTTGCAGATGGCGTTACAAAGGCAGCACTTTCTCCTCAGTTATTTAAAGACCCTTAGTGTTGGTCTGGCCGGGCTTGAACTCACGACCTCCCGCGTGACAGCCCGGTGCTCAACCATTTTGTTCTATTGATGGAAATAATAATTGATAAATGTGGTCTTGAATGAAGTCTGATGATAATAATAATGATGATGATGATGATAATAATAATAATAATAGTAATAATAATAATATACTTTAATTGAAAACATTTCTAAAGAAATACAGCATTCACAAGAAAGTAGCAAATTATTCAGAAAAAGTATGAAAATCTATAATCTGAAATAGTTTTGTGGAAATAAAGTTGGAATTGAATGTGTTTAATATAGAATTTGTTTCATCAATTTTCCATGTAAAGAGATTGAAAGGCTCACATTTAGAGTCTACGTCAGAGTGTATTGAGGAAATGTGAGTTGTCACAGTATGTTGTTTATGTATCAAGTGGAGGAGCTATGCCATATTGGTGGAAACACCTAACCAAAGTGGGGATTTACTGCTTTCATCAATTTTCCTTTGTAATAACATTGTTTACATTATAAGAGGTGTACTTAAAGGGGCTATGTCACATATTTTTTGGTGTTTAAGGGAGATCTTTAGTTAATCGTGAGTTCAAAACTCGAAAATGGTAATGTCGAATTCCTTTAAATTCAGTCTTGTTCATCTTTGTCCATCCATGCTTCTTTTTGCTTTTGCTGTATTCTTTTATGTTGTTGAACAGTTTTAAGTGCCTATTGCAATGTTTGATTTTACTTTTTGGGCATTTTAGATGTCACGAAATTACATCATTTTGCATGACATAGCCCCTTTAACATTGGATAGACTGGTTGTTCAAAGAAAAGAAGGAAAGCATTAAGTCAATGTCAAGATACATTATCAACAAGCCATAACAAAGCCCACAGCCCACAGCCCACATCCTATGCCCCCTGCTACTACCGAGGTAGAAACCCATTGCCACCCACTCCTTCCCTCCCCTTCTTCCCCCCCCTCCCCCCCCTCCCCCCCCCACCACCCTAGGAATCCAATTAATCCATGAACTGGCTCACAGGAGCTGTTTATTTTATCCTCTTTTTTTTTTAATCACGTGGATAGCACTATTTTTCTTGGCGTAGTCCCTGTGGGGCTTTTCGCCATCCCTCTGCTCTTGTTTACTTCCGGTCACGTTGATACTTTTTAAACTAACCAATCAAAATTGCTTTCTAGCATACGCAATAAGGAAGGAAGACTCGAAGGGCGACAATATTCGCGTTGTACAGCAGCCAATTTAAATATGGCGTCCACCGTTGTTCGTTCCTCCGAGTTAACGAAACTCTTCCGAGACATCTCCACCATGTTTTCTCCTCTAGAATCAGCGGAGGTTGTGAAGTCGTCAATGAGGATTTATGGAGAACAATTTCACTCGCTTCAAAACGAAGATCTGTTGTCATGTCTCAAACGTCTACAAAAGCTTGGTTATGTGTCGAATAGCAAACTTACACTCATCAAAGATTTTGTTGCTTCAAAATCGAGCAACAAAAAGCAAATCAGGGAGAGTATTGAAAGCTTCATAGCCTCTCATCCGGTTCTGCATCCGGAGAAACAATTACATGGAAGGAACGACGATCTCAAGAGGATCACAGCAACACTTGAAGCAGGACAATCATCCGTTGTTAATTTGCACGGCCCGGGAGGAGTTGGAAAGACAACGCTTGCTCAAGAGATTTCCTCAAAATGGCGTGGGGGAAAGTCTTATATTTTCGATCTAAAAGAGGCAAAAGATATGAGAGCTCTATATTTTAGCCTCATGAACAAGCTAACCCTTACTGTGCGTGTTGGATACGTAGACATGAGTTTTGTAGTGGGAAAAGTCTTGGAGAAAGCTTTTGAAGAAAGCGAGGGGTTGCCTGTGCTTTTTCATCTTGACAACGTTGAACAGTTTACTTTGGGGAAGGGAAAGGAAGGTAGGAATTTAAAGATGTCATTCATGCTGTTCTTAGAAAAGCTTATAGGATATGATAAAGACAGGCAGAGGGGAGCTTTAAGGATACTTTTGACGTCAAGGACGCCATTGAATGAGGCCAACATGGTGGAGGATTATGAACTGAAACCACTTGGGGATAATTTTTCGGAAAAAATCCTTCTTTCTGACGAGCCTACTGACATTACCATGGTGCAAAAAGAGAAGTTGCTTAGTGTCTGCAATGGGAAACCTCTTCTCTTGAAAGGGTTAGCAGCAATTTTGAAACAGGAAAGGAAACGTCCCAGCGAGATGATCAATGAAATTGAGAAATTTATCCGGGATTTTGAAGAGAAAGGGGTCACACCGAAGTCCAAGCATGAAGAACTTCAAGATGCCAAAGAAAAAGCTTATGGTTATGAGGAAGGAGTTGGTCATGGTGAAAAATCTGTGATCCATGAAATGTTCAACACACTACCATCTGACTGCCTGAAAGCATCAGCAGTTTCACTTTCTTTGTTTTGTGGCCCATTCTCTGTCGCCACAGCAGCACAGGTTCTTGGCATTAGTGTGGCAGAAACTGTGGCTCAGCTTGAGGGGCTAGAAACCAGTGCCATCATTTCCGTTGTGAACAGAGAAGAAAAGGAATTGATGTATGACATTCATCCACTGTTGAAAAAGTATGCAGATAGCATAAAGGACGATGAACTTTTCGTTGAATCGTACACCAAAGCAAAGGGGTACTTTTATGAGATTTTTATGTCTAAACTGAAAGACATTGCAGGATTTGCAGATGCTGACTATCTTAAAGCGTTGAAGATGTTTACCAGTGACAGTGCGAACTACGAGTTTGCTATAAACATTTCCTTGGAGTCAGGGTTTTTCAGCATATCTGGTGAATTTCGTGACAATGCTATGATTGTGTCAGTGGTCAATGCCTTGCTGCCAAATGAAAAGAAATGCGAGCTTTTCAAATCATGGGCGAAAATGTGCAGTGATGACGGAAAGGCAGGTGAGACAAAGATCATATAAAATAATCGGAATTTAAAACAAATACACTACACTGGCTTTGCTTGCTTTTTTCACCATAATCCATCGCGCTTTGGGCGAGAATGTTCTGCGCAGCAACCAGAAGGCAGAACTCTAACATAATCTAAAAAACTTAACAACTCTTAATTAGAACATTTATATTGCATTCTGATACATTTTTCTACTACTTAACATTTAACAGTTGGTTCATGCGTCTAGCTACCTGCGTTCCTCGAGATTCAAAGCACACGAGAAGTTTGTACTGCTTGAAAGATAATTTCTAAGTGCTCTTCAAACTTCGTAATTGCTTCAAATCACGATGAACGGACGCTTGCCACATTTTCAATGTGGTAGTTTAAATGTTAAATTTCAGTTCAGTAACACAAAGCAAGGTTGTGGCCTGTTTTAAATTAGCCAATCAAACAGAAAATAATGTATTCAGAAAATAAAACTAAGTTGCACGGATGAATTCACCTGTCAGTTTTCTGACCAATAGAACACGAGATGGCTGAAGCGTGGCAGAATATTTATAGGAATGAATAAACAACGCTTTAAAGAGTAGTGAAGGGAATTTCCCTTTACGCAACATTGAAAAGAAACTACATTGTTGATAATGTTATAAATTTTGAGGAAGTTTTGGCCAATTTGTGAAATGAAACTGCTGAAGTCGCTCGTAGGAAAATCTTTTTTTGGAAGGCCTTTGGTAGCTGACGTCATCAGCGTGCACAATTCGAATATGAAGCTCAATTGTCCAATTGAATTTGATTACACGAATTCTCAAGCTAGTTCTTTAGACAACCCAGAACTCCATTTCAATTTTCAGTTTCAAGTGGAATTTGTATAGTACGTCTTTTGAATATTGAAAGCGAAGATCACTACTATTTAATAGGTGCATTGTAAGCTTAAACTCTAAATGTTCTGTTACGGACTGGTAAACAACAAATTATCCGTAGTAGTTTACTATCCTTGGGATATACTAGTACCTTTTTTTTTTAACTACCATAGTTCATTGGATAATGCATTTGTTGCGTTTTGATTGGCTTTAGCCATCATGGTATTTGAGATATTATTCCATGCTCCACAGTATCAGTTACTGAAGTAGGGAAGATTTATCCATAATTTTTGGGCGTTTTTGATAAAACAATTATTTCACTCGCGTTTGTTGGATATGAGGTTATTATAGCCAGCTAAGCACTACGCGCCTCTTGGAATAATAATAATAATAATAATAATAATAATAATAATAATAATAATAATAATAATAATAATAATAATATTATTATTATTATTAATTACTGAATTTGGAAAGTGGCAAACCAGTTGAATTTTTTTACTTCTTTGTATTCACTGTAAAGCAGACATAAAGGAAAATGGGGTTTTTCTACAATGTCATCATACATGTAATGGTGTTTAGGCGCTAGGGATAAAAGGCACACGTTGGCTTTTACGACATTTTCAATCGATTTGAATAATTGTTTTTGGCTTAAAAAATAATTTAATGAAAATAATAAAATGGATAGGGTTTGTTCGACAAATTATAGTGTGTTTTCGACAAAAGGAACTGCTTATTAATAATGTAACACAGATCCATGATCCCAGATAAAGTGTGTTTTTCAAGTAATTTTTAAAATTTTGTGGGAATGTAGTTCAGAAAGGACATTACAGAGTTAAATCGTTTCATTTTCTTAAAAAGAAATCATTAACACTGAATCCAAAATTCATGTATCTTAGTAGTCCATGCATGCATAAAAGAAGTACTGTATGCTTTAATTGCCCCTTTCAAATGAATGTAGAATACCCATTCGAATTTTGATTTTAAGAGCGAGGTAAAACAGTTATTTCCAGAAATACACGTAATTAAATGCAAGCCGGTCTTGATAATCATCATTAAGTGTTCCCTTGTTCTTCTCTCCGATTTTATCATCACTCGTGTCTTGGAATACAGACAATTAACGGCTGAAAGTGACTCCCAAACGCTGATAATCATCTGAAATCACTAGCACTTCTCTTATTGTGAGAAACCGGTGGCAAAGTGCTTAAATTGAACGGGACACTTTGTGTTAGATATCAAAAGTGGGTATTCATTTCTGGACATATAAGTGAGGTAACTTGGTTGGGGTTTTGATAAGGTTTCAGTGATTGTCACCACCGACCATATCTTGAAAGAACTGCTAGGGTCATTTATCAGTCTGTGTCAATGGACATATATTTTTTTTCTTACTGGACAACTATCGTTCCCTTATCGATGTTTTTAACCAGCATTTTGTTGTCCAAAGGTGATTTCCTTGAATCTTTTATGTGATGTTTGTATGACTCTTTGCTTCTCCACTCCAGGCTCACTCTTTCGTGCTCATTTAAAGTGTTGGGAATCCTTGTATGTCCTGGACCAAGACGGGCCTAGTGAGGCTGTCAAAGTGTTGGAGCAAGCAGCTGATTCTCTTGTTAAAGTCCAAGATACAACTGCGGAGAATTTCAGGCTGACCCAAGGCTTGTACTCGTATTTCGAGGGCGAAATCTATCATACGAAATCTGATTTCAAGAAAGCACTCCAGGGCTTACAGTCATGCTCAGACCTCATGGAAAAGCCGCTACAAGTTGATGACATTCTTGTCAGGTGCTATAACTCGATGGGTAACTGCTATTACGGCCTCGAGGATCTCACCAAAGCCCTTGAGTTTTACACCAAGGCTCTAAAGATGACAGAGAAAGTAGTGAACGGTGGTGAGTATCATTATCACTTGCCGGTTCTCAAAAATCAAATAGGCACCATTTACGAGGGCCAAGGAAATTACGAGAAGGCCGTTGAATACTACAAAGAGGCAATCAGGCTTTTAGAAGTGCAGGAAATGTCAGGTAATGAGGACGAAGCCGATTTTTGCAGGAATCTTGCAAGTGCTTATCAATTTCAAGGAAAATTCGAGGAAGCGAAGAAACCAGCTGACAAGGCCTTTGAAATACGAAGGAGACGTCTTGGAGATCATCCGGATACAGTGCGAAGCATTTTCCAGCAAGGCGTTATTCAGGCAAACCTACATGAGCCTGAAAAAGCGTTAAGTTTGTTCCGGAATGCATGGGAAATGGAGAAATCACTGAAACCGGGGAACCATAGCAAGGTTTGGAAAATGCTTATTGATACTATCATTTATTTGATGGCGGATGATAGTCAGAAGACGGAGTTTAAGAAGGAGGCGTTGACGTTTTGTCAGCGTTTCTGGAAAGAGGAGAGGGAGGGCTCCCGCTTTGGCTTTACTGAGCAGAACAGAGTCATCATTGACACTGTATTGGAGCTTTTGAGAGATGTAAAGCATGAGTATGAAAAAGAGGAATTGTGGTTTTATGATGGATTCCTGGGTGAAACCGAAAAAGACTTTTACACAACTTTCGATGCGGCAACGGATAATCAAGAGCTCAACGAAAAGATAAACGAAAGAGTGGAGCTCTTGGACAAGATTCTTAACCTCTGCATTCGACTTGACATGCACGAGAGTCGTTTAAAGCACACCAGACTCAAGTTAAATTTGAACAGGAAAGTTCTTTTCAAGGCAAACTTTGTCGGTGAGGAAGGAAATGAGAAAGAAACACTCAGAAGTAAAGTAGAACAACTGTATGAAGACTTAGATGAAAGAAAGAGTATCACCGATTTCCGAAAAACCCTTTTGTCGTCCTGGCGAGCACAGTGGGAACAAAAGGAAGGCATGGAGGAAACAACGCAGACTATGAGCTCATTGGCCAGAGAAAGAACAATAAGGGGTATCCTTCAACTGTGCTTAGACCTCAACGAAAATGAGCTTTACAGAAAGTACGGAGAGGAAGCCTTAATATTTTATGAAGAACTGTGGACGGGGAAGTGCGAAGAAATGGACAAACAGACGACGGAGACTTTTCTTCGTGAAGTCAAAGCTTTGGCTTCATCGGTAGGAGATTATGAAAGAATACATCTCTATCAAGATACCTTGCAGGTTAGTTAGCTTTCTAGTGATAAGGGGTCAATGAATTTGAAGCCTACCGAGAATGTATGGTAAATGTTTTTGTCAACCCCCAAACGAAGCATCGTTTAAATTAAATTCATTTAAGGAATGCATTAAAACGTAATTGGGTCATACCATGCTATATTCCCTCGTATAAGTAACGCTTTAGTGGTCTTCGTTTTTATGTCGGTGTAAGTTTATATTTGATAGTTTTATTCTGTATTATACTGGCCACGTATTATTAGTCTTAAAATTTGTAGCCTTTCCTAGTTTTTGTTTATTTGGACACTTCTTTAATGGGAATCATCCTACCGAACCTTAGCCTAACCTAAATGTATGATTTTTTGGTGCAGATATCTATTCCTGGGCCAATTTTTCGAAGCAGGGAAAGTAAACCAAGGTTAAGCACTATGACAACCAATGTTTATCAGAAAACCCTGATCGAACTGGATCGAGCAGAAAGTGACGCCAAAGACTCACCAGTTTTAGAATGTGCAATGCGTGTGTACGCGGCTGAATTAATATGCAGCAAGGGGGTTTCGCTCTTTCAGAGTGTTAAACTCGTGGTTTGCATGTACAATAAGCTGCATTTACACGCTTTGATTTTATTAAGCCAGTGAGTAAACGACGCCATTTTCCCTTAGATCCAGCCCTTTGAGGTCCAAATGGTCAGTTTTGAGCGTGGGTAATCGCGCACCGCGAAATTCAGAACTTACACTCGAAGTAAAGAGCCTTTAGATAAAGATCAAGCTCAACGTTTTTCCAATAAGGCGTTAAGCAAACACTTTCAAAAACTGAAGAAAAAAGGAGGCGATATTTTCATCATAGTAGCACTTTAACGATGAGGCGTGATTGTTAATGTTTTGATACCACGAAAAATGCGTGGAAAGTTTCTTTTTATCCTTGTCCAAAACGAGAAATTTTTGGCGACCAAACACTGTTTGGTGACCAAACATTTTACGGTTTTGCCGTCTTGTTTGTTGCTGTTTGATCGTGGTTGGTCGTGTTTGATAAAATTTCAAGGCCATCAAACATTCGATTGAACAACTTAAAACATTTCTTTTGTTCTCGACGTTTTGTTCGTTTGGACAGCCGTATCAAACAAGTTTGTCGTGCGCATGCGTACCACGCTTGCTCAGCTGCTTGTATCCTCGTGTTGTTTACGTATTTGTGACCCATAGTTCTTTGCTTGTGGAGTTTGATCTGAGTTAGATTAAACGTGTTTTAACCGTCTGGCCAGTCACTTCAACATCATGTTTGGTCGCCAAACATTTCCCATTTCTACATCTCATGTTCACACATATATTCTTCCTTTTAACAGAGGTTCATCAACACTGGAGACAAACCAGCCACCTTGGGATCCAAAGGTACCGTTGCATTTTGGAATCCTTTCTTCTTGGTAACAATATGTTTTACGTAAAAGGCGGAGAGGACGTTGATAGGTTTTTTGGGTGTCTTTGTTACATGGGAGGGCACTTACTTAAGGTCATTTTGACCTACGTGAAAACTACCACAAAGATAATTCCACATTACACATGTATGAATAGGTTGCCCACTGATTGCCTTAGGAAGAAAGTATGCCGTTATAGCTTATATTTATAAATAGTCTGCCTGTGAATTATCGTGGCTTTTAAGTGTAGTTGTGTTCATGTGGCTTGAAAACAGTGATCTGGGTTTTGCAGGCATTTGGTATTACTGATGAATGCGCATAATCATCTCTTGGTGCAAGGGCTTTTTGGCATTCACATATCTAAGACAAAAGATTTCGGAAGAGCAGTGGTATGTGTGAAAACAAGGTCGACTCCATCCTCGCCTTTATAAAAAGGCCAAGTGACTATCAGCATTAAACTCAGTGTGAAATGGCCAATTAGTCGTTCTTGATTGGTTATAATCTTTCACAATCTTTTAACCTTCTTTTCGTTTATGTTATAACCCCAAGCGCCCTTATTGAACGAAGCCACCTCGACACAAGGGATTGTCAGTGGAGACGAAGAAGAAGAAAGCAAATCCGTATCGGAAGAAGAGGACCAAGAGATAGAAGTAACCTCAAAAGAATCTGAGGAGGACAAAGAGGTCGATATGACTTCTGAAGAGGAAATCGAGATTTCATCTAAGGATGAAAATGACGAAAATGAAAATGAAAATGAAAATGAATACCCGAGTTCCTTTCGTGCCTCGAATGAGGATAGCAAAGTTATATGCAGGTAAATTCGGTCTTTGGAATTTGGAATTACGGATTGTGATATGCCATTAAAAATAACGCAATCGCAATGCTCCACCGTTTACTATACAGTCAACTCTCTCTAAGACGGGGACCATCGGGACCGGCCTCAGGTGTCCGTCTTAGAGAGGTGTCCGGCTTATAGAGAGTCGACGTAGCATGACCTCAGGAAATTTAAGATAATAATGCTAAACCCGTGCACAGTGAATACGCGTCTGTTTAAAGTTTGTTTTAAGTTATTTGCTTGAACGAAACCTACCTATTTTAGGTTACAATACAATTCGGTCGTCACCTCCAAGTTATTTTTTGAATGGGACAATGACTGATTTAATTTTAACTTGTACTGTATGTATTCCGGCGACAAGATAAAAGCTGTCAATTAAACGTCTGGTGTTAAAAAGAGTCCCTAAATCGTAATTTGCGGTCACATTCAGCACCTCACAAGTGTCCGTTAACGACTTCAAAGTGTCCGTTGTCCGTCTTATAGAGGTGTCCGTCTTACAGCGGTGTCCGTTAAGAGAGAGTTGACTGTAGAAGGTGGTTGTTACGCTAGGAAGAACTCAATATATGTAAACCAGCAATTTCGTTGAAATATCGTCCCATTAATCAACAACAGCAGGGCTGGCGCAATGGTGAGCAGAGCACTCGCCTTCAGCCAGTGTGCCTGAGAGCGATTCCCGGGATTGTTGGTTCTGTACTCTGCTCAGAGAGGTTTTTCCGCGGGTACCCCGGGAGTGTTTACCATTTGTCAACAAAAACCTAAAATTCCGGTTGGAAATTCAAATGGTACAGCTCATTCCACCAGAAACTTTCCGAAAAAGATGGAAATCTTCACACGTATACCTCTTTACCCGTTCCAACCGAAATGACCGGAAAAATTCTGTACCATTTGTAAACTCCCACTCGACCCGGTTCACGTACTCCTCTTTTCCCGCCTTTCGACACTGTAGACGCAGCCGCCATTTCCGTTTGTTATTGATCTCTTCTAGCCGGGAGAGAGTCGGGCTTGGCGAAACGCCATACCTGGAAAATCCTGTACCATTACGAGCGTTACATTCCAAATTTTCCGTGCAAATGGTAAACGCCCCGGTTTTCCCCATATCTGAACTGCCGATGCCTACAACTGAGTACCAGTGTATCACACCACAACTCCAGAAACTCATTGTCCTTTCCTTTTGGAGAGAGGTGTGGACTTTTTAACGTCCCAAAGTGCTTTTACGCAAGCGCTGTGGTGTAGGTCCTGCGGTTTATCGCTTTATACAAGGCAAGAAAGTCTTCAAATGTCTGTTGTTCAGAAAGGATTTGCAAGAACCGGTTTTTTAAACTGTTCAAGAAGTTATCCAACAACTAAGCTGTCTTTGGAAATAGGTTTGACGGCGACACCTTAATCAGGAACAACCTGGAAGTTCGTTTGATCAGCCACCAGGAGTATTGTAAAGTGGAGTTTCGCAGCACTCAAGAAACCACGGAAAAGAACTTGTTGTGTCCACTGTTTTCAAAATTGCCTACTCTCATTGTGGATCATCAGGTAAGCGCTCTCTTGGACAATTGTGTCCAGAAATTCACCAAAGTAGATACACGCTCAATTGTGACATCCAACGCGAAGTTTCCCTTTAATTTCAAGTCTAAAGCAGGAGCTCATCAAGAGAAACCTCTATCTCCCATACTTGGCCTAGGAGTCAACCCTTTCCCGAGTATATTTATTTATAGAACGCCTCCCTTGGGAGATCGAGCACGCCCACTTTTGTAAAAGCCAATCAAAACAAAGCTACCGCAGTGTCAAGGG
This sequence comes from Montipora foliosa, assembly GCF_036669935.1. Taxonomy (NCBI): domain Eukaryota; kingdom Metazoa; phylum Cnidaria; class Anthozoa; order Scleractinia; family Acroporidae; genus Montipora; species Montipora foliosa. The sequence goes on along the minus strand of NC_090873.1, from coordinate 10,350,767 downwards.
AAATATCATACTGTTTGCGGGAAAAACCTGTTCCTAAAAAGAACGGTAATGTAGCAGCTCTCTTACCGTATAATGTAATTGGCTCGCTACCCGAGACAAAAACAAGACAGTGATGTAGCAGCTCTCGTGACCTATCTTCTGCCCATTTTCTTCTTTGTTCCTAATTTTTGGTAAATGGCACGGTCCTCACGACCATATCTAGCTCTTTCCGCTGGTTACCTAGACACTACTTGTTCTTTTAATTGTCGATGTTGAATTGAACCGTTTTTAGGTGGCCAAAGGGGCACCCAGAGCACAACTTTGCTCAACGGACAATTTTACTGAAGCATTTTATATTTTCTTGTCAGGAAACACCTGTGGAGTTCTTTGGTTTGCCTTTTTCTGATACCACATTTGATGACATTCCTTTTGATGGTAAGTATGGCATCCTCACTGCGTGCGAAGGAGTGTTACAGGAGATCAAAAGAGGGCACATTTACGATAAATACCTGAAATTGAAATCAGAAATGGGTTTAAGAGCAGCAAAGGAGAGTTTTCTAGCGGAACTTTCGAAGCTGCCTCAGGAGTACAAAGAAAGATGCTTTGACAATATCGTCAGTGCCCTAGGGGAAGGCGGTGAGGGTCTGGAGGGTATAAGATATCGTCTTCTTGAAGGTGCGTAGGTTTTCGTAAAGAAAGAGATCGTTTATCAAGGTTCTTCATGGACTATGTTTTTCGCTATTCTGCGGGCTCTACAAAGTCATGCTCCTCAGATTTCAAATGAAACTATTGATTTTGAAGGTATAACGCACCTGTAAAGATTGATGATAGATTTGTCGCTTGGTAACGGGGAAGACTGAGGACAATTGACAAATCAGAGTCATACGCACCTTCAACATCAGTAGTTGCATTTGAAATCTGAGACACTTGACTTTGCGGTAGAGCCCGCTGACCAGCGAGAAACATAGTTCATGAAGAACCTTGATAAACGACCTAAGGCTCTTGAAGCTGGGTGAGCGACCTACAATCCTCGCCAAAAATCCTTGAAACACCCCCTTCCCCTGCACAGTGTTGAGATGACATTTTACTGTTTGACTGGCTGCAACAACATTGAAAAAGGGAGGGGGACGAATACGGTGCGAGAATGTTGAAAGTGTTTCAAGGTTTTTGTCGAAGATTGTGTGCGTTGCAAAAAGCCATCTGGTTAATATCAGACCGTGTCATTTATTGTTAAGTACCGGTAGTTTCCGTGAATAGCCCAGAGAGACTGTGATAGCTGGAAAAATCTTGCTGTAACTTTTGTTTGACGCAAGATAGGAAAAATATTACATTTGTAAATTTCGGCAGAAATAAATAGAAATGCCTTTAAAAATTACATGAATACAACCTGGCCACAATAGTCACGCATAGGAGAGGTTTTTGTTTTTACTCAGACATGAAGGTTAAGTGTGATCAGTCACACATTTCAGTGAAAAAAGCAAGTATGGTGTACAATAGGAAAACATCGGCGGAAGAACGAGCACTCATCAGATTCTTGGAGATGGAAAAAAGGTATTCTCTACGAGAAATTGCCGCAAAAGTCGACTGATCTGCAGTAACGCAAGTGTTAAAATATTTTTACAGTCGTTCAACGCATTCGCGAACTCACGCAAATGTCATCCACGAAAGAAGAGGAAGGCCAAGGAAGTTGTCATCCAAAGAAGAGAGACTCCTTAAAAGGACTCTATTCAAGCTGAGGAAGATACCGCCAAGCGACTCATGAATGAGGCAAATACCTGTGAAAGTAATGTGTGAGTTCGCACCGTGGGAAGATTCTTAAATAGCAAAGGGTACTACGGCCCGGGAAAAAAAGGGCTGCTTACTAACAATGAGAAGAGCTTACGCGTTGCATTTGCCAAAAACGTGAGAGAACAGTATGACAAGGAGTCAGGGGCACCTCAAGTGCTTTTGCGCACAAGACCAACCTGCTTGACAAAGCACGAGCTCCTACTGGAAAGATCTACCGAAAAAAATCAGAAGGTCTCAACCAGTATTGCACAGCGACAGGGAGTAAAGTTGGATCTAGAGGAAAGGTAGTCAAGTGTTTAGGGGCGATTATTTCATAGGGTAATGTAGGAGTTATTTTATGCCTCGAGTATGAGCATATGACGGGAAATTATTTTGTGTCTTTCGTTGATAACACTTCTTTGCAAGTGTTTGTGGAATCAAAGAAAGAAAATACAAGACTCTTCATTTAAGACAATCACCAAAGCCAGCACTGCTTTGCAACGAGTGAGCGCACAATTGCTTAAGATACCGCCACGCAATCCTGATCTAAATCCAGTCAGTAGAGAACATGTTTAAATCAGTGACTGACGACTTGCTTGACAGCGCTATTGAGGAACAATTAGAGCGTGAGAGTTTCACGCAGTTCAAAAAAAGAGTGAAAAATACAATTGTTCGGTTTCCAGCAGCCAAAATAAACAATTGAATGGAATCCATGGACAGGTGTATACAACTCATACTAGAAACACAGGGACAGAGACTAAAATATTAAATATGTAGCTGTATTTTTTCAGAGAAATATAATACAATTTACATTTACAAAATTATCCTTTGGAAACAGATGCACTACAGAATTTCATGTAAAAGTCGTTAGTGGTACCTACAAATGTAGGATTTATGCCCAAGCACTGTTTGTCATAAGGGAATCAGTGTCTATGTACTGTGCATGTTTAGCCTTAGTCGACTCACGTGCGGTAAAGGTCACAACGGTTTACCGTTGTCAAAATAGAAGTTGGTCTGTTGACAATCTTAATTTATTACATGTTATTAACCGTTGTGAAAAGGCTGAATTTCACGATGGTATTGAAGCTGTTCTTGAAAATTCCTTTCAATCATAAGTAACGTCTTCTACAAACTGATTTTCAACTGAGAAATACGAATAAGGAATGCGAGAAAAGGCAAAAACTAATGGTAAACCATGAGGTTTACCAGCGTTTGTTTACACTTTACACTGACAGGTCCCAAAAACCACTGAGCATGCTCACTTATTTCCCGCATGGCGGACGACAAATGAGATTTCCCCCCGTACTTTAACCTCTCACCAGGCCGCTCGTACATTTGTTCAAATTTTAATAATCGGTTGAGTTGCGCCTTCGACATTTCTAGTTTACCTCTGTACGAAGTTTAGAGAGATCGGTGGTTGTTATCCAAAAGATATTGTCCCTTATCTGGTTCCTTCTCGTGTAAATGTTCGCTGCTAGTGGAAGCACAGGGGGCCCA
>NC_090873.1:10335024-10340024 GCF_036669935.1 Montipora foliosa | reverse complement strand
GTTGTTAGAAAAACTAAAATTGTCGGATTTTGAGAGGCGCGCTGCAAAAAAACGAATGGCTGCAAGAAAAATCTGTTTCAGTCAGTTTTCTTAGTTTACTATAGATAGTTCACAGACAAAATGTAAACATCTTTAATAAAAAATTGAACAAGCTAGAGTAGTTCAAAGACGTCCTATTCTGCTAGTTTAATTTAATCCCGGAATGTAATGAAGTTTTGAAGGAAAATATCTCAAAAGTTGCGGCCTAAATCTGATATAAAAATCACATTAAAGTAAAGTTCTAAACTTATTTTACCGATTTATAACTTCAAACGTGCGGGTATCTCCTGAGATCACAAGCGATAAGAGATCAAAATCAGCAAATAATGCTTGTCTGCATAAATTATCTGCCAGTGTCAGAGGTCATGATTCTGTGACTTTTTAAATTCGCAAAACGTTTGTTTTAAGGCATTATTTCGCCTGAAATGACAGCAATGAATTCCCAACGGCCTTTAGAATGCTTGTGTGTTTAAAACATAAAGCCAGAACTACTTGCGTCAAGTTCAATTATTTCATGAGCGGGCCGACAATGGAGAAAGTAAATTACGGTTGCTCTGGACAAAAGTCTTTCATGAGTGCCCGATGATTAGTCTATTTTTTGCCATTGTTTCTTCAATTAAGATAAATTAAGGTTAAAATAGGTGGGGGAAAAAGAATTCAAGAAAAAATAAATTTGTAATTTTTTTTCCATAGCTCAGCATCAAACCGCAAAACGTGAACTGTTACAGATAAGATACTTAATTGAAAAATTAGATTAATGTTAGTTGCTATAAAATGTACGTTGCAATGAAAGGTCTTCATAGAAACAATTGGTTTTCGAAACATCATGTTATTGAGTTTTGGAGCATTCTTTGACATTTATCTGGAAGCATTAATTCACCTGGGATGCTTATGTAGGTCAGCGGCAGCCGCTTGGCACGGTATAACTGCAGTGTGAAATTAAGTAATTTGGATTTGGAGTTTTAGATTGAATAATACATGTTTGTTACTAGATAGAAAACGTGGCTTATTTTCAGGGCTACCAAGAAAAATATTATTTCTTTCCTAAAATCACTACCGTAAATTTAAAGTTGACAGAAAGCAATATCACTTCTTTATTGCCTCAAGATGTCCTTTCATAAATATAGTTCCGGCTCCATTTTTAGTTCCTCATTCTATCCTTTCCTTCACAAATATTCTCAACGACAAGTGCGTCAAAACAAAAGAGTTCAGTTTGGGAAAGTGCAGATAATGAAAATGGTTGCATGCTTTATGAAAAACAAAGCCAGCAGTGGGTGTGGGGAGTTCAGAGGACAGAAATCCCTAACATCGCTTCTGGAATGTACCTCTGATATTTCCACTCATCTGAAGCGCTGTCATCTTTCAAAGGAAAACAATTCCGAGTACCACCTAATTTTTATTCGTGCGGGCCACTTTCACTTAAGCGAAAACACGGAAGAAATGTTCGTGAGTCCTCGCCATTGTGGAAATTTGGGAGCATACTGGAAATGCCCAACATCTGCTTGCCAGTACCCCGATCACAAAGGCAAACAAGAAGCGGTGAAAGGGGACCGAGTATTCAATGTCCAGATGGCTAAAGACATTTCAAAATTTTCGGAGATACTATTCCAGTTGGATTGCGTAAGTAGTTCTTTTATTATTTAAAAAAGTCATAAATATTCATTAGCTTTATACCTGGTAAAACTCAACAAACTGAACGGTCAGGGTAAGGATTGGAATTCAGGTTCAGGGGAAATACGGGGTTGAATGACTGAAATAATGGAATGCTGATTAGAATGAACAAGTTATGTAACGAATACTAATGAACATGAAACGCTATATAACACGTTCATCCTAATTTGCAAATAAATGAAAAGTCAAATATTCAAGAAGATATCTACAGAGAAGCCCAGAAAGACGCCCAGTCCAAAACTACCAAAAAAAGCAATCAACCGGTCAGAACCTATCCTAAAATGAAATGCAAAGTTTATTAATAACCCAGAAAACACCGAAAACAATCCACTTCAAGGTAGGACTGTAACGGGTGTGTGTAAAACGCGGAACCCACCGGAACCTACCAGAAACCTGCCGGACTCCACCCGGAACCCATAAGAACACACCCGGAACCTGCAGGAACCACCCAAAAAATTGATATTAGAAAATAACAATAATTATACAATTCAAAACTTATAAAAACTAAAAACGAAAATAGAAACAATAAAAAGCACTAATCAAGGATATTCCAAAATAAAAAAAAGAAGACGGAAACAGGACTTCACCTCATTTAAAATATTTGTACCACTAAAATCCCGCGATTTTCGACCCTGGCATTTGTGATCTTCTACAGGTTCATCACCCTAACCGAAATCTTCGTTCTGCATCCAGGGGATTGTCATTGGTGGTACCTGCATGCTTATCAGACTCAGGCTTACAGTGCTCGCTCCTTCTCAGTAGCTGCACCTACTCTGGGCTCTGGAATTCCTTGCCACTGGACATTAAAAATACGCAATCTTTGTTTATCTTTAAAAAGAAGCTCAAAACATTTCCATTTAATTAACTTCACATGTAGTCTTATCACATTATTCTTTTCATTATGTATTCTTTTTATTTCTTATATTTGTAAGTTCATTTGTATATTTCTCATATTTTATTTCTTACATTTGTTAAGTGTGCTGAGATTATGTAGCTGCGCTCTAAAAGAATTTTATTATTATTATTATTATTATTATTATTATTATTATTATTATTATTATTATTATAGTATAAGGATCGACGAAAAGCAGAGGAACTTCGGTATTTCAATCAACCAATCAGGGCATCATTTACCTCAACGACTGTATCACGAAGGCCAAACGATGCCCACCCTATCCTATTTAGAATACCGAGGTTCCTATATGGTTTTGTCGATCCTTTTACGATTGTATCCGGGGTCGAAAATCTGAGTTTTTCTGGTACAAATAATTTGCCTGCGAGAGTAAACTTAGTAGGGCCATAGTCGAGGACGTCTTCTAACGGAATGTAGTAAGTTCTGTCTGAGATTTTTCTCGAATTTGAATTCAGATTGCTTCGATGAAGTGGCGGTCAAAATTAGTTGCTGTCTTTACTTTTTATTCACACACACTCAACCGCCACAAAATAATCCTCCCCAAAGCTATCCAAGGCGGTAGTCATTCCACTTTATTTGTAAATAGAATGCAACACCAGGCAAAAATATTTTATCGTGACCTTTATTTTAAACCATATGAGTTAACTAGAGACGATACGATAATTTATCCATGTCAACACAACTGAAAGTCAACACACATGAGTTTAAGATGGTTAGCCTGTGCTCATTTATGGTCGAACTTGCACAACACACGTGGTCTCCAGTCGAGAAAACACTTTGGACTTTGACCTTTGGCATAGCAAGCACTCCATTTGAAAGTCAGGTGCCGTCCTGTTTCCGGTATTTTATATTGAAATATCCTTCATTAATTAATTATTAGTTATTGCATTTTCAGTTTACAAATTTTCAATTTTATAATAAGTTATTTTCTAATATCAATTTTCTTGGTGGTTCCGGCAGGTTCCAGTAGGTTCCGGGTGGGTTCTGCATTTTACATACACCCGACTGTAAGAATGAGTCAGCGAAACGAGTCGCAAACAATTCTTACCAGTTTGTAATTCTGTTGAAAATCATCAATGCCCATTATGTCGCAGTTAGATTTAATGACGCTCTCCACGAGCATTTTTTTTTGTCTTGTACAGTTATTAACTGTGGAAATTTCTTTTGGTTTGCGGCATCGTGAAGGCAGTTACTGAATCAGACCCTTAAACTGTGTAGTTTATTTGCACAATGTATTTGCCAACTACACTTTCCGGCAGCCTTTGTCACTTTGGCTGCTTTTGTTTAGGCATTCTTTAAACAACACGTTTTAAAAAGAGAAATACATTTATTTATTTATTTATTTTGTAATACTAAAGAAATGAAATACTCTGGGAACGTTCAACGTCGTGAGTTCTTCCCCATGTTATCCAGGGCTATTAAGCCGACTCCCATCGATGATGAAGGAACCTGTGATAACCCTCTTTTCATGTGCCCCGAGTCCGGTTGTTCCATTGAGTTCGCTACATCAGAGGAACTTCAGGACCACATCCATTTTGGTCAGCACAACAAGAAAGTAGGCTCCGCGAGCTTGTATGATAATCTGAGGGGCGATTGGGCAGAAAAGTTTTTGTCTGTAACACTTGAATCCAAATTCTCATTGTCCACTGGAGAAGCAACGCGTTGTGAGCAAGTAGGGAATGAACCTTGTGATTTGGGCTGGGCACTGCAAAAGCCAAGAGGAGGAGGTACTAGATTTTCCAAAAATGTAAAAAGCTACCTCACAGCAAAGTTTGACCTAGGGGAGGACACAGGTAGAAAAGCCGATCCAGCGCAAGTGGCTGCTGACATGCGGGTAGAAAGAAACAGTGAAGGACAGCGAAAGTTCCAAGAAGTGAATGGTTGTTGAAGGCTCAAATACAAGGTTTCTTTTCACGGCTTGCAGCCAGCAAAAGGCGAAAATCTTCACAGGAATGCGGGGATGATGACCATGACGGCCTTGTTGAAGAGGAAATGGCATACCTTACCGAGAAAGACAGGCAAATGGCCGTAGACGAGGTTGTCACCGAAATAGGACTTATTCACCCAATAACTTATGACGGCTATGGCATTTGCGAGCTCATCAAATCAGATGCACTCTCTAAATTTAATGTAGCTACATTAAAGGCCATCTGTGTGTACCTCGACCTTCCTTTTAGGGTTAAGGACGTGAAGGCCACTTTAATTTACAAATTAAAGGAAGCGGTCAAGGAATGTGAATGTCGCAAGTAGAATGTTAGTAATGGAATAGTTTTAGAAGATCGTCTGGTGTTAGTGAATGTTTATGAATAATTATGTCCTAAACAGGATTCTTTCTGCGGCACGTGTGGTATAAAATTAAAACACATGTTAAAGTTGC
>NC_090873.1:10322524-10325024 GCF_036669935.1 Montipora foliosa | reverse complement strand
CAAATTATTATAATTAAAGCTTTGGCGTTATTGCGGCTTCGTTTCACGAATCGCAAGAGTTTCGAGAGAAGGCAGATGATAAAGAGTCTAGTTTCTGCCCAAAAGCGGCACGCCACCTATCTGAACTGAACTTTGTCACAACCTGAACCACGTCCAAACAACTTCACCAGATCAACCTGGTGCGAATCAAGAAGCAGAAATTGGTGAGATGAAATAAGCACATGCAACGCTCGATTGGTAGACGTGCAAGTGCGCATGTGTGAAATTTAAATTAACCTGGGTTCGACCCAGGTTTGCGTTTACACGACACTTCTTCAAAAGTAACCCAGGTTCGACCTGAGTCGACATACCTCTCGAAATTGGTTGGATTGAACTCAGGTCGAAACCGGGTTGCCAGCGTTCACACGACGGTGGCTAACTCGGGTCGAATCTGGGTTAGTTTATGCGGTGTGAATAGGGCTTTAATAGATTTTACTCTTTCTAACGCCAGGCAATTTTACAGAAGTTTTGTCCGGTTTTTTACCATTTCACATCCGGTACTTTGACGCTGTAGATTTGTAGGCTTCTTTGTTTCCTTTTTTTCTTTTTGGAGTTAGATATATCAGGAAGCCATAGGCTTAGGAAACACAAGACAATCACGCGCAATACATTCTTCAAGCCAACAAGAAGTCACATTGCCTTATTTTGCTTACGAAACGGAACAATCGATCTGTTGGCATTTCATTTCTTTACACGATTCTTCGCCGGATTCTCTTCTGAGAGTTCCATTTACAGTAATTTATACGGGACACAGGCCTCCTCGAAGGTTTGCTCCCAAGATACTTGCAATAGACCTCTTTACAGTTGTGTGCTTAGTTACCTGGCCTTTAAATGAAAGTGAGGCTGGTGTTGACCCTGTTATGATACAGACCTCCATGCCTTTCTTATGTTAATGATGTTGTTGTCATGCTAATTAGTAAGAATTTACATAAGAAAAGCAGCGAGGACTCTATCAAAACAAGATCAACTCCAGGCTCAGTTTCATTCATAGGCCAGGTAACTAAGCACACAACTGTAAAATGGACTATTGGCCTTACAACGGAAAATAACCATGTCCGGTACTTTCATTATCAAGTCCCCTACTTTGAAAAGCTATCGAAAACCCTGATTTTCTTGCACACCGTCTTCCAGGTGAAGAGGAGTTTGCTTGGTATCGGATTTCGCTAAAAAAAGTATGTAATTTCAACCGGTTTCCGCTTGTAAATGGTAAACAACCGAGGAGTACGTCAAAGAAATGCAATGAAATGCGTGCCGCACGTGCAGCACGACTATTTTGCCCGTTTTTAACCAATAACATTCTTGTTTTGTGACGTTTTCGTTTCCATACACGTGGTCATTGCTTCAACTCCCAAAGCCCTGGCCAAACTATCGAGCAAAGTTGGATTCAACGCTCCAACTTTGCGCGATGCAACATTCGACCGATTGGCCACCCATGCATGTTGGAAGATGTTCGTCCAACAATTCTTGTTTGATCAATTGTTAGATAGCGTTAAACTTTGCTTTTGATCAAACATTACGCCCGTCATTTCTGCTCGACTCACAGTATTGCAGTGTTTTGACGCTCTCCAACAAAGTTGTGTCCTGAATGGAGTCATGTTCGCGCTACTAGCCAATCACGAATCGCTATCTTAGTTCAAGCCTCGGGCTAGGCCTCTAGCATCATTTGCAGCAAAGATAGCGGATAATCGTGGTTGCCGGTGAACATCCAGAAAGCTTGATCAGTGAGTATGAAGCAAGGCCATGGCTATGGGACCCGTTATCATGATCGCTCAGTTTGGAGATGTTTGGTTCAATAGCGTTTAAAATTTTCCCAAATTGATCTGGGCTCATTCTCATCATCTCCATAACGAAGATGTATCGTGCAGTGAACAGTCACTTTTCTACATGTTCTCTTAAGTATTCTTTGGTTTTTCCTCGTTTGAATACGTTATTTCCGTCCTCCAACAGCTCCAGTGCCATAAACGCTACGAACAGTTTTCATTCGATCCGTGTTAGCACCAAAAATTTAACTTTAGTGCGAACTTGAACTTGAACTTGAATCAGTTTCGTTAAGCAATGTTGGATGGTGTTTTGCCACTACCTCAACATTTGCATCCAACAATGTTGCATGTGGGATCCAACTTTGTTCGATAGTTTGGCCTGGGCCTTATATCTGTCGGAAGACACTTTGCATTAGCTTGTCTCATTGAGTGCAAGCTTCTTCGAGGGCATACCTTTTTAAAATGATGCAATATCGCTAAAAATTAACGCTGCATAAGAGTAATGTAGCATTAATTTTTGGATCGTGATGACTGACACTTCATTTATTTTTAGCTTTCAGGACGGACCATGTCTGAAGAGTCTGCAAATTTGTATTGAGAATCGAGGAGACCTGACAATTTCATTCTACAGGAGCCAAGAGAGAGATGACGACAATAGGTTGTGTGAACTTAAGGTGCCACTACCTCCTCAAAGAGCTGAT
>NC_090873.1:10290024-10315024 GCF_036669935.1 Montipora foliosa | reverse complement strand
GCGTATACTATAAAAGATTTCGTTTCTCTGACGTTAAGCATTTTGGATTGAGCAACTTGCTTTGTGAAAAGATAAAATCAATTCTCAGAAACGGCCGGGAAAAGTTTACCTCACGCGCACGAATGTCGTCGTCTTTACTGTGAATATCGTAAATTCAAATTTCTACAGGAAGGCGACGCGGGCTTATGACTTGACTCAACGGCGCCGTCATGTGAACGTCGTCGATTCGTAAGCTCCCTAGGCCCTGGTTTTGAAGGCCCTTCAGGACCGATGACAGCAATGTCAACAGAGAATAAAGCGTCGGGATATCCTCGCTATTTTGAGACTATTCCATTTTGTTCGCGTTTTACAATGTTGGTGATGTAACCTACAACTGAATTCGTAAGAAGGCCGTAAGTAATCATGATATTGAAAATGAACTGTGCACAGTTGCATGTCTGCTTACCTTTGGTAATTTCACTTGTTGTTTGCATGCTAATTGCCGGTTATTATAATGTAACGAAATGCCTGCCGCATGTTTATAATCTCCACTTCCAAAAAAAAAAAAAAAAAAAAAAACTTTAAATCACAGGAAATGACCTTTCCAGTCAAATCAGTCTATGATTTTTTCAAAGAAAGTTGCATCCTCAATTAGACCGTCCGTGACCGTCCGCAACTAAATAAAATTTCCTACCAGTTTTCAGGATCAACACCCTTCACTGAAGAACCATTTCCTTGAATAATGAGGGAAAAAATGGCCCGGACAACAAGCTCTCTTTCAAATAATTCTTGACGAACAAGATTAAGTGAAATTTTCAAGTGGTTTTTTTGTTTTTTCTTTAACCTGAAGACTGTGCAGAGTTGAGGACAAATAAATACAATCATAAATAGCCAGACAACAGAGATCCGACTTAAGTAAACACAGATCCACTCAAGGTGTTCGATTCCTTCTCTGAGTTTCTTAAACTCATATCTAACCAGAAAAAGTTACCAGAAATTCCAATGTCAGTTGGTTTCAGTGTTGTACATAACACGATAGGTAGTAAAATATTAGAACTACAGCTCACTTTGATATCCCACGACAAAAGTGCAATTGTGTTCGAAGTCCATTATTCATCGCCTTTAAGATTCGAGTTGTTCAATTTTTACCGCTTGTGTTGTTTATCGAATTGACGTTCCATTCTTGAGCTCCATAGGGGTGTGTTTTGTTTAAAGATCCAATAAAACACCATTCGCCTTTCATCGGCTTCGCCGCCATTGCTTGTACTGCGTCCACCGGATATAATTTATGCATTTCTTCTACCCCCCGAAACCCACCAAAGATACGCCCAGAAGACTCTAGGCGCAAAGACAATTCCTAGCAGGGGAGTGACCGGAAAGACCCTATTGCGCAACTTTTTCGATTCCCGACACAGGTTAAAAAATGTGAAAAGAAGAAATGTGAAAATTAAGTATTAAACAAAGTTTTCATGTCCATCTACTTGTTGGCAAAGGAAGAGATTGCTGACAGAAAGTTCTCATCCCTTTTAAATTTGATGGAACACGCAGGCTCACGACCTCAAGCATTTCACATATGCTGGAGAAGGTGCGCTTCGAGAAATGTTTCTCATTCTCGGACAAGTTGTAAAGGATAGAGGTGTTAAAGAGTAAAGAAGTCGAAATTTTTTGGCTCTCTTGTTGATGAAGTGACGCACATTTCTGTCCTTCAAGCGTTTGTCCCATTTGGTTAAGGATGTCCATAAGGGGAAACGTAAGTTTTTACACGATGAGCGCTTGCAGAATCTCTTGAAGGCATCCTGGAGAAACGTTCTCTTGACATTTCGTAAATGAAGTCTTGTGTTTCTGATGGGGTCGCTGAAATGCTTGCTGTAGTACGTAATGGAATGTTCGCGCACCACTAGGAGAAAGTCCCTGACCTCATTCATTTCCACTGCATTTGTCACCGGTTGGCATTGGCATGTGCTGACTCTTGGAAAGAACTGGCATACTGACTTCCGGACAGTGGAAAGAATTCTGAATCAAGTATGGAAATTGTGTGAGTATTCTCCTAAGAAAATGGCCAAGTTAGTGATGGTTCAAATGAAACTTCTTCAGGTCCTCTCATCTCTGAGCAAAGGGCACAAGCCATGAAAGAGTAAAGGGAGCAAAGAAAACAGCAGCAACCAGGTGTCTTTCACACAAAGCTTCGGTGGACCACGTATACAAAAATCTTTTCCTACTTTTCTACTTTTCTTCCAAAGCGATTGTCTACCGCCTTTTAATAATCCGAGGTTACTGCTAGTTCTAAAGATTAAATCTCAATGCCAAGTTGAGGAAGATTGAACCATATAAACTGAAAAGCATTTTGGTCTCTGTAATGAGTTGGAACAATACTGAGGAGTCGAAGTACTTATTGAAGTGAATATGTCAGTGTTGTCACCTGTTGCCAATTAGGGCCTCATTGGCTGCAGAATAAAAAAGTTCTCCTTTTCCATTTGTTACCATATTTGAGACAAACGTGTTTGTAAGTGAAACATATCTTTTCTATTAGAGACTCGTTAACAGTAGCTAAAGAAACATAAACGAATCACACAAAGGAGTTTGCCTAATTAGTCTATCTGTTTACTTCAGAAGATGCAACTCCGGCAGCAAAATGGTTGAAGGTCTCACCCTGCTGTGGGAATGTGGAGAACAATTCCAGTCCATATCCAGAGGTTTCTACGAGGCTTTGCACAGCAAGCGCGCCGAAAATTACAGGTAAATTGCAACGAGCGATTTCAAAGTAAGAACAGAGAATGAAAGGTTCACCTTTTTTATGCTCGCGTTGTCGTCAAAACCTCAAATTTGGTGATTTCACGTCGTTGGTGCAGAGTACCGCACGAATATGTGCTAAAATGCGTGCCGCACGTGCAACACGATAATTTTTCCTCTTTTAACCAATGATTTTGTTTTGTGGCGTTCTCGTTTACGACCGCGTCGTAGATCTTCAAGTCCCTAACAACGGCAGAAAGTGTTTATTCGTGAATCCGGCTCCACTCGTTGTGGCACCGGCGAAATTGGCAGAAGCTTTCTTTTCAGTAATTGATCTTAAATCAGGAGTATTCTTTGACACTTGTATTTTCTTCGTCAAAAGGTTAACAGATTGTTTCAAAATATCATTAATATATTTCATATACTAGGGAACTTAAGCAACGACAACGGCGACGACAACTAAAACGTCACAAATGTGCATATTTAGTAGGCAAAAACAAGAGCTTTGCACGCCCTGCACGTGCGTTTTTCACTTTTGTCCATTTCTTTGCCGTCGTCAGCAAAACAACAACGTACGTGAAATAGTCAAATTTTAGGTTTTAAGGAGAACGTCAGCACTTGACGCTAAAGTTTCATTTTCTCCCCTAAATTAAGCGCCGTTCCGACCAATGTCATTTTTGAGGGACTACCACACCCTTGTCATATAAGAAGGGTTGACATGTTTACAAAGTGATTACAATGACGCGAATTTATATTTTGAGATGACGCATTTTAGCACATACATGTATTTTTGCGGTTCTCTGCATAACAACGACCTGAAATAACCAAATTTGAGGTTTTGACGACAACGGTGAACATACAAATGTAAACCTTTCATTCTCTATATTTACTCTGAAACCGATCGTACGAATTAATTTTTATATGAAATACGTCGTCTATTTTGTACAACGCAAACGAAATCCAGTAATCGCGAAAGCCTTACGATAGTGCAAAGTTGTATTCTGAGGTGACGTTTTCGTCGATGTCGGCGTCGCAGATCGTAAAGTCGTCAATAGGGAGCTTACGAAACGAGGACGACGACGGCTACGAGTACTTCATTTAAAAATACGAGTTCGCGTTATTTATATCACTGCGAAACTATTTCATGTCGTTTCGCGTTAAAAATGTGTAGTAACTGGTGAGGAATTAAACTGGTACGAGTGGGTCGGAAGCGTAGAGAGAGAACTGAAAATTCATCGTCTCATGTGCTAACGTCCTCCACAAAACCTTGAATTTGGTCATTTCACGTCGTCATTTAGGAGATGACGGCAAAGAAATGTACCAAAATGTAAAACGCACGTGCAGAGCGTGCAGAGCCATTGTTTTTGCTCACTAAACCTATTGTTTTGTAGCGTCGTCGTTGCCGTCGGCGTCGTCAATAGGTTTAGTGAGCAAAAACAATGGCTCTGCACGCTTTGCACGTGCGTTTTAAATTTTAGTACATTTCTTTGCCGTCATCTCCTAAACGACAACGTGAAATGACCAACTTCAAGGTTCTGTGGAGGACGTTAGCACATGACGATGAATTTTCAGTACTCTCTCTACGCTTCCAACTCACTCATACCAGTTTAATTCTTCGACAGTTACTACACATTTTTAACGCGAAACGACATGAAATAGTTTCATAGTGATATGAATAACGCGAACTCGTATTTTAAAATGAAGTCCTCTTTGCCGTCGCCGTCCTCGTTTCGTAAGCTCCCTAATAATAGGGAACTTTAGCAACGACGACGGCACCGAGAACGTCATCTCAAAATATAAATTCGCGTCATTGTAATCACTTTGTAAACATGTCAACCCTTCTTATATGACAAGGGTGTGGTAGTTCCTCAAAAATGACATTGGTCGGAACGGCGCTTAATTTAGGGGAGAAAATGAAACTTTATCGTCAAGTGCTGACGTTCTCCATAAAACCTAAAATTTGACTATTTCACGTTGTTGTTTTGCTGACGACCGCAAAGAAATGGACAAAAGTGAAAAACGCACGTGCAGGGCGTGCAAAGCTGTTGTTTTTGCCCACTAAATATGCACATTTGTGACGTTCTCGTTGCCGTCGCCGTTGTCGTTGCTTAAGTTCCCCATTAGGGACAACGGCGACGGCAACAAGAACGTCACAAATTTGCATATTTAGTGAGCAAAAGCAATAGCGTTGCACGCCCTGCACGTGCGTTTTTCACTTTTGTCAATTTCTTTGTGGTCCTCTGCAAAACAACAACGTGAAATTGCCAAATTCTCTATTTTCGAATTCCCCATAATACACTTTGTTTGCCCACCAAATTTTGCATAAACTATTGTTTTCAAATGCTCTTGGGGACACTGCATATTCCCAAGAGCGTTTGAAAACAATGGTTAGAAGGTATAAAATGCATTCTACACGCGCGAAAGTTGGACAAGAGTAAACAGTGAAGGGAAAGCAGTTGGCTTCCGCGTCAATTTAGTTTAGTTCGCTCGTTCACGGCACAGTGAAGAAATATTTCAGGCTCAGTCTTCACTCACACTGAGCGTTCTGTGCAGGTTACATTCGAAGCACTCGTTTACCTGCAGCATCAATAAGTTTAATTGAATCATCGATAATTGTATGTCATACTTCGTTTCAGAAACAGAAACACCCTTCCGAGAAAGATTAGAGTGGCTGTCAATGAAGCTCACGTTATGGAAACCTCTTGCCCGTCGTCTGGGTTTCAGTGATGGGGAAATAAAAGGATTTGACAAGGATGACGAAGAGTTGGCTGAGAAGGCGCTTAGCATGCTGTTAAGATGGAAACAGAAGAAAGGCTCAGATGCAACTTACGCCGTGCTATGTGCAGCATTAAGTCATGAGTTTGTGGGGCGGAAAGACCTGGCTGAAGAAGTGATGAAAAGCAACCTCTGGGAACATCAATAACAATAGAGAAATGTAGGACTTCTGGTGGACGAACAAAAGAAGCTAATGAGAGATCGATGACGTCACGTGAAAACCTCCTATAGACCCATTTTGATATATTAAAATTCAGTCCTAAACAAAAGGCATCATCTCGAGGCTCTGGAGAATAAATATAAGGATTGATATTCCCCAGAAGCTCGAGATGATGCCTTTTGTTTAGCGCTGAATTTTAATATATCGAAATTGGATTATTTTGTGCCAGTATACCTGTTTTTTGAATGAGAATGAGGCTGGAGTTGACTTCGTTTCCATGCTCATCTTATTTTGTCTTATGATATTGGGTATAACAAGAACACAGTTTACCGTAGAATACAAGGAGACAGAGTCCACTCCTTTTATTAAATTTTTCTATGCTATTAGTTTTAAAGGAAACCTCCACTCTTACTACAGAAGAGTTTAAACCGAAGAAAATAATATTTCCAGACAAATTTGTTCGAAATTTGTTTTAAAAAAGGGGTTCATATCAGGAAAAGTGAATTGTAAAATCACTTACTTTCACTTTCAAATTTCATAGGCGCCGCCATCTTGAATAATTATGATATACGGTTACCCTACTATTCTGACACTAAGACCTTTTGTCTGATAACAATAGGGCAACCGTTTACGTCACAATTATTCAAGATGGCGGCGCCCGCGAAATTTGAAAACAAAAATAGGCAATTTTAAGACTGATTTATTTTGGATACAAACGCTTTCTTTGAAGAAATATTAGACTCATTTGACTGAAAAGGCTTTTTCGTGTACTTTTTGTTGAAGTGCAGGTTCTCTTTAAGACATATGACCTTTTCTTTTTGATACTTAATTTTAGCGTTTGACTTAAAGGCAGATATGCTGGGAAGAATCTGGCTTCATCTCCAGTCCTATAAGTATAATTTAACAATCACTTTTCACGTATACATCACAAGTGACATCAACCACCTTTAGATAAGTGTACCAGTGTGCCAGAGTGTCTAGTTCTGAGCACCCTCATCAGGTTTGAAGACATTTTTCCCTCATGTGCTTGCTCAGAATCAATCGTTTGGTTAATTGATCAATGATTCTAGATATATCCCATCGCATTCAAAAATGCATGCATGGGTATAGAGCGTTTTCACATGAAATCACGGCGGCCATGTTCCAAAGCAAACAAATGGCGGCCTTCATGATGTACCATAATAATCCTCCGGGATATGAACACTATTTTTGTACAAATACTTTTTTTAAATTTCGTAAAAAAAATGTTTTATTTATTTATTTATTTATTTATTTATTAATTCGCTATGAAATAGCATTTTAGCTCATTACAAAGTTGCATGCTTGTAGGAGTAACAAAATTAATAAGAAATGTAATGTAGTCGTTTCAAAATCTTCGAAGAAGATTCATCCTTCTGGTGCGTGATTGTTCCTGAGGGAAAAGTAAAATAACCTCTTTTAGTAAATTTTAAGTTTAAGAAACAAACAACACCAAAGATCGACGTTGTTGTCCGAACCGTAATTTTCCCTCTTGAATAGTTGATATTTAGTAACTATTCACCGAAGTGGTGGTGGCAAGTAGCGGCTCGGTAAATATCCACCATGCCACTAGCCACCGACACTGAGGTGAATAGTTGTTTTAGTATATACTAAAACAGTGAGATAATATAGCACAAGAAGATGATTTTAACTCATTTATTCCAGCAAAGATTACAACATTTTCGGGCAGAAATTGCGTGCAAATTGTTCGTAGGTGAATAGCAAAGGATATCCGGAGTTTGAGTAGCCAATCAGCGCGCGAGTTCAACGCTATCCACTGTTTTAGTATATACTAAAGGTTTTTATTTAAAAACGACTTGGCGGAAGTTTGGTGCCGATAGAATCACTGCCCATCTTTTGTTTTATTTAAAGGGCCTATTAAATATCATTTGAGCTCAATACAAAAATGGTGTATACTTGTAGGAGTAACAAAATTCATACAAAATGTATCCATCCTTCTAGTGTGTGAAATAAAATAAATAAAACGCCCTCTTTAGCCTCGTCAACTTGTAGCCTTGTCTCAACTTGTAGACAAGACTGAAAGCGAATGAAAGTCATTGCTATCTGGAGTTGAGTTGGGTACAACATTAAGTTAGCCGGTTTGGTCTATTGCAATAGGTCACTTCAGATAATACCATAAAACTCTTTGTTTGCCCCCATAGTTTTGCATAGGCATTGTTTCCGGTTTCTCTTGGGACTTAAAATGGTCCCCAGAGAAAACAAAAACAATGCTTATGCAAAATTTGGAGGGACAAACAAAGATTGTTATGGTATTCTTCGAAGTGGTTTATGTCTTATTGTGCTTTTATTTGTCGATGGTGACTCGGTAATACTCGGAAAAAATCCGAGTGCTGCTTTGCAGGAGTCGAACCGAAGTACGACCTTCCGATTACTAGATTGTTCGGCCATACTGCTTGGAAGTAAATTGTCGAAATGGAGCGCATTCGTGATTATGGTGAAAGAGATGTTATATGATAATCCCGGTTGATGAAATGGAGAGATGTCTTTTTACCGACGGTGATTCGAAACAAAAATTCTTTTGAAATTTGCTCGTCGTAGCGAGGCTAGAAAGACTTATTAGCATTAAAAGAAAATAATATTTATTTGCCTCCACCATGAAAGAGGTCTATAGTTCAATGAATTAGGTGAATCCCCCTCCCCCACCCTTTCACGGTGCTAATGATAAAAAAATTGGATATCAATAAAATCTTGTCAAAAGCTGTCGTTTTTTTCTAATTTCTAGGTTTTCTTTGTTTGAAAATGTACATCAAGAGTCAGCAACATCTGCCCGTCTTGAGGCAGTGCGGCCCGGTGGTTAAGGCGCTTGCCTTGAGATCCGGGGATCCCGGGTGCAAGATACGTTTCGACCACTTGTTGAATTTGTGCCTGGTAGTCCCTGGTTTATCTCCTCAGTTGCTCTTGGAAATAGCCAAGTAGCTTGTCTCCGGCCAGTTGGGATTCTTAACAGCTGTTGTTTAATGGTCTGTTCTGTCATGATTGTGTTTCATTGGCCCAGAAAAGCCCCTATGGGGTTGGTCAATTAAGTATGTATTGTATTGTTGAAAGCCTGTAGTTTATGTATCCGGCGTTAATCCGTGAAAGAACCTCGTTTTCACTGATGTTTCAAATTGTCGGCGGCCATCATTGTGCAGCGATGTATTGCAAATTTCCTCACGAAAACAAGGTAAATACTCTTCCACTCAACATATTGTGATTTTGGTGTTACATTTACTAATAACGGGGACAAATCATTGTCTTTGCAAGGTAAAATAGCAGTTTCTAATATTTTTTCAGCGAAACTTCCAAACTGATCGAGATAGTGAAGCTGATCGATTAAGAAGTCCTGCTGTTACAACGAGTGTGTCAAGTAAGTGATAAAGGCAATATTCAGTAGTCATAAACTAAAAGCTTGTAAATACAAGCGTGTCCAATTACCGACCTCGGTCCCAGAGTCTCCATTCTCGTTGTCATCGACAAAGAGACCCTTGGAACGAGGTTGGTCCGATTACCAATCCAAAACAGAAGAGTTTCTCGAGTTAGCAGTTGCTATAGATTTTTGTTTGGATTCCATCCCTATTGTTAAATCTGATCGGATTTTAATCTTTAAATCTGATACAATCGACTGAGGATCATCCGTGTTTGTGCAGTAGACACCGGGACCGGTGTAACACGATAGCAGATCGATCAACGGACGGTGGCGATACGATTTTTGGACACAATTTGTCCAGAATTAAAATACCGCCTTAGCAAAGAAAAGCAAGCAGGCTACGAACTCTTTGCTCTTATTCCTGCAGTTATCATGTAAAGCAAGTTCTCGTTAAAGTATAGCTGAACTCGCCAAAATACTGCAAAGGAAGTGGATCACGTGCCGACAGTCGAGTTGGCGAAACCTCTGTAACATGCCTTTCGCCTTTGGCTTCCAAACATGCGATAGCGCCTCGAGGTTCTTGCTGTACTGGCAGTAGGTAGCACAGAAGCTGAGGGATCGTTCTCCTGCGTAAGAAGGAAACATGCTTAGCTATTAAGGAGCACAACGATGTTTGAACGACTTTCTGACTTTTTTTTTGCTGTGCGATGCACAGACATTTTGTTCTGGTTAGTCGAGACAAGGTTCATGAAAAATACATCGGCAAACACCCGAGAGAATTATGTCGGCATCCCTTTTTAAGACCGTTAACGTTGTGAATATCGCTGTTGCCCGTTTTTACTCAATTTGGGAAGATTATTTATAATTTCTAATTGTTTCGCTCTAGTCCAAAATTTAGCGGCATTCACAAGTATTTCGAATCTTTTGATAAATTTCAAGTATGTATATTCAGTTTGTCAGAAGAAAGCACTCTACTAGGATGAGTCATTGCCGCTAGCAATTGCGCATGCTCACTAGCTCGCTAGTTTGAGCACTCTGGCATGGCTTAGATGTACCACATGTGTGGGACATTTGGGGTGGCTTTATAAGCTTACCCTCCATCTCTGACATCAGCACTGCTCTGATGAGGCCCAGAAGGCCGAAACAGTGCTGTTTGCAGTTATATATATATATATATAATTTGAGTGAACAAATAGCGACAGCGAACTACTAGCAGAACCATTGAATGAAAAACATATTGCCGTGAGTGGGAATCGAACCCGCGTCCCCCTGGTTACTAGTCGGGTGTGCTAACCACTGCACCATCACGACAACCCTGCTGGAAACAGAGCAATCGGTGAGGTGATTGGTTAGCCGCGGGGTTCCCCGGCGTTTAACATTCAGGAACAGGACGTACATCGGATCATCCGAGGATGATTCACAGGCTACCAGCTAATAACAAATTATATTTTTGAATTAACAAGGCTGGAAATCCAACGATGTAGTCCCAAGCTAGTAGGATCCGAAGGATAGGCAGCAAAGATAATGTCCAGAAGGAATGCAATTGTCCGAGGAATACTACGTACCCAGTACAAGGAAAATGATTTCAAAGCAAGGTACGCAAACCATAAAGCATCGTTTCAAGCAAGAGCGAAGAGCAACTCAACTGAACTGAGCAAATACATTTGGCAATTAAAGGACAGCAACACCGATTATACGGTTTCGTGGAAAATTCTTTGTCACGCCTCGCACTATACAAACGCGACAAAACGTTGTAATTTATGCATAGCTGAAAAATATTGCATCATATGCCAGCCGCAAACAGCAACACTGAATAAGCACAACGAGTTGATTAGTAACTGTAGACACAATGAGAAATTCCTATTGAAGAACGTTAAGTAAATAAGAGCGTGCAACACGAACGGCCATGTATGACTCAAAAGCGGTAAACTTCAAGGAATAAAATCACTCTTGGTTACACACTGATGAGTGCAGGACAAACTAAACGTCCTGTACGAAACAGATCTGTATGGAAACCAGAGGCAAAAGTATGATCGTATCCTAATTATTTATTTATAATTGCCCTACCGCATGGTATAGAGCACTCTTAGTACAGCAAATACAAGCCTACTCTACGTATATGTCTGCAGTTATATATATATATATATTATTTATTTATTTATTTATTTATTTCTGTCCCCCTACCATATTAATTACAATAAATATAAATAAATAAGGAAAAACAAAAATTGAAGTTCAAACATTTTTACATCTTAGTTGCCTGGATGTAATATAGCAAAAACGAGTGCAGGTGTTTGCAAACACCGAGAAACAGATGAAAGCACGAGGGCGCAGGCCGAGTGCTTTTATTGTTTCGAGGTGATTGGAACGCCTGATGAAACACGAAGCACGAGTTTTTCAGATGACTTCTCAAACGCAACAATAAAAAATATGTCGTGATACACTTGTTTTTTCCATTGTCCTCCCCAAATGAAAGAACAATAACTTTGCAGCCGAGCAATTTTGCATTTTCCGTAACATTACGTTAACATGCATGAACAGGTGTGGATGATTAATTGTTTTGGTGTAATTGGTGTGTGACCATGAATGAAGATGGATACGCTAGAACCAAAAACGGTTTACGAAGAACGCGAGTTAATCGAAAAAGCTATTCCCTCGTCAACCAAATATAAGAACAAATGGGCGGTAACAAGACGTCGCCGGAGAGATATCTACCGAAGTCCGTTTATGGAAAGTTTATCCGACGCTACCTGGAGGTGAAGAATGGTAGAGAGGCCTTAAACCCTCTTTATAATAGCGACCGAAGGTGAGGTAAATGGCTATCATTTGTTCAATAAAAATGTACAAGTTATAGTTTTTATTTTTTTATCGTCTCGTTCATAGTTAATGCATGGAGACTGTTGTGAAACTGAACAAGTTCCTTTGTTTCATGTTTTTGTTTTGGCCTTGACCCGGCACAAAACACTCCTTTTTTTTCGAGAAGATAACGAATCAAATCCTTCGATTAAATTATGCGCAACTAATTTGCGAACCCGTGCGAAGCGAAAACAAAAGATTGTGCAGGCTCACGGTCAATAGACCTCTTTAGCTTGTACTTTTTGTTTTCCCATTTCAGACCACGTGATGTTCGCAAGAGAATTTTCCTTTTGTTTTTTCATAAGTCATGCGTGCATATTCACGTGCATAGGACGACATTTGAAAGAAAGTTTTCCCTAGAGTAACATCACGTGGTCTGAAATGGGAAAACAAAATGTACAAGCTAAAGAGGTCTGTTCAACATCGATTGCAACAACATTGTTGTCGCATTTGAAAGTTCTAAGGTTTCATAACCACTCCCGCGATTAACTATGTCTCGTTCAAGAGTTCACCCTATTTCGTCGAGCATCCGTGAAAATCAAGATTAATTATATCAAATAATATTCAGGTCATTTATGGAATTGTAATTGTTAACGATGTATTTTAATTATTGAAAAATGCTCATTAACATGCAAGTGTTTGATCTGAGATCAAAATCACGCCGAAGCCTTACGAATTTCATCTGAGTGTTCGTTGGGTATCAAGGTTCGTGCAAGTGACCCAAATATCCCTAATTTATTGGCTGTGGCCCTCATGAATAATTAATGAGTCGTAGAAGGCGAGGGAAACAACTGCAGCGAGCACCACTTAACAAAATATTTGAATCATTCTTATGCATAATCATTATAATCCTTATCATAAAAAGAAGAAAAAGAGAAGAAAAAGATAGAGCAAAAGACAATAATGCAAGAGAACAGTCGTCCGGTTGTCATCACAAATATCATGGGTGGCAGTAAAAGAACAAAAAAGTGTTTCGACAGGGGTAAGCTAGACTAATTCGCGGAACCTGCGAAACCTTGAAA
Source organism: Montipora foliosa (assembly GCF_036669935.1). NCBI lineage: Eukaryota > Metazoa > Cnidaria > Anthozoa > Scleractinia > Acroporidae > Montipora > Montipora foliosa. The sequence goes on along the minus strand of NC_090873.1, from coordinate 10,302,117 downwards.
AATGTTGTTGTTGGTTTTTTTTTTTTTTTTTTAATAAAGCCACATGGAAAAAACGATGAGATTACAGCCCGGTTTACACTACAGAAAATTTTCAGCACTGCTCGTGTGAAATTGGCACGGCAAACTTTGTTTACACTACACCATTTTTACCGTATAAAAAATACCGTGCCAAAATTTTTGGGCCCGGGTAAGTTCTCTTGTAGACATGCGCACTTCAATTATAATCAAGAACGTCCGCGTGATTTTGGTGGAGAATGAGCAGCCTATATGAATTAAGGCTCAAATTTGGCCCTTTGAAGTGTTTACACTACTTGTTCTATCTGAACCGTGCCTACTTTTTCAGCACCCGTGCCATTTTTACCCGTGCTCGCACTACCTCGCCGAAGGTCCCAGCACGAGTAAGAATTTTGGTTCGGCACGGATGAAATTTGGGACTGACAGGTTGTTTACACTGCAAATTTTATCCGAGCAGAACCTTTTTTTATAGAACCCGTGCCAATTTCACCCGAGCCGTGCCAAAAAAATTCTGTAGTAAAAACCGGGCTGTACTATTTGTTAAATATCGACTGTACCCGCCGATTATCACGTTCCAGGTGCCATTTCTGACTGTTATCAGTCTGTTATTTGTACCATCTGATTTAAGTTAGCCGATGAATTAACTGGTGGATTTCACTGACAAATAGTTGTAAGAAAAAAAAAATGTTATCACAGCTGATTGGGTCGCACTACGATATGCATCCAGGTTGAAAGATCATTTAAGGCTTACTCCTGAACTTTTGATGGGACTTGGCTGGAATGAGAGAAAAAACCATCAAATCACCCGAGAAAGCACAAAGCAAAGCACAGTAAATAAAAGGTAAGCGAACTTCATTTATCTGACTGTCAGACTAATGAATGAAGGTCATGGTTTCGAATTCAGGTGTCTAGGAGAGAGAATTGCTTAAATAGTCCAGCTATCATAAGTGCAAGGATCACTGCTATCTTTCGTCAATGAACCGCACTTTGGCTGGTCTTTCACATAACGGATTTGAAATAATTGATGTCCATTAGAGCGACTTTAATATGACCTTGAAAAATAACTAAAAACAGAACGTAAACAAAAATGCGAAGCATTTAATTGGCTCATCGAACAAAAAAAAACGAGCGCGAATTTTCATTGGCTGAGCGAACACGGATGCAAACAACGTCATTTCTCCATGGAACTTTCTGGAAGGTTAGGCTTTGACGTCATTTAAAATTCAGTAATGTGATTGGGCAATCGAACTGTTTACTGCCCATATTAGGAGTTTCCTTGGCGGGAATAAGGAGAAGCTTTGTTTTAATCTTGCCAAACATTGGTTCGTGAAACAAATAGCGAACACTTTGTCAAGGTCATACGAAAGTCGCTCTAAACAAAAAAACAAAGCGAACATAACAATACTTAATTAGTAAGGCCTAATCGGAATAACAATGGTTCTTTTGTCCTCCGCCATTTTAGTCCGGACACCGCACTTCAATATCGTGACTTCACGCGGGTTGTCTGTCATTGGCTCCACCATCCACTCACACGCAATCTTGCGTGTTATGTTAGTGTCTGGTTTTGTGCCCTCCAAGAATATTTCTGGAATGTTAATTGTATGTATAGTGATTAATCAAGGTAAAACCCACAATAGGATACCATAAATAAAGTACCCGTGTTTTACAGTTAGAGATTGACAGACTTTATTATCTTTCTTTGCCCTCTCTGTTGTTGGAGGTCTTTAAAGGAAGCCATACCACTTTTTCATGCATCTTTCAAAGTGCAGGAATGTTCCACCCTTAATTAATTAAATTAGTTTCAGTGGGTATCGGAAAGAGGTGACTCTAGCCACCCTGCGAGCAGAGCCTCCTTTTGTCTTTTTCTTTACTGAGAAGGAGAAAAGGAGGCTCTGCATGAATCGCGTCAACTCTTTGAAGCCGCCGCAGCCGAACTTCTGGACTAGTCAATCTTGTTTTCTCTCGTCAAACCGGTTTTTCCAGTGCGAGTGTCCATTTAGTGACAAAAACCGATGGTTATAATTGAGCCCGCTGTACCATGAAAAACCAAGATGGCGGCGAGATCTGGCATATTAGGCTTGGGTTCGAGACTGCATCCTGGCAACATGCAGCGCATACTCAATAAAGATCTTACTCGATTCCTCGTAGAGTCTTTCTCGAGCAAGCAAAAGAAAGGCTCTGCAAGCAGGGTGGACTCTAGCCTGCAGTGCAGGCGTTATTTTGGAGCGGAACGCTAGATAAATCAGGCTTTGGATGCCGCCATCTTGGATTGTAATTAGATGCTTGACCAGTAGAGGGTTGGTGCTTGGCCATTTTTCCACTTAACACCCACTCCCTCGGCAAATATTCCTCGCCCCATTCCTCCACAGTTACCAAATCTAAGATGGTGGCCTAATACGAAAATGTGCACTCGCGCGCCCAAAATATGCCTGCACTGCAGGCTAAGGTGACTCGGTTGTGTCTACAGTATCGACTTCCAATGTAAAAAGAGTGGAAGAAAAAAAAAAAAAGAAAGAAAATCCCGTTTCTTTTTTGCAACAATTGACATACGGTTATTGACAGCTTCTTTCTACCAAAACTAGCTTGCGAGCAGGCTCCCAGTAGTTCATGATACGTGAAGAGCATGCTCGACTGCTCGAATGGGAAGGCTAAACAAAGGCGAAAAGGTGTTGTCAGATGCGGTTTCACAGTCAGTGGCCACGTCTTCCTATTACCTGTGAGGTAGAGGGTGCCAAAACCCGGTCGAAAAAACGTACCGTAAACACATACAGACACCCACACGTTAAGCACAAAGAGCTTATCTGCCCAGCTGTTTACCTAAATAACTTGGAATAGGTCAATCAATTCGATCTTTGATGCAACAAATAAAGCATTAAAGGAATTTACTAAATGAGGAAATTGTTCAAATGTTAGTAAGTTGCTTTGAAGATCATCACTAACACTTACAATTTTAAGTTACTCAGGCTAATTCAATTCCTTGTAAACGTAAGTTTTAATTTGAATGAGGCGGGGGAGAGACGGGGTGGAGATGGTTCCAGCTTAGCAGCCTCCTTTTTTCAGCCAACAGCGTTATCATGCGTTGAAGGCAAATCCATCTTTGTGGTAGATACAGCTGTGGGAGAAATAAAACTCATTACTCCAACTTATCCCCTCTGCAAGTTCCTTGCAATTGAGCTCATTGTGCAGAATGTTTGAAATACATCTTCGAGGAGTTAAAGCAGAATGTTACACCATTGAAGAAGCTATTTCCTCTTTGAGTGAACTAAGTTCATTGATGGATCAGGCCCAAGAGAAAATGTAGGCAGTATTCTACCTGACGTCAGCGACAAAGAATTTAATACTCTTTGTGAAATTTATTTGTTCCTTTATTTGAAGACTGTCTTCTGTTTAGATTACATGTAAGAGTAAGCATCCATCTAAATGGCATAATTGGCAAAGTAGAGGAAGAGGATTTTCAGAGTGAAGGAAATGTTCTCAAACCGAGCGAGGCATCGTACGAGACATTTCTCAGATATCAAAATGACATCGAAGACCTTTGAGAGAAGGGTAAGTAGAGAGTTGTAAGGGGGAGAGCGAGCAAGATTCTGAAGATAATAGCCCTGCAGTCGTGGTATTGGCGGAATGCTTCTCCGCACCGCGGTCGGGAGACCAGTTATCCGTCCTAATCGCTTGATCCTTTAGTATATAACATTCCCAAGTTGTTTTCCTTTTTTTTTTAATTTCCCCTAAAGCTAGCTTTACATGACACTGAATTGACTGAGAGTTTAAATTTTTGTACTGCATTGTTCTTCCTGTAATACGCTAGGTGCTAGGAATAGTGGGTAAATTTCTCGTGCTCATTGGTCAATGGTAAAAAAAGTAGGTCAAGTTACGAAATTCCGACGGGCGACGCTGGAACGTTCTCAAATTGCAACATTACTAGTTTTGAAATTCAGACGCAGGGCATAGGTACCCCCTCCCCCTCCCTAACAAGGCCTCAGCTGTGCATCCGACGTTCGTGACAAGATATTCAATGGAAGACATTAGACAGCAATGACCAGAACCAGGTCGCTGACCAGCGGTTTTCGTTAAAAATTGTTGGTAAGGAAGTCATGTATGGGGACACATTATGTACCGATAGTCGCCCAACACTCTCTATACCATGCCCTTATCAATTCTCCCCAGCATTCATCCACAGTCCTTAGTACTGATCAACCGTCCCTAGCAATGATCAGTTATCCTTAGCAATGATCGAATGTCCCTAGCAATGATCTTTTGTCCATAGTAGTGATCGAATGTCCCTAGCAATGATCAATCGTCCTAGCAATGATCGAATTTCCCTAGCAATGATCGACTGTCCCTCGCAATGATCTATTGTCCCTAGTAGTGATCTACTGTCCTTAGCAGCGATAAATCGTCCCTGGCAATGATCGACTGTCCCTGGCAATGATTGACTGTCCCTGGCAAGGATCGACTATCCCTGGCAATGATCTATTGTCCCTAGCAATGATCTATTGTCCCTGGCAATGATCTATTGTCCCTAGTAGTGATCGACTGTCCCTAGCAATGATCGACTGTCCCAGCAATGATCAACTGTCCCTGGCAATGATCTACTGTCGCTAGCAATGATCTATTGTCCCTGGCAATGATCTATTGTCCCTAGTAGTGATCTACTGTCCCTAACAATGATCTAGTGTCCCTAGTAGTGACCGACTGTCCCTAGCAATCATCGACTGTCCCTAGCAATGACCTACTGTCCCTAGCAATGATCTATTGTCACTAGTAGTGATCTACTGTCCCTAACAATGATCTATTGTCCCTAGTAGTGACCGATTGTCCCTAGCAATAATCGACTGTCCCAGAAATGATCAACTGTCCCTGGAAATGATCTATTGTCCCTAGCAATGATCTATTGTCCCTAGTAGTAATCGACTGTCCCTAGCAATGATCGACTGTCCCAGCAATGATCAACTGTCCCTGGCAATGATCGACTGTCCCTAGCAATGATCTATTGTCCCTGGCAATGATCTATTGTCCCTAGTAGTGATCGACTGTCCCTAGCAATGATCGACTGTCCCATCAATGATCAACTGTCCCTAGCAATGATCGACTGTCCCTAGCAATGATCTATTGTCCCTAGTAGTGATTGACTTTCTCTAGCAATGATCAATTGTTCCTAGCAATGATCGAATGTCCCTGGGAGTGATCGACTGTCCCTAGCAATGATCTATTGTCCCTAGTAGTGATCGACTGTCCCTAGCAATAATGAATCGTCCCTAGCAATGATCAACTGTCCCTGGTAATGATCGACTGTCACTAGTCATGATCATTTGTCCCTAGCAATGATCGACTGTCCCTAGGAATGATCGTTAGTCCCCAGCACTGATCGACTGTCCCTAGCAATGATCAGTTGTCCCTAGCAGTGATTGACTGTCTCTGGCAATGAACGACTGTCCCCAGAAGTGATTGACTGTCCCTAGCACTGATCATGTATCCCTAGCAATGATCGACTGTCCTTAGCACTGGTCGGCTGTCCTTAGCAATGATCAATTGTCCATAGTAGTGATCGACTGTCCCTAGCGGCGATCCACTGTCCCTGGCAATGATCAACTGTCCCTACTAGTGGTTGATTGTCCCTAGCACTGATCATCTGTCCCTAGCAATGATCGACTGTCCCTACTGGTGATTGAATGTCCTTAGCAATGATCAATTGTCCCTAATAGTGATCGACTGTTCCTGGCAATGATAGACTGACACTAGCAATGATCATCTGTCCCTACTAGTGATTGCCTGTCCCTAGCACTGATCATCTGTCCCTAGCAATGATCAACTGTCCCTAGCAATGATAGACTGTCCCTACTAGTGATTGACTGACCCTAACAGTGATCATCTGTCCCTAGCAATGATCGACTGTCCCTAACAGTGATCGACTGCCCCTCACACTGATCGACTGTCCCTGGCAATGATCGACTGTCCCTAGCAATGATCAATTATCCCTAGTAGTGATTGACTGTCACTAGTAGTGATTATATGCTCCTAGCAATGATCGACTGTCCCTAGCATTGATCAACTGTAACTAGTAGTGATTATCTGTCCCTAGCAATGATCAACTGTCCCTATTACTCAACATCTGTCCCTAAGTGCTGATCATCTGTCCCTGGCACTGATGATCTGTCCCTTAAGCACTGATCAACTTTCACTAGCACCGATCATTTGCCCCAGCAGTGATCATCTGTCCCTAGCACTGATCATCTGTCGGCCTGGCACTGATCATCTGTCCCTTGAGCACTGATCAACTTTCACTAGCACCGATCATTTGTCCCAGAAGTGATCATCTGTCCCTAGCACTGATCATCTGTCGGCCTGGCACTGATCATCTGTCCGTTAAGCACTGATCAACTTTCACTAGCACCGATCATTTGTCCCAGCAGTGATATGATCATCTGTCCCTAGCACTGATCATCTGTCCCTTAAGCACTGATCAACTTTCACTATCACCGATCATTTGTTCCAGCAGTGATCATCTGTCCCTAGCTCTGATCATCTGTCGGCCTGGCACTGATCATCTGTCCCTTAAGTACTGATCAACTTTTACTGGCACCAATGTCCCTAGCGATGATCATCTGTGCCTAGCACTGATCATCTAGCTGTCCCTGGCGCTTGTTATCTGTCCCTAGCACTGATCAACTGTCCCTATCATTGATCATCTGTCCCTAAAGCATCAATCAACTGTCCATAAGACTGATCATCTGTCCCTCAGCACTGTTCGTTCGTCCCCAGTATTGATCATTTGTCCCTATTACTGCTCATTTGTCCCTAACACTGATTAACACTGATCAACTGTCCCTAGCACTGATCATCTTTCCCTAACATCGATCATCTGTCCCTAGCGTTAATCAACTGTCTCTACTCTCCTGAAAATTCCCCCCCCCCCCAATAATATTCAACCAATACTTAATTGTTATTTCTACAGTTCTTTTTGCTACCTTTTGTGCAATACTGACCAACAAATATTTCAATGTCCACTAATGTACTCCAGAAAACATGTTTCATGCAGCTAAAAATCACAAAAAGTATCATGATCTGGAAAACCCTTTTTCATTACTCTGTTAATTTATTTAGTTTTTGCAGCACTAAAATCAAACAAAAAAGTACTAGTCTTGTATCACCGACATGTACTTATTCAATCAAACTTGATCAAAAATAATCTTTTCCTAAAGAATAACAACAACAAGCTGGTAACACCGTAACAGACAGTGAATTTAATGGTTGGGGGTATGCTTTTGCTTTCTTTTTGACCAAGGCTATCTTTGGTATATAACCTGAGAAGAAATTCTTCAATGAAATGCTTGGTACCACGTCCCCTCAACTTACGTCTTGTAAACATCGTGTCCTCTCCTTATAATTAGAGGATCTCGGCTCAGCTCCGGCGAAAAGGGAATATGCTATTACTACGTATCCTATTCTTTTCTTTGTCTTCCCTGAAGTTGCAATTACAGATGGGTTTGGGGAGAAGTGCTAGGGACAAATGATCAGTGCTAGGGACAAAATATCTTTGCTAGGGACAAATGATCAGTGCAAGTGACAGTTCATCAGTACCAGGGACAGTTGATCAGTATCAGAGACAGACAGATAGATAGATAGATAGATAGATAGATAGATAGATAGATAGATAGATAGATAGATAGATAGATAGATACCGTACTTATTCGGCTACAAGCTGGATAAGTCACTATCCTACAGTATCAATATGTGCAAAGATATTTGTATTTGAGCACGTAACCGTTGATATGCACAGTCACTCTAAGCACATGTAAGTAAAAAGTTTGGCCCTCGTTTAACGTGAAGTGTATTTCATACTTTGGATAGTGACTTACGCACCGAATAAAGTTATCCGGCCTTTTAACATCTGGATACACTTGTCCTACACTAACAAACTGGAGTATTACCTCATCTTACCAAAAGTTTCAGTTAAGTACTGTTCTATGGGAGGAGGGAGATCCTAGCGAGCGAAACAATTTCTCGTTTGGTTTACATGCAGAAACTTTGGTCTGCGTTGTTGCTCGTCAATGGTTGAACGAAGTTGCTGAAAGCTCAGGTGCCACCATGTTTGTTTTCTGTTTCCTATATATGCTACTGGGACTTTCTGAGTGAAAGTACTTGACATGGTGCTAGAATCTCCCTATCTCTTGGATCTTCAAGAAACTAGGGAGGTCTTCGTGCATTGAAGAGCTGACCGCAAGGTTGAAAATTTTGCGTGTAAAATTAGACTACGAGCAGACCCTGTTTCACCGCTCAATTCATTGAACGCGACGCGAAAAGGAAAACCCACGCGATAACAACATGATCATGCGAAATCTGCTCTCGAGCGTTGTTCTCGGGCCTGTTTTCTGTGTCGCCTTGCGCTCCACGAACTGAGTGGCGAAAAAGGGACTTTTCGTAGTCTGCTAACTAAGCGGCGATAGAGAAACTTCTTGCAGTCCAATATAAAACAAATTCAGAAAACATATCCCATTGAGATGATCCGTTTATGAAGAATCTTCCTAGTTCTAGAAAATTCCTTCTACCATGTTCCTTAGAAAAGTCCCTTGGAGAGAACGTGCTGGCCAGGAGAAAGCGGTGGAATAATTAGAGGACACCCTCTCCTTGCCACCGCTCCAGCGGGCGTCATCTCTTAATTAACCACGTCCTGAACAATCAGATGGATTGGAGCTCTCCAACCATATCTGCTCTATGTCTTTGCGTTTGAGGCAACAAATTTTTGGATAAGTGTAAACTGCGCACTTACGCACAAGCATTGTCCAGTGACCGGACATGCGTGCTTTTTTTCCCGATTCGGTGAAGTCATTTTGTATCCGGCCATTCTGAACCCCCTCTCGTTTTGAATATGCAGACAGGAGTAAAGGTGGCATAGGGACAAACGCTACAGCCATAAAAGAGTCATCCAGGCCTTCGATTATACCAAAATAAACAGGGTATGAGACTAAGGTATCAAGTTCCTAAAATATTACCGCTTTTATCAACTTTGTACATTCTAGTGCGAGTTGCTGCCAAAATTTCCATACGCTTCTCCCCAGTTTTCAGAAAAAAACAGCATAATGCTACAATCATATTAGTATTATGCCAGCATTATTCCTGATGCTCCAGATATAGTATTATTCTCAAAATTATGCTGGCATAATCCGACAGACCCTAACAAGCAGCGGATTGTAGATTGCAGCTTGTAGGTTGGATTAATCAAGCCAAAAGAAGAAATCAAAACGATCCTTTCAATTTTCATTAGCGTCCTTTACAGTGCGTCGAAGTGTCTGAGTCTCTTAGTTCTGAACAGCATCATCAGGGTTGAAGAGAACTTTTCCTCATGCGCATGGTCAGAATCAACGGTCAGTTGAATAGGCTACAATACTCGTCAAAATTCTTGAAACACTTGTGTCTGTTTCCCCTTCCCCAATGTTGATTTGGGTATCACAGTGGTCTCAGTGCTTCAAAACACGCGTGGCTCAACATTGGGGAGGGAGAAGGCACATTTCGGGGTGGGGGGAAACAGTGTGAAGTAGAAATCTCAGGATTTTTCCAGAAAATTCGAGAGAAACGGTGTCTAATTCAACGATTTGTGACGAGTATTGTAGTTTCGAATTGTTCAGCAACAAAAGAACAAAGTCGAGGTTCAGGGGAATAATTTGCATTTTCCTTTCTTTTGAGCAATAAAAAATGCTAATTATTCCCCCTTAACCTCGACTCTCTTCTTTTGTTGCTGCACAATTCAAAACTAACCTATTTCCATTGCATTCGAAAATGCAAGGGTAGATAGGGCGAGGAATACCCTCTACAAGGAAATTTCAGGTTTAATTAAAAAACAAAACATCGAAGAGCAACGCTTATGTCAGAACCACAATTCCCCTTATGAAATTTTTAATCCCCCTTATGAAATATTTATATATTTTTATTTAAAAACGTACTCGGCGTATTCGCGTCAAACGTTGGTGCCGATAAACCACTGCCTAATTTTTTGTTTTATTTAAAGGGGCTGTGAAATAGCATTTCAGCTCATTCTAAAGTTGGTATATGCTTGTAGGAGTAACAGAATTCATACAAAATGCAATTAAGAGCTTCTGCCTGAGAGACCGGGGCAGACTTGGAAATGAAGGTCGGCCGATTTTGCTTAAAATTGGTACACAAAGTACTTATGTCGACTTATGTAATATGCCAAAGTTTCAGCTTCAACGAATTTTTTTTAGCCGAGTTCTGGATATCAGCCCCTCAGGGGTCCCCGGAGGCTGATTTTCAGTGCAATTTTGGCCACTTTTAAATCTCTTTTTTAGCAACATGAAATTAATTTCAGGCAAAAACAAAACCATCTTTGTAAAGCCCTATCCTTAGGCTTTTATGGGTGAGAACATTAGCTCATGGAAATTTTTCGCTAGCCTGTGGCTGTTATCACAACTTGGTCATATTTGAAGCATATGGGAAGCAACCGGAAATGGCCTGTTTTTCAGACCAAATATTTTCCATGCCCATGTTTTATATCTTGAGGTCTCAGTATCCCTGCAAAGTTCAGCCCTTAGTTTAGTAATATCAAGAAAAAAATACTAAGGTTGAGGCTTTTTACTAAGAAAAAAACTTACGAGAAGATGGCTAACCAGGCCACTTCCGGTTGAAGTTTCAACAAAGCGTGTCTGCAAAAATCAGCCATTTAATTTCGATTATCTTTTTTCCTTCCAAGTTATGGATAAAAGAGACTCTGAAGTTAATTGTCACCGAAAAGACTTGCCGTTAATAAGAAATTTTTATGTGATTGTTTTAGGACCGATCAGATAGTGGTCCGACAGCAGTTATAAATTTCTTGGAAGAAGTCTTGAAAATTACGGACAATAGAGCCGCTGCGAAAACTCTTTATTTACCTAACAACACATCTCTTGCCGGTAAATCACAATGCCAAATTGCATCTTTTTCGTCCAAACTGCAACGTTAAGTTTATCTCCTTTGTTCAACGCGTTCAACATATCACATCTGTGGCCCGTAGTAATGAAGCGCTAATTAAATCAGGATATAAGCGAGCTTTGTAGTTCCATTCAGCAGTACTATAACCCACCTGTTTGGGCTTTAATATTTTCTGAAGAAAAAAGAACTTATCGGTCTCTTTAAATGCAACCACAACATCTGTCGTGACACTACTTGAGAATCGTTTTGAACCTTTAAGAAATTTGGAATATAACTAGTAGTAATCAAAGATTAGGAGTGCGTTCTCCGCCTGTGATAATTAGGCGAGTTCATACTAGGTACATAAGTAGGCCTTAAGTTTGCCTTAAGTATACTTGGAGTGTGAACGGGGGTTATTTTGGTTTAAGTACCTTACTTTGTAACCTTGGAAACTACCTATCCTCAAAGAAGCCGAAGTACACTCTCAAGTCTAGTTTTACCGTGCTAGAATGCGTGCTTACGCACTATCAAAACACTCGAAAGAGATAACATGTCAATCAACTATACGGCGGGAAAATCTAGTGCACGCAAACCTTCTTGGCGAAGCAAAAACATGGATCACAACGGAAGCCGACATCGTTTCTTCTCTCACCAAATTGTAATCCACAGCTTCTATAACTGTTGCCGGTTGCAAGCCGCCATAATGCTAAACCAACCGTTTCTTCTACGCTAATCGCCGCTCGCATCCGCGTCTGTTATTTTTGCAGATCTACTCTTACAAGGTCACAAAGGTATTCAAATGTTTCATGAGTGACACGAAAATGTTCCTTCCAAAGAAAATGCAGTGCTGGATTAGCTATTAGAAGGCGAAACCAGTTCTGTGGTCGAGGCCAAACCCAAGCTCTTCTTCTCAGTTGTGGTCTTTGTTGCTGTGAAACTCCTGCCATACACATAAGCAACATCAGACGATTTCTCCGGCTAATTCTAAAGGCTTCCTCCGTCAAAGCAAAGCAATACATTTGTTGAAGCCCGAAAGACCGCAGTCGCAAGAGTAGAGAAGCAAAAATCAAAATAAGGCATGCTATTCGAACGTTTCGAGGGCGCATTGTGAAAGGTTGAAAGTCTTGCTATTTGCTTTGTCGGGTTTTGCCGCGTAGTTTGATTGACAAGCGATCCCGC
>NC_090873.1:10267524-10287524 GCF_036669935.1 Montipora foliosa | reverse complement strand
TGTGTTGTTAGGTAAATAAAGAGTTTTCGCAGCGGCTCTATTGTCCGTAATTTTCAAGACTTCTTCCAAGAAATTTATAACCGCTGTGGGACCACTATCTGATCGGTCCTAAAACAATCACATAAAAATTTCTTATTAACGGCAAGTCTTTTCGGTGACAATTAACTTCAGAGTCTCTTTTATCCATAACTTGGAAGGAAAAAAGATAATCGAAATTAAATGGCTGATTTTTGCAGACACGCTTTGTTGAAACTTCAACCGGAAGTGGCCTGGTTAGCCATCTTCTCGTAAGTTTTTTTCTTAGTAAAAAGCCTCAACCTTAGTATTTTTTTCTTGATATTACTAAACTAAGGGCTGAACTTTGCAGGGATACTGAGACCTCAAGATATAAAACATGGGCATGGAAAATATTTGGTCTGAAAAACAGGCCATTTCCGGTTGCTTCCCATATGCTTCAAATATGACCAAGTTGTGATAACAGCCACAGGCTAGCGAAAAATTTCCATGAGCTAATGTTCTCACCCATAAAAGCCTAAGGATAGGGCTTTACAAAGATGGTTTTGTTTTTGCCTGAAATTAATTTCATGTTGCTAAAAAAGAGATTTAAAAGTGGCCAAAATTGCACTGAAAATCAGCCTCCGGGAACCCCTGAGGGGCTGATATCCAGAACTCGGCTAAAAAAAAGTCGTTGAAGCTGAAACTTTGGCATATTACATAAGTCGACATAAGTACTTTGTGTACCAATTTTAAGCAAAATCGGCCGACCTTCATTTCCAAGTCTGCCCCGGTCTCTCAGGCAGAAGCTCTTAAGTCGTTTCAAAATCTTCGAAGAAGATTCATCCTTCTAGTGCATGATTGTTCGTAAGAAAAAATAGAATAAACTCTACAAGCTTAAGAAAATTTTAACTTTAAGAAACAAACAACAGAATCACTGCCCATTTTTCGTTTCATTTAAAGGGGCTATGAAATAACATTTTACCTATTACAAAGTTGGTGTATGCTTGTAGGAGTAACAGAATTTATACAAAGTGTATTTATTTAGTCTTTGTGAAAATCGTTGATTTGCTTGTGCTGCATGATTACATGTTAGACGAAAGAAAATAAAATAGTAACACGCCTCTTTCACCCACGGTAGAAAGGTTGGCAAGAAAGCGAATTAAACTTACTTATTTCATACACAGTTTACAACTACTTGTCTTGGCATTGCAATGGCTCATTGAACCTTTCCTAAACATGCGGAGTCGCGGACTCCATTATTCAATCTCATTATTTCATTCTTTGTTTACCAATTTTTCACGCCGAAAACCTTTTTTGTCCATAACACAATATTTTCAACATGCATGTGGTCTTTGCACTATTGCTTGCGTGACTTTCCCATCCTGATTTGAATTTGCTTCGTGACTCAAGTCTTCGTTCCTCTAGCCCTATGCGCAGACATTCTTTTGGCTCGTCACGCAATCTTTCCTCCCCAACGAACCTCTGCTGAAACTGTGACGAGCCACATTCCTTTCCTTCTGTTAAGTAAGTGTCATCTAGAGACCACGTGCGAGTTATATAGGAACCAATTGGCGCTGTGTAGATTGCTCCCCTGGGAGCACCAATAAAACTTGCTCACAGGGAACGAAGCTGTTCCAAGATAGTCCTCAAGGCCCGGGGAAATGACTTCAACATTTGCTTGTGCTTCGATTTTGTTGAACAGCGATGGTGAAGCCGTTTGCAAGACCGTGTGAAGAATATAGCACTCGTTTACTGATTAAGCCTAAGCAGTCGTTTGAAATTTTAGCTTTCATTTTACGGTTCAGTTAGGGTTAGGGTACACTGGAATTTTAATTTTCCACGTACCGCGTACCGCGTAGCCAGCTACTTAAGATACTTTACCATCTTGACTTTAACTCTTTCCGCGTACCGCGTAGCCAGCTTGTAAAGATACTTCGCCACCTTGACTTTAATTCTTTCCGCGTACCGCGTAGCCAGCTTGTAAAGATACTTCGCCATGTTGACTTTAATTATTTCCGCGTACCGCGTAGCCAGCTTGTAAAGATACTTCGCCATCTTGACTTTAATTCTTTCCCCGTACCGCGTAGCCAGCTTCTTAAGATACTCGATGTGGCGGGGTATTCTGCAGTTACTCCAATTTCAAAATCGTGTAAGAGCTATTGTTGTGGACTGGTACGTAAGTACTATAAACCCTATAATTATTTTATACTTTGATAATTAATGTATATTAAAAACTATATTTTATAAGCCTAAATTGTAATTCAGAGAATGAGTATTTCTATTGAAAGTCACGTATTTTGTTGGGATTGTCCCAGGTTTACTGTTAGTTAATTTATTGCCATCATCTTAGTACAGCAGTACACGATTGAAATTCAGTTTTGTGTTTTGCTTAGTATTTATGCACCTATCAATGTTAAGCCCCAGGAAGGGTGGGGGTGGGGGGAGGGGGGGAGGTGTCGGGCTACCCATGAGGCTTTGACTGTGAGGTCTGTCCCCAGGGTGGGGATTTGGATTGTACGACATATCCCAGGGTGGGGAATTTGACATGGCCACCATCTTCGACAATGAAGAAGGCTTGGAAATCAACAATAATAAAAGCAAGGTGACACACATAACACCAACCCGGTTTGGAAATCAACTTTGTTCCCAAGGCTGTTCCCTCCCCAACTAGTGAGGGAAAGGCCCTGGGAACGAGGTTGCCTGAAAATAACTCCCCAGAAGGCGTTCAAATGAAATTCCCACGTTCGTGAGAGGTGGCTGAACGAAAGGTGAGTGGTACATACATTGCACTCTTATTGTGTGCAGCAAGGTCTAAAGGGTATTATTCTGGCTACCTTAACTTATGCCAGGGTGTGGGCTTTTCCTACCTTTGGCTAATTATGTTGTCGCGGGGCTTAACATTGATAGGTGCATTATAAGCTAGATAAAATTAAAAAATTAAACGTAGTTCAGTGTTGTCTGTATTCTTATCAACAACGTTTGTCATCACAGTGGTCAAAATGTTGTGGACTCATGAGGTGCAGCCGAGATAGTCCACAACAAATTTTGACTATTGTGATGACGAATATTGTTGTCGATAAGAGTACAGACAACACTGAACCACATTCGATTTGTTTTTTACCACAATATTTAACGCCAAAGAAAATGTTTATTTCAGAGCGTGACTCAGATCATGACTCAAAGAAAGGGCAAGCGTTGTCTATAGTTTTCTCGCAATATGATTGGTTTATATCCCAAAATGAGCATTACTGATTGGCTATTACATTGCGTGACAAATTGACGTGAGTAAGACTCGAGCAGCGTTGTTTAGACTGTTGTTGACAACGGCAAATTTGCCAATCAGATTGTGAGAGATTGTGAAGCAATTGTGGTAAAATTCGTCCTTTCTATTTATAATAATCTTTTTTTTTTAACCTGGACAGAAGCCATCTAATAGCCCCTCCCAGGGGTTTTGGGGAACAGGGGAACAATGACAAAATATATTGTGTTCCCTTGTTCCTGAAATTACTTTTAATTTAAACTTGTTTCCAGCTTTTTTATCCCTAAAATTATTTATGTTCCCTTGGAACAAGTTTAAAAGTAATTTTGGGAACAAGAAAACACAAGCAAATCTTTTAAGGGAACAAGGACCTGAGAGGGACTCATTTAATCCTCTGGCTTTGGCTTTCTTGAACTGTACCTCTCAAATGTTTATTTATATAAATAATGTACATGGACATCTCCTGCGTATGAATAAGTGTGTAATGTGATTGATGCCTTCTTACTGATTTGTTAGATCATTGTTTTGTTTACATCATCTACAAGAAAGTAGCAAATTATTTACAAATCTAATCCGAAATAGTTTCATGGATATAAAGTTGGAATTCATGATGTTTAATATAAAAATTAATTTGGTTCATCAATTTTCCACGTAAAGAGATTCAAAAGATGACGCTTTGAGCCAACGTCATAGTGTATTGAGGGGATGTGAGTTGTACATGTATGTTGTTTACGTATCAAGTGGGGGAGCTATGCCATATTGGTGGAAAAACCTATCCAAAGTAGGGATTTACTGCTTTTATCAATTTTCCTTTCTAATAACGTCGGTTATATTAGATGAGTTTTACTTAAAGGGGCTATTGTTTGTTTGTTATTTTATTTGTTTGAGCAGGTTGAAATTATGGCAGCTATTCAGCTGATGTGGACCTGCTATACCCACCCACTCATATGAACACATAGGTCAGCCACAACACCGGGAATTTCATCCCCTACACTTCTCGAATAGTGTGTGGGTTCTTTAACGTCCCACAGGGAACTAATGAACATAGAAGTTATTTGTGAGACGGGACCTCCGGCTTATCGTCCTTATGCGAGAAGACTTGAAAGTCTAACGATTTGCGGATGTAATTACAAAGGCAGCACTTTCTCCTCAGTTCGTTAAAGACCCTGAGTGTTGGTCCGGGCGGAGTCGAACTCACGACCTCCCACATGGCAGTCAAGTGCTCAACCAACTGAGCCACATGTTTTGGGGGGATCTTTAGTTAATCGCAAGTTCAAAACTTGAAAATGGTAATGTGGAATTCATTTACTGATAAAATTATCGTCACTTCATGAACAAGATGATTCTGAGAAGAAATGACATTTATCCAAGCGATTTGCCATAAACTTGAAAAACGTTGTGCCGACTTCTTTTGCAAGATTACCTAAGTGCATCTGTGTCAATCTTGTTCATTTGTGTCCATCCATGCTTCTCGTTCCTATTGCTGTATTTGTTTTATGTTGTTCAACAGTTTTAAGTGGTTATTGCAATCTCTCATTCTACTTTTTCGGCAACTTTGGTGTCACGAAATTACATCATTTTGCGCGACATAGCCGCTTTTAACATTGGATAAACTGATTGTTCAAAGAAGAGAAGAAAAGGCTTAATTCAATATCAACATACATTATCAACAAGCTATAACAAAGCCCACAGCCCACATCCCTAATCTTATGCTCCCTGCTACTACTCTGGCAGAAACCCATTCCCACTCACCCCTCCCCCACCTTACCTCCTTAGGAATCCAATTAATCCATGAGCTGGCTTACAGGAGCCGTTTATTTTATATTTTATCCTCTTTTAGAGCGTTGTTTGTCATTTACGGGGATGGCATTTTTTTTTCTTGGCGTAGTCCCTGTGGGACTTTCCGCCATCCCTCTGCTCTTGTTTACTTCCGGTCACGTTGATGCTTTTTAAAATAACCAATCAAACTTGCTTTCTCGCCTTTTGAGACTGCATGCGCAATAAGAAAGGAAGACTCGAGGGGCGACAACATTCGCGTTGTGCAGCTCCTAATTTAAATATGGCGTCCACAGTTGTTCATTCCTTCACGTTAAACCAACTCTTTCGAGACATCTCCAATAAGTTTTCTCCTCTAGAATCAGCGGAGGTTGTGAAGTTGTCGAAGAGCATTTTTGGGAAACACTTTTACTCTCTTCAAAACGAAGATCTTTTGTCATGTCTCAGACGTCTACAAGAGCTTGGTTATGTCTCGAATAGAAAACTCGCTCTCGTCAAAGATTTTGTCGCTTCAAAATCCAGCAACAAGGAGGAAATCAGTGAGACTATTGAAACTTTATAGCTTCACATCCGCTTCTGTATGATCCGGAGAAACAATTACAAGGAAGGAACGACGATCTCAAGAGGATCACAGCAACACTTGAAGCAGGGCAATCATCCGTTGTTAATTTGCACGGCCCGGGAAGAGTTGGAAAGACAACCCTTGCTCAAGAGATTTCCTCAAAATGGCGTGGAGGAAAGTCTTATATTTTCGATCTAAGAGAGGCAAAAGATATGAGAGCTCTATATTTTAGCCTCACGAAAAGGCTAACCCTTACTGTGCGTGTTGGATGCGTAGACATGAGTTTTGTAGTGGGAAAAGTCTTGAAGAAAGCTTTTGAAGAAAGCGAGGGGTTGCCTGTGCTTTTTCTTTTTGACAACGTTGAAGAGTTTACCTCGGGACAGGGGAAGGAAGGCACGAACTTAAAAAAATCGTTTATGGAGTTCTTAGAAAAGCTTATAGGATATTATAAAGACAGGCAGACGAGAGCTTTAAGGATACTTTTGACGTCAAGGACGCCATTGAATGAGGTCAACAATGTGGTGGATTATGAACTGAAACCACTTGGAGATAATTTTTCGGAAAAAATCCTTCTTTCTGACGAGCCTACTGACATTAACATGGTGCAAAAAGAGAAGTTGCTTAGTGTCTGCAATGGGAAACCTCTTCTCTTGAAAGGGTTAGCAGCAATTTTGAAACAGGAAAGGAAACGTCCCAGCGACCTGATCAATGAAATTGAGAAATTTATCCGGGATTTTGAAGAGAAAGGGGACACACCGAAGTCCAAGCATGAAGAACTTCAAGATGCCAAAGAAAAAGCTTATGGTTTTGAGGAAGGAGTTGGTCATGGTGAAAAATCTGTGATCCATGAAATGTTCAACACACTACCATCTGACTGCCTGAAAGCATCAGCAGTTTCACTTTCTTTGTTTTGTGACCCATTCTCTGTCGCCACAGCAGCACAGGTTCTTGGCATTAGTGTGCCAGAAACTGTGGCTCAGCTTGAGGGGCTAGAAACCTGTGCCATCATTTCCGTTGTGAACAGAGAAGAAAAGGAATTGATGTATGACATTCATCCACTGTTGAAAAAGTATGCAGATAGCATAAAGGACGATGAACTTTTCGTTGAATCGTACACCAAAGCAAAGGGGCACTTTTATGAGATTTTTATGTCTAAACTGAGAGACATAGCAGGATTTGTAGATGCTGACTATGTTAAAGCGTATAAGATGTTTACCAGTGACAGTGCGAACTACGAGTTTGCTATAGACATTTCCTTGGAGTCAGAGTTTTTCAGCATACCTGGTGAATTTCGTGACAATGCCTTGATTGTGTCACTAGTCAATGCCTTGTTGTCAAATGAAAAGAAATGCGAGCTTTTCAAATCATGGGCGAAAATGTGCAGTGATGACGGAAAGTCAGGTGAGACAAAGATCATACAAATTAATCGGAATTTCAAACAAATACACTACACTGGCTTTGCTTGCTTTTTTGACCATAATCCATCGCGCTTTCGGCGAGAATGTTCTGCGCAGCAACCAGAAGGCAGAACTCTAACATAATCTAAAAAACTTAACAACTCTTAATTAGAACATTTATATTGCATCCTGATACATTTTTCTACTACTTAACATTTAACAGTTGGTTCATGCGTCTAGCTACCTGCGTTCCTCAAGATTCAAAGCACACGGGAAGTTTGTACTGCTTGAAAGATATTTCTAAGTGCTCTTCAAACTTCGTAATTGCTTCAAATCACGATGAACGGACGCTTGCCACATTTTCAATGTGGTAGTTTAAATGTTAAATTTCAGTTCAGTAACACAAAGCAAGGTTGTGGCCTGTTGTAAATTAGGCAATCAAACAGAAAATAATGTATTCAGAAAATAAAACTAAGTTGCACGGATGAATTCACCTGTCAGTTTTCTGACCAATAGAACACGAGATGGCTGAAGCGTGGCGGAATATTTTTACGCAACATTGAAAAGAAACTACATTGTTGATAATGTTATAAATTTTGAGGAAGTTTTTGCCAATTTGTGAAATGAAACCGCTGAAGTCGCTCGTAGGAAAATCATTTTTTTGGAAGGCCTTTGATTGCTGACGTCATCAGCGTGCACAATGGGAATATGAAGCTCAATTACCCAATTGAATTTGATTACACGAATTCTCAAGCTAGTTCTTTTGACAACCCAGAACTCCATTTCAATTTTCAGTTTCAAGTGGACTTTGTATAGTACGTCTTTTGAGTGTCGAAAGCGAAGATCACTACTATTTAATAGGTGCATTGTAAGCTTAAACTCTAAATGTTCTGTTACGGACTGGTAAACAACAAATTATCCGTAGTAGTTTACTATCCTTGGGATATACTAGTACTTTTTTTTTTTAACTACGATAGTTCATTGGATAATGCATTTGTTGCGTTTTGATTGGCTTTAGCCATCATGGTATTTGAGATATTATTCCATGCTCCACAGTATCAGTTACTGAAGTAGGGAAGATTTATCCATAATTTTTGGGCGTTTTTGATAAAACAATTATTTCACTCGCGTTTGTTGGATATGAGATTATTATAGCCAACTAAGCACTACGCGCCTCTTGGAATAATAATAATAATGTTAATTACTGAATTTGGAAAGTGGCAAACCAGTTGAATTTTTTTACTTCTTTGTATTCACTGTAAAGCAGACATAGAGGAAAATGGGATTTTCCTACAATGTCATCATACATGTAATGGTGTTTAGGCGCTAGGGATAAAAGGCACACGTTGGCTTTTACGACATTTTCAACCGATTTGAATAATTGTTTTTGGCGTAAAAAATAATTTAATTACAATAATTAAATGGATAGGGTTTGTTTGACAAATTATAGTGCGTTTTCGACAAAAGGAACTGCTTATTAATAATGTAACACAGATCCATGATCCCAGATAAAGTGTGTTTTTCAAGTAATTTTTAAAATTTTGTGGGAATGTAGTTTAGAAAGGTCATTACAGAGTTAAATCGTTTCATTTTCTTAAAAAGAAATCATTAACACTGAATCCAAAATTCATGTATCTTAGTAGTCCATGCATGCATAAAAGAATTTACTCTCTTTGATTTCACAATCGCTACAATTCCCAGCTCGTATAAAGTGGTTGATAAGTTAACGGTGCTTGGTACGTTTAAAGCACGAGCATTTTTTCTTTGTTGCGCGATCGCAACATGCTAATATACCCTGTCCCTCTAATTGCAAATAACCAAACAAGGATATTCTATATTCCTTTACTGAACGAAATCAATCCAAACGTATGCATAAAATAATTGCACTGGCAAACTTTACATCTTTTTGTTTCGTTTACAGGTTTTGCGCGCAAATGTGTGATTTTAGTAAAGAAAAGAGAAAACAATAGCAGGCGGTATCTATTGTTTGTATTGACCGCCTACTACATACTAATGAGCATTGCCGCGCGTACATAGCAACCAATGAAATGCGTGCTTCTTGCGCGTCTATGAATAATAACGAGCAATGTGACAGTCCTAAGACGTTTCTTGAACTGTAAGTAAATGTCCTGAGAACAATAGGCATTTCTCCCGATGATATGCTTTAATTGCCCCTTGCAAATGATTGTAGAATACCCATTCGAATTTTGATTTTAAGAGCGAGGTAAAACAGTTATTTCCAGAAATACACGTAATTAAATGCAAGCCGGTCTTGATAATCATCATTAAGTGTTTCCTTGTTCTTCTCTGCGATTTTATCATCACTCGTGTCTTGGAATACAGACAATTAACGGCTGAAAGTGACTCCCAAACGCTGATCATCATCTGAAATCACTAACACTTCTCTTATTGTGAGAAACCGGTGGCAAAGTGCTTAAATTGAACGGGACACTTTGTGTTAGATATCAAAACTGGATATTCATTTCTGGACCTATAAGTGAGGTAACTTGGTTGCGGTTTTGATAAGGTTTCAGTGATTGTCACCACCGACCATATCTTGAAAGAACTGCTAGGTTAATTGATCAGTCTGTGTCAATGGACATACATTTTTTTTCTTACTGGACAACTATCGTTCCATTATCGATGTTTTTGACCAGCATTTGTTGTCCAAAGGTGATTTCCTTGAATCTTTTATGTGATGTTTGTATGACTCTTTGCGTCTCCACTGCAGGCTCACTCTTTCGTGCTCATTTAAAGTGTTGGGAATCCTTGTATGTCCGGGACCAAGACGGGCCTAGTGAGGCTTTTAAAGTGTTGGAACAAGCAGCTAATTCTCTTGGGAAAGTTCAAGATACAACTACGGAGAATTTCACGCTGACCCAAGGGTTGCACTCGTATTTCGAAGGCGAAATCTATTATAAGAAATCTGATTTTAAGAAAGCACTGGATTGCTTGCAGTTATCTTTAGACCTTATGGAAAAGCAGCCACAAGTTAATGACATCCTTACCAGGTGTTATAACGCAATGGGTAATTGCTATTGCGGCCTCAAAGATCTCACCAAGGCCCTTGAGTTTTACACCAAGGCTCTAAAGATGACAGAAAAAGAGTTGAGGAGTGGTAAGTATCGTTATAGCTTGCCGGTTTACAAAAATCAAATAGGCACTGTTTATCATGGTCAAGGCAATTACGATAAGGCCGTTGAATACTACAAAGAGGCAATCAGGCTTTTAGAAGAGCTTGGAATGTCAGGTTATGAGGACGAAGCCGATTTCTACAGGAATCTTGCGAATTCTTATCTGTGTCAAAGAAAATACAAGGAAGCGAGGAAACCAGCTGACAAGGCCTTTGAAATACGAAGGAAACGTCTTGGAGATCATCCGGATACAGTGCGAAGCATTTTCCAGCAAGGCGTTATTCAGGCAAACCTGCAAGAGCCTGAAAAAGCGTTAAATTTGTTCCGGAATGCTTGGGAAATGGAGAAATCACTGAAACCGGGGAACCATAGCGAGGTTTGGAAAATGCTTATTGACAGTATCATTTATTTGATGGCGGATGATAGTCAGAAGACGGAGTTTAAGAAAGAGGCTTTGGCGTTTTGTCAGCGTTTCTGGAAAGAGGAGAGAGACAGTTCGAGGTTTGGCTTTACTGAGAGCAACAGACTCATTATTGACGCTATAGTGGAGCTTTTGGGAGATATTGAAGGAGAGAGAGATGTACATCACGAATATGAAAAAGAGGAATTGTGGTTTTATGATGGATTCGTGGATGAAACCGAAATAGATTTTTGTACAACGTTCGATGCGGCAACGGACCGTAGAACGCTCAACGAAATGTTAAATAATAGAGGTAAGCTATTGGACAAGATACTTGAGCTCTGCATTCGACTTGACATGCACGAGAATCATTCAAAGCTCGCAAGACTCAAGTTAAATTTGAACAAGAAAGTTCTTTTCAAGGCAAGCTTTGTCGGTGAGGAAGGAAATGAGAAAGAAACCCTCAGAAGTAAAGTAGAACAACTGTATGGAGACTTGGATGAAAGAGAGAGTCTTACCGAATTCCGAAAAACCCTTCTGACTTCCTGGCGAGCACAGTGGGAACAAAGGGAAGGCATTGACGAAACAACGGAGACGATGAGCTCATGCCCAGCCAGAGAAAGAACAATAAGAGGTATCCTTCAACTGTGCTTAGACCTCAACGAAAAGGAGCTTCACAGAAAGTACGCAGAGGAAGCCTTATTATTTTATGAAGAGCTGTGGACGAGAAAGTGCGAAGAAATGGACCAACAGGAGATAAAGAGGTTTCTCCGTGACATCAAAGCTTTGGCTTCATCGGCGGGAGATTATGAAAGAAACCATCGCTATCAAGATGTCTTGCAGGTTAGTTAGTTTTCTATAGTAGTAGAAAGACAATGAATTTAAAGCCTACCCAGAATCTTTTGGTCTAGTTATTTGGGCGCACATGGACCGACTTTTTCGAAGCAGGGAAATGCAAAATTGCTAAACCGAAGTAATGAGCACTTTTTCTTAATCGAAAACCCTGATTTGAACTTTGTGGCTGTGGAAAACACTCTGCTTTACCACGAAGCCATGAAAAAATGTAGCACCAACGGGAGCCTGCATAAGGGCAGCGGCAGTGTGCACAAGGGCAAGAACATTAGTGCTTTTTCAACATTGCTGCAGACGAAATCCACTTTGGCTCTGTTTAACTGCTAGTTCGAGCGCGAAATTTGTGTGACATTAATTAGTTTTACTTCGTGAATAATCAGTGTTTGTATTATGTTATTGTAATATCCGGAATAATCAACATTGAGGCGAGTTTTCGCCGAAGCTGATCTAACTTGACGAGGCCGTGGTTATTTAGATACCACAAAAACCTCGTTCAAAAGTTGTTTTAATATACATTGGTTGGAGAAAACAATACTTCAACAAAATGATAGAAAAGGTCGACCAGCGTACATTGCAGTTGAACATTGTGTATTGCGCACGCATCTTGCATATTAATGTGATAAATTGTTGACAGCTAGTCCATTTGTCAAGAGATTGCACTAATTCCCATGATTAACTGGAGGCTCTCAGCAAATTAGATTCGCGTTAAAGAGTATATTGTACAATAATTTAAATAATTTGTTGCCTATATTTCGGGTTCACACATTCTTCATTTTGACAGAAATTCATAAACACCGGGAAAAAAGCAGTCACCTTGGGACCCAAAGGTATTCCTTTACATTTTGGAATATTTTTTCTTGTTAGTATTGCGTACCACTTGAAAGACCATGTTAAAGAAAGAATCCATTACCTGCTGATAATTTTAAAAGATAGAGACTAAATGTAATTCCGAGTAAATTCATTGTGTCTATAATACAGGCAACAAATACAGAGAAACGTTTACTTGTAACATTTTGATGTAAATCTGTATCATCTTCAGACTGAGGTGACCAACAAGTAGCAGAAATTTAAATACTATAGATGGTACATTAGCATTATCAAGCACGTGAAAATGCAAAACAAAGACGATACTATCAAGAGAATAGGCAAAGTTCTCTACTGGCTTTTAAAGCAATGTTCAAGGAAGGTGCTGAACGCTTGATGTGGTAAGCTTCGTAGATTCCTATTATTGTGTTACCACGCACGGTTTGGGTGAGAAGTTCTTTGTTCATTGCAGCAGAAGGTGGGTTATTCTCGTTGATAAAAGTGTCCGGTAAGTTGTATAAACCTTGTATGTGTTTGATCTGGTCACAATGGCGCAGATGTTTGTATATAGCGCTTTCTTTGTCCGTAAGCGCATGTTCTTGTGTGCGGACAAACAGAGTTTTGTTCGTTTTGCCGATGTACAAAGAATTGCAACCAGGGCAAGTGAATTCATATACAACATTAGATTGACTTAATGGCGGTCGTCTGTTTTATTTGGATGTCCGAAGCTTGCGCTTAAGTTTTTTAACAAGCCGTGGTGTTAGGTCACCGACGAATGGGATGGTAAGCCAGATAGTTGAGCCCTGGTCGTTTTGGCAGGTGTAGTTGGTACTGTGATCTAGAGCCCTATTCTGTGCGTTCGTAGTAAAGCGATCAATTAAGTTCGCAATACGTTTAGGGAAACCATTCCACGATAACTTTCTTATTAGCTTGAGCTCGGTTTTAATTTTGTCAGGAGTGCAGATTCGGTGTACGATCAATGCTCTAACCAAACAAATCTTGTGTCGCCATGGGACAAAACTTTCAAAATTAGTGTAATGTCTAGTAATTATGTCAAACGAAAAGAAAAGAAAATTCGTGCTCGCCTCGAGGAGTTTCAAAACCTACCCGCGGAAAAGCAGACGAAGAATGGAATACAACCGAACCCCAACAATCTTTAAATTTCTGCTACTTGTTGGTCACCTCAGTTTGAAGATGATATAGATTTATATCGAAATATTATAAGTAAACGTTTCTCTGCATTTGTTGCCTGTATTATAGACACAATGCATTTACTCGGAATTATATGTATTCTCTATTAAGAGAGACGGTTGATAAATTTTTTAAATGCCGTTGTTACATTGGAGAGTGCTTACTCAAGGTCATTTTGGCAACGCTAAAAACTGGCGAAAAGCCCATTTTTACAATTTGTATTTGTGAGTAGGCTTCCTACGGATTGTCGTGGGAAAAAGGTACATTGACAATTGATATTTTTTCTAAAGTCTGCCATCGGATAATCGCGGCTTTTAAGCTTGATTATGGTCATGTGGCTGAGTAACAATGGTCTTGGTATTTCAGGGCATTTGCTCAGTGTTACTGATGATTGCCTCTGGGTACAAAGTAAGGAAACGGAAAACGTGCATAGAACCACAGTAGCATATTCACGACCAACAGATGTCATAAAAGACAGCTAACTAACTGCACAGAGATTTTGATGAGCGTGATAGTGTTGAGGAAAACCCAGTTTGATATTGTAACGGCGGTCACGCGAGTTTCCCTTAACTTGTGAACTTTATTGGACTTTGTTTGTTTGATGTCATTGATTAGCTATTTTCTTGATTTTCTGGTGATTTCTCTATTTTGATAACTCCAAACAGTGTTTAGGAAATTTTGACTTCGCCTTATTATTCGCATGCAGAGAATTTTCGAGAACAATCTAACAACCGAAAATAATATCACCTTTGATCTTTGCGTTTACTGTACTCGTGTTGGAGCTTTTAGAGGGAACGCTTTTGTTGTCGACACGTGCTTCTGATCGAGAGAAAATCTGTTAAATTCATTGTAAGTATTTTGACAGGTGTCAATTGACTATAACGTGCATGTCAAATATCAAAGATGTATGCTGGTGTATATGGCCACCATGTTGGGCACAAGTACTCGAAGCCTGAGCAGAGCCACATACCGGTCACATTGGCATACATGGAGGGGTGGACGCACGTACGGATCGACGGTCGATGACGTCATGGGTTACGCCGATGGGTTACCAGATTTTCTTAACTATGGTGTAATTGCATGATTTTTTTGGTTATTCCAAATTGCACTCGAAATCATGTGATACCAATACTAAATTAGGCTTTTCTCATGCTAACTGGCTAACTGGCTCAGATTTACACAGGAATAGCAGTAAGATCTGTATAAAAACCAAGTCGACTTTATTAAAAGGTCAAGTAATTGTACGCACAAATTTTATTGTAAAATGGCCAATTAGTCGTTCTTGATTGTTTATTTATCTTTCATACCTTGCTTTCCTTTATGTGATAACCCCAAGCACCCTTGTTTAAAGAAGCCGCCAAGACACAAGGGAGTGCCAGTAGAGAGAAAGATGACTTTATAACGAGCCAGACGCCCTTAACAACCCAAACAGTACCTCGGTATCCCGCGGAGATAGGAGGCAATATGCCTCGTATCTCAGAGGGGTGCCCAGTTGCTTGTAGCATTCCAATGTAATTGAATCCCTCAGGATTATATAATTAATAACTCTTTCACTGACACTTACAAGGTAAAAGGTGTTTTAATCCTCTAGCTTGAAATATTTTTTTGTCAGATTTTAATTAAAATTCTACTTTCAAACATGACGTTGATGTACGAGGACAATGCGATTTACCGTGGGATAGTGACGATCCTTTAACAGAAGTTGGAATTATTTGGTCGAATATTTAAGACAAACATTTCGGCTAAAAAAGGACGACTTGCAACATAACAGATGCGATCACACTGTGATCCCATAAAAGCGATTTTTGTGTTCCAGGACATAATGCGGTATTGAAGTTAAGATTTGCTTATGGAAGGTGTCTACCGTAGGACGTCACGATCGTTGGAAATTAAGTCAATCATCACTTTGCTTGGGACTGAAGTGCAAACGAGGGAAAATGTTACACAAAAACATTATTTCTGGCAATGTTTCCCTTTTTGCCCGCTTCAAGAAACATCGCAAGTACGGAAAAGTTTCGTCCTTTGAGGGGCAAATAATCTTAAAAAAAGATTTACAAGTGATTGAAGTGAAATATATAAATGTCCATTGCGAAAATGTTTTGCTCACGCTACAATAGTTCACACAGCGAGCGAGAAATTAATATTCCAGCACTCAATGCTAAATGATCATGAAAGTGTAATCATCACGTTAAGATATAACCTTAAACTTGAAGGGACTTGTTACGTTCCATACCTTATAAACGTATTAACCTCGGCAAGTTCTGAAAACTATCAGTACAGTCACGTAAATTATTAACATGACAGGGGAGTCTTGCCGTAATTTTAGGAGAAAGGCATTGAAAGGGTCAGTTTATCCAAATTTCTATGGTATATAATGCTTATCTAATTATTTGGGGAAGGGAAAAAGATTATGGCACTGATAAGATACTGCGATGTTGCTCAAAAAGATGGCAACTAATAAAATAATAAATAATCCTTTCAGAGACAGTCAATAATACCTTTACCCATCGAAAGAACGGAAACATGCAACACTTCCAATGATGGTTTTTTATTATAACCTACAGATAAATAATATTCCAAGCTTAATAACATGATTAATTATCAATACTGAATTTCTCGAACAAAAGATACGCGAATGTAGCATTTTATGCTCATTTTAATTTAGGGATAGCCAGCCAAGATAAAACCTCTTCCCAGGTTCAAGACCTCAACTGATTTACAGTAACACATTAAATGCTCGAGGGATTCCTCTTCAGTTTTACATAAGAAACGATAGCGATTCTGCAATTCTAAATTTCTAGGTTTACTATTTCTATAAAACATGCGGATCGGCAATTTGTATTCAAAACCTCTTAAATTTGTGTCCTAAGTTACTGAAGGAAAGTGAACAGATTTTCAAGTTCCAGTCGACAGAGAGAACTGGGTCTTCATTTTTTAAATTTGGTCTGGGAGGACGGAGGAAACTTGCGGAAACTTGCAAATCTTGAGGAAACGGATGCTGCGTTGCGAAACGTACACGCAACCGTAAAGAAAACAAAACAAGAAACAAAAACAAAATAAGAAAGAATTTTGCGCAATTAATTATTGTGACGATAAAAGTAATTTCATTATGTTCTTCCTATGAACAGTCATTTCGTTGAAAGTCCATGAGGGTCGAAAAGGTAGGCCTGACATAATAAAGTCTTTGACCGACAAAATAACTCCAACACCACAGCTACCACTTCCGATAACTTGTCCACCACCTGGTTGTCTCGGCATTCCGAATCGTTTAAATGTCTTCAACATAAGCCAGTGCCTTAAGGAAAAATGATCACACCCAGGGAACACAAAATGAAGCTCTCTTACGATCTGAAGGACACAGGACATGTTTGAAAAGGTCCACCGAAGTCCGTCGTCAAAGTACACCTCCTTGAGTCGAACATCAATTACCAAAAGTCCCCAGTGTGTGCCACTCAAGTTAACAGGAACGAGAACCAAGCTAAGTTTTTCAGGGTTGACTTCAACCAGCCTCTCTTTAAAACACTCGTGGATGAATTTCTTATCACCAGTATCGAGCCAGGTCATGGTATGAGCTGGGAGGCACAGCACACCTTCTTTGCAAGTAGATTGCCGATGTAATCTTGCAATCGTTGTGTCAATAACAGAGTCGTCAATATATCTCTCCAAACAAAGATTACTGAATGCCCTTACAGTCACGGAACATTTGCCCTCTGAGGCGACCAAATAGTTAAGAGGACATTTCTTCAAGACGTGAAGGCATTTCTCTCTTGTTTCATTGTCCAAGTCGTCGGGAGACTGCATCAACCACTTTTCTTCTTCTTTAACACTGAGCTGCATTTCAGCAATTTCCCCTAACCATTCAAGGTGTCCTAGACCGGTTCTGGAGAAAATTCCCAGTTGACCAATGGCGATACCTGTTGCTTCATCTTCAATATCAAGATCTATTGGCTTCCCACTCTCATCACTGAACTTCTTTTCTTGTCTTATGAGATTCACTGCTGCATGGACAACGGATGCTGGTGGACGGGTTTTGAGCTCTGTTACGTCAGTAAAAACGAAATCACCAGGAACTCTCATCAGCGTGTTTTGTTGTGCGGTGATACTGCGATCGACAGGGGGGAGGGGATTTGTCAAAATTATCTCTCTTGGACACGTAGAAGAGAACACACGAGAAAATGATGGTAAGCTACTGGAATGTAGCATGACGTTCTCAGGATCAGAGGGAATCGATAGTGGGAACTGACGCGGCTTTGTTCCTTGCATAGTATTGGCTGCCAGGGGTGGCGAAGAGGGTAACCTCCTCATATCTGATGGCGGTAAAATGGTGGCGGATAATGTCGACGCCAGAAAATCACTCGAGTCTGATGGCAGTGTACTAGCTGACGGAATTTGTCCACTTGCGACTGATGGTGGTGAAGTAGTGGCTGAGAATTCCAACGTGTCTGATAAAGGCAACTTTCTACCTGACGGTTTTGACGGCACCGTATGACTTGTGTTTGACCGTGGAGTAGAAGGAAGCGTGGGAGACAATAGCAGTGGACTACTTGGAGTTGAAGATGCTTTTCGCTTTACAGAAGAAAGATTTTGAAGTGGTGCTTCCATACATTTTCTTTTACATGGTGTAAATAAAGAGCGTCGAATTTTGGGCTTGCTCATATCGTAGTGGGACGTTAAAATCTGGTCCACTAAGCAAACAAAAAAAAAAAAAGAAAACAATTGTAAGCTAAGAAAATCTGGCCTGAACGTGAATCACAAACAGATGACTAGGAACCCGGCCAAGGTGAAAAAGGTACCCTCCGAACAACGTTATCGTGACACATTTTATCTTTCACTTAAGAAACGCTCTTAATAGTAAAGCTGAACGGTTCCAACATTTCCTTGAAATTTAAGGTTAAGGCGTGAACTAAGCAAATGATAACCAGATAAAAACAACAACAACAACACTAAAATTGCACTATAAACTAACATGAAGTAGCTTCACCACTACCATCGTGGTTCGTAGCTCTGCTAAAGATCTGTTTTTGTAGCTTGTGCGCCGCCTCAAACCCTTGGTTGCTGTAGTGTCGCAGAGATCGGAAATTCCTAAGCAACATTGACGCGTGTTCAACTGTCAAATGGCCATAATCACCAGTACCAAGGCCGAGTCCAAAAAGGTCCCTCAAGGAAAATCCCCACTCCTTGCACTGTAGAAGAGAGGATGGTAATAGTGAAAGGACTGTTTCTACTATGCACAAGAACTGAGGTAAGCCGCCTTCAAGAAGGAATATCTTGCAAACCAACTGGTACAAGAGATATACCAGTGCACTAACCTCTAAGTCAAAAACGTCTATTTCTTCTTCCATGTCATCATCAAACACTTTTTCCCTCATCGTTTTAGCAATATCCCGCCACAAACAGAAAACCTTAAATGGCAAGCAATTTGCATCAACTCAGCTTCTGGTCATAGTTAACTCTTAAGTATTTCAAAATCTACCTTTAGTCTGAAACTCAACTGATCAACATTTCACCCAAGCAGTCATACTAACAACAACATAAATCAAAATCCAATGTCAAGTACTGAACCGCTAATTGAATATAAAGGCGAGAGCATAACATGATCTCACGCACACTTACACTGTAGCTTGACAAAAGTTTAAATAGCGACAGTTATCTGACTACAACCACTGCCTTGTCAATACATGTTCGAACAAGGTGTATAAAGCAACAAGAACTCTTCACACTGAGACTTAAAAGGATTCGATCGATTGTTCTCATTCCATATTCCTTCGAGATCATGGAGCCCAAGATACCGCCTTGAGATATTTAGTTATTGGAATACAGTGACTAGATATTTTCAGATTTTCGTGAAAGGAAATATCGCCACAAATTTACCTTGATATAAGAATTTTCTGGCTATTCTGTCAATTCGAAATTCTGAATAAAGCCAATCGAACGCACTGTAGTTGGAAGCCAATCTAACACACCCTAATCGAGCTCCCATTGTACGGCCGTAAATGGTGCTATTTATTTATTCTGCTGACACGATCATTCAAGCTCGTCGCCAATAGGACAATCACGTAACTTTGGGAGGCCATATAGTTTATTTGTGGCCCGAGTAGCATCATTTGCGTCCGAGCTATTTATCATTATCAATACACAAGGCCAAAAAAAAAAAAGCCTCCGAGTTTTAACAAGAAACGAGATGCTTCTGTGAAGCATACACTGGGTTGCCTGTGGTACGTGCTACAGAAAATCAGAAGGCACTGAATTGTGTGGTATTGAAATACAGCATTCCAGTCTCTGAAGAACAACAAATAAAGGAGAAGCGAGAAACATTGGCTTCTGGGCTGACATGTTGATAATTTTCAAGTTCCCTCACAACTTCTGTTTACCACAAGTGTGCCCTCTGAGCATCTGACAGCTTTCTAATACTAAAGTTCACTGAAGTTAAGCCCTGCCGGGCGGGGTTAGTGTTTGGATGGGAGACCAAGACAACATTTCCCTCAGAAAACAGAAGCATCGGACCGAAAATACTACTAACTCTAACAAATGCGAACTCAGCAAGGTACAGATCTTGTTAGCTTGCTTTATGCAAAACAAATATTGATGAAAAAGCAAATAACTATTGATACAGAGTTTTCAGAAAGAG
>NC_090873.1:10242524-10252524 GCF_036669935.1 Montipora foliosa | reverse complement strand
CCAGGACCCCTAACTGGCTGAACCAGAAGGGATATACAACAATGCTTAAATCTATGACTAAAGATGATTATTATCTTTGTTGTATATCCCAGGAGCACTCAGGCACATTTCAGTGTCAGGACTCCTACCTGGCTGAACCAGAAAGGATATACAACAATGCGTTAATCTACGGCTAAACATGATTGTTATCTTTGTTGTATATCCCAGGAGCACTCAGGCACATTTCAGTGTCAGGACTCCTACCTGGCTGAACCAGAAAGGATATACAACAATGCGTTAATGTACGACTAAACATGATTATTATCTTTGTTGTATATCCCAGGAGCACTCAGGCACATTTCAGTGCCAGGACTCCTAACTGGCTGAACCAGAAAGGATATACAACAATGCGTTAATGTACGACTAAACATGATTATTATCTTTGTTGTATATCCCAGGAGCACTCAGGCACATTTCAGTGCCAGGACTCCTAACTGGCTGAACCAGAAAGGATATACAACAATGCGTTAATCTACGACTAAACATGATTATTATCTTTGTTGTATATCCCAGGAGCACTCAGGCACATTTCAGTGCCAGGACTCCTACCTGGCTGAACCAGAAAGGATATACAACAATGCATAAATCTATGACTAAACATGATTATTATCTTTGTTGTATATCCCAGGAGCACTCAGGCACATTTCAGTGCCAGGACTCCTAACTGGCTGAACCAGAAAGGATATACAACAATGCGTTAATCTACGACTAAACATGATTATTATCTTTGTTGTATATCCCAGGAGCACTCAGGCACATTTCAGTGCCAGGACTCCTACCTGGCTGAACCAGAAAGGATATACAACAATGCATAAATCTATGACTAAACATGATTATTATCTTTGTTGTATATCCCAGGAGCACTCAGGCACATTTCAGTGTCAGGACTCCTACCTGGCTGAACCAGAAAGGATATACAACAATGCTTAAATCTATGACTAAACATGATTATTATCTTTGTTGTATATCCCAGGAGCACTCAGGCACATTTCAGTGCCAGGACTCCTACCTGGCTGAACCAGAAAGGATATACAACAATGCGTTAATCTACGGCTAAACATGATTATTATCTTTGTTGTATATCCCAGGAGCACTCAGGCACATTTCAGTGTCAGGACTCCTACCTGGCTGAACCAGAAAGGATATACAACAATGCGTTAATGTACGACTAAACATGATTATTATCTTTGTTGTATATCCCAGGAGCACTCAGGCACATTTCAGTGCCAGGACTCCTAACTGGCTGAACCAGAAAGGATATACAACAATGCGTTAATGTACGACTAAACATGATTATTATCTTTGTTGTATATCCCAGGAGCACTCAGGCACATTTCAGTGCGAGGACTCCTACCTGGCTGAGCCAAAAAGGATATACAACAATGCGTTAATCTATGACTAAACATGATTATTATCTTTGTTGTATATCCCAGGAGCACTCAGGCACATTTCAGTGCCAGGACTCCTACCTGGCTGAGCCAAAAAGGATATAAAACAATGCTTAAATCTAGGAATCAAGATGATTAGTGTCTATAACAATGACAATTATTGTATATAACAAGCAAATTCATTAATTTAAAAGAAGATGGTTTAAATCTGTGTGTTGTCATACCTTAAGCCCCCACTGATAACTCTAACCTTCAAAGGAACAAATGTTACCTGGATCATTTCTTCACAGAATGTGATATGATTTAAAAGGTAGGTCTCAACAACATCTGTATTCTTGAAGAAATTTATCATGTTTTGGTCTGGCAGGGATCTGACCACAATTTCTTCTATGTTGTCTAAAAACCTGCGCTCAGTTGACCCTGAAAAACAATAATAATTGGACTTTCCCCTATCAATATTAAATTTTATAGTGTACCTTGTAGGATGAATATCTGATACTGCAGTGTATGGTTTTGTGATTAATTGTCATAGAGTGCAGTAATAATATCCAGCATTGCATGCGTATAAGGCAAATGTATGTGTATAAAGTAAATTAGTATTCTACCACACCTGTTAAACTGACAAGACTGATCAGCTTGTTGACAGTGAATTGCTCACCTTACTGGTGGCTTCAAACCACAACACAATGCTTTTACTGTAACTGAGTAACAAGAGAGCTGCTACCCTACAAAGCTCTGTACATCTCAGTCTAAGTATGTCCACTAATCAAGCAAGAAAAACTATTTTTACCTGAAAATGATATGACTTGAATGTTGTGCCTGTCAATGGCACTGTCCTGTCCAGGCTTTGTCTTCACTATAATTCGATCTTTCCCCTTCATGCTGTCAGGTCCATACTCTGACAAGACAGCATTGCAGTGTTTCAGGCTTCCACATTCATACGCAAACATTCCCAATGAAGTCAATAGCTGCTCTGTATTGCGCAGCTCGCAGTGTAAAGCACACAAGTTAACATTACAAAGATCCTCTTCAAGGAGAAATAGGAGGTCATCCCTTATCCCTGTCCACCTGAAGAAAAGAAAGATACTTAAGTCAGATTGGATACTTCACAAGTGATCAATATAAGTCAATGAAGTAAGTTCAATATGTTAAATTCCTAATTTGAGTAAAACCTGAATGCATAATTTACTTTGAGGTAAAGTGAATGTCATCTGCTTTAATCAGGTTCACAAATTGCTCATTAAGTGATCCAAATGTGACAATCACAATGACAATGACAGTAACAAAAATAATAAGAATAATAATACAGCCCTCATAGGGAAAAAGCACACTTGACATGTAAAACAATATCATGAACAGGGCTATCACCGAGGGCAATGGCAACCATTTCAAGTATAACTCGTGGCTACTTTCAAGCTACTAGCTACTTGCTGCTTCTTTAACTCAGTTCCCTCCCTACTACAGTAATTTGATTTACTAGTAATTAGCTACTCTAAATTTTAGTGAAAGCCTTGCCAGAATTTAGTAAGTTTGAATTTTTTAAGATAGTACTCACTCTCCAATGTTTGCCTTGCTCTTTCTAAAGCATTCAGCGCAGGCCTCACCACGTGGGATCCCTGGACATGCACAACCCTACATAATACAAGATGCATAGAGAACTTACCAATACATAATCATTACTTATACTTACTGGACACAGGTTTCACTCTTTGAGAAAGATGACATTGGTTTTTTTTTTAATATCCTTCAGCAATACTTGACAAAAATTTGCATATATAGCCTTTATAAACGAATGAAAATTAATGATGACTAGATTCTTATCACCATACCTACCCTAATAACTGTACAGAAAGCACAACATTCTGTGTCCAAGCCCTTTTGACAAAGTTGGGTATCCACACTTTTACCATCAACATCTTTGTGCTTGAGAAGCATTATAAGTGCCTTATAATCAAGAGTGACTGCCAAAAAAAAAAAATTTATACATAGATATATATATATATATATATATATAGGATTAGGATTTTTCTTTGAGGCAGAGGTTACATCTTTTGCTTGAGCTATTGTAAGGCGAGTGTGATGAGAGAATGCGCCAGGAAATGTTTGATGTTGCTGTCTTTGAGGGTCCAGATATGCTTGCTGAGTTCGGTGGAGTTTCTGTGTTTAGCGTGGCGGAATGATGCGGTGTGGTTTCTGTATCTCGTTTTGAAGTCGTTCTCTGAGTCCGATGTATGTTTCGGTTGTGTTGTTGTCTTTACGTGTAACATCAGTAATCTACCAAGCCACCGTTACACAAAAAGACAACAACACAACCGAAACATACATTCAGGCCTTCTGATATTACGCGATGGTGCGATTTCGCACAATCGACCTCAAATCGCATCCGATCGCACAATTCACGAAAAATCGCATAATTCACAAAAGGACGCACAAAATTCATAAAATGAAACATAAATCAACACGTTTCTTAGAAATTCCTGCATAAATACGCCATTTTTAAGATGATTTATCTTGGAAAAAGGCTAAAAAACCTTTGTCACCTTTGATTTCGTAAACATTCGAAGTTCAAGGCTTTATTTTTCATGTCGGGACCTGGTACGAGTCTCCTTCTATTGGTGCAACACAAACACGCGGTTATATACACACCACTGAAATGACACAGTTGCCTTCTCTTTAGAGAGAAGAGATTTGTGAAAAATAAGGGAAGTTGTAAGTTTTTCGGCAAAATGTAGTTTCTTTCGTTGAAAACTGATAAAAACTTACTCATGGATAAGTTTGCTGTGAAAACGCTCGCTTTTTCTTCGACGAAGAAGGAAGTTCCCACCTTCCGCCCAATCTGCCAGCTCACGATCGAGCAAGAATTAAGTACCTCACAGGTACGCTCCACGTGGACGATGGACTGATGTTTTTCTCGTCGTGCAATATTAGGGCCTTTTATACAAGAGAAAATAAGCCGCGGCTTACTCTGGCCACGGTGTACAAAAGACGCAAAAGGAACTATTAATACGAATATATATTCCCAGGTCAATATAGGCCGCGGCTTGAAAAAGACGTGAACGTAGATTTTGTACCATTTATACGGGGTGAACATTCGAGTCTTCTGTAAGCCGCAGCCAGAGAAAGCCGCGGCTTATTTTCTTTCGTATAAATGGGGGTATGGCCCTATTGTGATTGACCATCTTCGGAAGTTCGTGGTTGACAAGCACCTTGATCATTCACTTGGCATGTTAGCTGTGTCCTTTCAACTTTTAATGTGGTACAC
Organism: Montipora foliosa; assembly: GCF_036669935.1. Classification (NCBI taxonomy): domain Eukaryota; kingdom Metazoa; phylum Cnidaria; class Anthozoa; order Scleractinia; family Acroporidae; genus Montipora; species Montipora foliosa. The sequence continues at coordinate 10,247,835 of NC_090873.1, read as the reverse complement.
TGGTAGTGCAGAAGACCTCATTTTTTTTATTTATCCCAACTAATGTCGATCGAGATACATAATTACTGTTCCTTTGTGTTCAAAATGTCTTTAGGGTAGCAAAAAAGTGTTTTTCTTAACCTGAAACCTTATAAAACAAGCTTAAAATTGCTGAGAAAAAAATCGCATAATTTACATTATTTATCGCATAATTGGCCTTTCTAATCGCACAATTTGCATGTTTTAATCGCACCCTATCAGAAGGCCTGTACATTGGACTCACAGAGAACAACTTCAAAACAAGATACAGAAACCACACCGCATCATTCCGCCACGCTAAACACAGAAACTCCACCGAATGAAAGAGCAAACTTGTACTCAAAGTCTCAGCCAACTTCTACCAGATCCAACTTCACAAGTCATTGCCATACCAGGTTCAAGACAATGTGAACAAGAGATTTGAGAATTCAACACCATTCAAAGAAGCATCATCACCTGTAAATTTAACTTTAAAATGTCTGTCATCAACAGTGATACCATTTTTCTTAATGGCATTTTTCTGGTTATTCAGGTCCCTTATCAGTTTCAATGTTTTGCCTAGCAAAAGAAAAACAAAAGTGTTACTGAAAAACTTACAGGAAGTAGAAAAAGTCACTGACAATATGACTATGGACCCAGAACCATGACCTGAAAACATATACATGTAACTTAAGAGCAGCACATGTCTGCATGCTCAACATAATACCATCAAATTCACTTCAATATCTGAAAGTGATGATCTCTACCAATTCATCATGACAAACACCTCCAAACAGGAATAGAATATATTTACCTAGAATTCAAAAACTATTGAGGATATCTTATTTAATTGTTAAGATCATGTGACCTGCTAGATGAACATCACCTTTTAAGATAGTACATTTATCAATATTTGATTCGGATACTCACCTACTTTCTTTGCAATTGGCAATTGCAATGGGATATATACTTTTACAGCTTTCACTGGACGCATGGTGCACATTCACTGGAACAATCCCAATCATGACCTGTTGCCTACCTATATTGGCAAAATGAAAATGGGGGGAATGAATGCAACACATGAATGGACTTAATACAGTTATAAAGGCAGCCATATACTGTGTTGCAATATGTGAATAACTGAACTTTTAGCCTACTAAAAAATTAATTAAAAAACACTGAAAGTTGTAGGAAAGATAAAAATTATAAAAAAAATGTTTGATAATTTTCTGCCTCTGTCATGTCACAGTAATAACTTTTGTGAGTACATGGCTAAGCCTGAGCAACATCTTATCCAATAAAAATTTAGAGCTGCAAATGTGAATTGTTGGGGGCAAATGACTGTTCAAAGGGAACGATAACGTCCTACTATAATATTATAATATGAAAGTTCACATTATATGGAGGAAGAATAATATTTTATATTGACAAAGTTTGCAAATCTGTTCATGAAAACAAATAAATAAGCAAACAAAAGATCAACATGATTACTGTAATATTACCGTATATAGCAATTATTTACATGCTTACAGTTGTTTATTACATGCTTACAGTTCCATCAACGTCACATTGGTAGCTAAAATCTCATTTGCATTTTTTTTTGTCCACTAGACCAGCAAATTCGTACATGTCACCCTGTGTCTATGATTTGTGTCTACTTGTTGCAAACTACCTCAGTTTAGGGCCACTGATTCAACATCAACCACAAAGTTTGGTATTATCAGTCACTAATCAGACCAACAAAAGTTTGAAATGAGCATGATTAAGCTAATTACCAAAAAATGGTCTTCCATCAAGTTTCAGATTGACCTCCAGGGCTTCTTGGTGTGGCTGATGTAATCTAGTCTCTCTTGCTGCCCATGAAACAGCTGCAGAGAGGCTCACTTGATAGCCTCGAGGGGCCCCTTCTGGAAGTGGTGTAATCCCTAGTGCTCTTCTTACAATTTTAAAAACCATTTTCCTTATAGCCTTGATTTGATTTTTGTTCAGCAGGACTGGGACATCAGCTTTATTCTTGAGATAAAAGAAAGTAAAGAAAACTCAAAAGTGACAATGACAAATATTAAATTGTAATTTATTTGCCCAATATTCAAAGATGCAATTTCACCAACAATTTTTACAACATTATTTGATGTTTTGACAATGTATAAAGAATAATTTTCTGTAGACTGACTCTACAGTTGCTTCTTGTGAAATACATCACTTCAAAAGTTATAACACCCCTACTTCCAAGCCCCACAAGTTGTTGAGATGGCAGTCCCATGCCAGAGCAATAACCATTTTAATTACTACTAGTGATGTCTGTGATTGCCAAAAGTAACATTTGAGCTGTGGAAAAGCTCAAACTTTTCTAGTCTATATATTTGGGTGCGAAAGCTCAGGAAATGGTAAGGTCTATATGGGACATTCGACTGATCTCTGATAGGATAATTTTAACCACTAATATTTATCCAATCCTTAAAAAAAAAAAAAAAAAAATGAACAAGAGCTCAACAACATACCCCTGTTCGCCCAAGATGGGTCAGGTTTAGCATAGTTTGCCATCCTTGATCTGGAATCCTGGACTGTAGTTTGAAGTACAGCAAAGTCCAATCGGGGACACGGAGGGACTGAAAAAATTCTGGGGCACTATCCCCAAGCATGGTCTCGAAAGCTTGCTTTGGCCCATTTTTTGTGGTCACTTGGTTCGCAATGTCGTTCAGCAGTTTAGCCACTTCGGGTTTACTGACATGATCAGCTACAGCTGATGCAAGCGGCAGCTGGTACTTCTCCCGAACATCGCTGAGAAAAGTCCACACGTCCTCTGGTTCCTCTGAAATTTTCTCTGAAATACCGCGCGCGTCTTCGGCGCAGGCGGTATTTTTGGCTTCTTCACGAAGCGATTTAAGCTGTTCGAGAGCTTCTTCAAGGCCAGTTTTGAGCTTGTTGTTTTCTTTTTGTAACCTCTCGAGCTCAAAAAGTTTTGACGATTCCAGGCTAGGAGTGGAACCTGAAAACTCAAGATGATCGTGTGCTCGCTGGGGACTGTCCTCGCTGGGTGGAACTGCCTGTCGGTGAATTTACATACTCACGCTCGGACCCCAAATCAATCTTTAGCTCATTAATAGCGTCGATTAGCCACTTGTAGCAGCTAAGTTCGCTAGATTTTATGTTCCTTCGAGTTACCGCACAGACAACTCCAAACAGAGAAGCCACAGCGACAGACTCTCCTCTACTACTCCTTCGATCCATGGCCAAGACAGTGAGATCTCTTACATCAACAAGCTTGACAAGGGCAAATTCGGACGGAAAATTTTGCACTAACGGGGATCTCGACAAGAACTTGCTGGGCCGACAACCGCATATCGTCGAATTTAGAACAAACCACTGTTTCTCTGGGTCGCTAACTAGATTGACACGACGGATATCAAACGCTTCAGAGAAGGCCTCCATGACTTCGCTGAAGACGAGGGAAACAGCGCAATTTCCCGCGCTGCTGAGGTTAATGTGAAATCCAAGCTCCAGAAATGTCAATACATTAAATCCCACCCATATTAACACCAGGTACCTTTCAGTGTTAATTGCTTGCGAAAACTCTACAGGGCTTAAACCACAACACAACCGCAAACCGGCCATGATGATATGTCCTGAGCATGAATATGACGTCACTCCTTAGCAACCGTGTGAGTCACATTTTTTAACTTCCGGTTATCTCTGGCTCGTTATGGCGGCGGCGGCGGAAGAACGCAAACCCGTATCGGAAGAAGAAGACGAAGAGATAGAAGTAACCTCTGAAGAATCTGCGGAAGACCAAGTGGACGATTTAACTTCTGAGGAGAAAATTGAGATCACATCTGAGGATGAAAATGAATATTCGAGTTTCTTTCGACAAATGGATGAGGGTAGCATTGTTTTACACAGGTAAAGACGATCTCTAGAATTTGAAATCACAGTTTATCATATGCCATCGAAATATAAAGGCAATCGCCAAGCTACACCGTTTACTTTTGAAGGTGGTCGTCAAGCTAGAAATATGCAATATCTACTTGCAATTTCGTTTAAGTATCGTCCCATTAATCAATATCTCTTGACCACATCGCTAAGTTTGAGGAATAAGGTCGACAGTTATCGAACTTTGACGTTAGTTAGCAAAAGTTGGCCAAGATTTCATGACTTGGTGAACATTCTAGTCTTTTTCTTTGAATAATCCATGACCATGCATGGTTAACGTCTTAAGAAGGTTATGGAAACTAGTGAGTTTCTGTGTTTCATGGGTTCTTTTCGCTGATTTGACCGTAATCCATGGCATTTCTGCAATTATTGTGATCATGGTACTGGTAATGGATTTATGCACGGCACATATCACATACAGTCTCATGACGCTTTATTATTGTCTGGTTTAAAATACTCTGAGAATTGGGTCTCCCCTACTCTTCACGAACAGTGCACTTATGTCCAAGGTTAACAGTGGGTTCTGTAACGATCCATGGTGTTGCGAATTAACAGGTAAGGTTGTGACATGGGGCCTACAGTTTATAGTACTTATCTGAGAAGACATTTGCAGATGAATTCACAAAAGCAGCACTTTCTGCTCAGTTATTTTTTAGACCCTGAACGTTGTTCCGACCGGGTTCCGATGCTCAACCGACTGGGCCACCGGTTAAGGTTTGTTAATTCCAAGCCTGACTATTAAGAAGTTAGGTTGGGATCAATTTTACTATGGGTAGTGTCGACCGACATATCGACCGATATGTCGACCGACATGTCGGTCGACGGTCGGTCGATATGTCGGTCGATAGTCGACCGCTAGTCGACCGCCAGTCGGTCGATAGTAGACCGATATGGCGGTCGATAGCCGGCCGACAGTCGGCCGACAAAAAATTGCGTGGTGGTCAACATGACGACCGACTCTCGACCGACAGAGGCAATGTCGTGTCTCGGTGAAATATCGGCCAAGTGTCGGTGGAATATCGGTGAAGTGTCAGTGGTCTATCGGCCGAGTGTCAGTAGTCTATCGGTATCGCTTTTTTTTTTTTTTGTCCGACGTAAAGTCCGGTATGGAGTTTACTGAGAATTGTTCAGCGGCCGAGAATGAAGCGTTTTTTAACATGAGATCTGCAAAATTAGCTAATAGCTGAGAAGTACGTAAAGTTTTACTGCCAAACATTAAACTGAAAACAACATCAGCAAAGTGCCGTTTTAAGGCTTGAAATATTTGTGGAACTTTGCTCTGCAACACACGTTGGTTGATAAAGGATTAGAAATATATTGGCGGCTAATTAAAATTCAGAGTAAGAATCTAGGTTTCCATCGAGGCCTGCGAAATAGCATTTTC
>NC_090873.1:10227524-10232524 GCF_036669935.1 Montipora foliosa | reverse complement strand
CTTGTTGCAGTTTTTGGACTTTGGTTAAACAGTTTTGGAACAAACGTGCATTGCGTGGAGGCTTTGATGCTGTTATTGATCAAACTGTGAAATCAGAAATCAACAAGTTGGATTATGTACCAAAAGCAGCATCTTTTCTAGCGTTTGTGCCCGGAGGCACTCGCTTGCGCAACGAATCGCAGTTAAGGTTGTACTGTGTGCCAACATGTAAAAAACGAGAGGTGCAAGATGATGAGAGAAAGGATGATAATGTTAAGATAGCAGATGGAAGCTCAGATGAACCCATGTATTTTAACGACAAAGCTTACATGTTCTTATCCGAAGGTATTGTCACCGCTATAAGTCCTGAACGCTTACGGACATTTCACGTCAGGTGAGATAATTTACTCGGCTCCAAGGTTTGCTAAAGAAAATCTGAATGAAAGCTGTTAACAAACTCTACATCCACTCAAAATCTATGCCCCCTTAACTAAACCCATTGACTCCCGGAAGTGAAACTTAAACTTTATTCACTCTGCATAAACTAACCTAGGTTCGACCCTGGTTCAAATTAACCCGAGTTCGCCCCTACTTTGTTCACACGGAGAAGTGCAGAAAAGTGATGGTGAACACGTACCTTGGAGCGAACCCAGGTTTTTTGTTACACGCAATCGCATTTGTTTTCAGAACAGGACTTTGAATGTACCAATAGCGACAATTGTTGGTTTTCATTCACGTGATTAAAAGCCACGTTTTTTAACTGAAAATGTTTGCATGGTAATAGAGTTCAATTCCCGGAGGATTTGGTCGGGGCACCAACAAGGCGGCCGTGACGTCATGTGAAAACCGAGAATATGGCGAACGAAAATTCTTTAGTAATGGTGGAGATTTGGAGGCAATTTTTTATAACTAAAGCTCTGGCGTGAGTATGGCTTAGTTTCACGAATCGCAAGAGTTTAGAGAGAAGAAGGCGGATCAAAAAGAGTCGAGTTTCTGCCCAAAAACGGCTCGCCACCTATCTGAACTGGAAATCTCGAATTGGCTTTTTTTTTTGTCACAACCTCATCCACGTCCAAACAACTTCACCCGATCAACCTGGTGCAAGTCAAGAAGCGGAAATTGGTGGGATGAAATACGCACGTGCAACGCTCGATGGGTAAAAGTACAAGTGCGCATGTGTGAAATTTGAGTTTAACCTGAGTTCGACCCGGGTTTGCATTCACACGGCGCTTCTTCAAAAATAACCCAGGTTCGACATGAGTCGATGAGTCTGGAGATGGGTTGGATTGAACCCAGATCGAACCGGGCTGCAGCGTTCACACGACGATGGCTAACCCGGGTCGACGCGAGGTTAGTTTATGCGGTGTGAAAAGGGCTTTAATAGATTTTACTCTGTCTAACATCAGACCATTTTACAGGGGTTTTGTCAGGTTGTTTACCATTTCGCGTCCAGTACTTTGACGCTTTAGAATTTTTGGCTTCTTTGCTTCCTTTTTTTTTTCTCTTTGGACTTGTATATATCAGGAAGTCATAGGCTGAGGAAACAAGACAATCAAGCGCAATCAATCCTTTAAACCAACAAGAAGTCACATTGCCCTATTTTGCTTACTAAACGGAATACTCGATCTGTTGGCATTTCATTTCCTTACACGATAAGTTTAGTTTTCTTTTTGTTCTCAGAACTGGAAAAAGTAAACAGTATTTCATTTACAGTAATTTATACGGGACACAGGCCTCCTCGAGGGTTTGCTCCCAAGACACCTTGCAGTCGGCCTTACAACGGAAAATAACCATGTCCGGTACTTTTATTATCAAATCCGCTACTTTGAAACGCTATCGAAAACTCAGATTTTATAAGTCAATTGCGGACGGTTCGGGAGTCAATGGGTTAATAACAACCTTTACATCCACTCAAAAACTATGTTTTCTTGAAAAGTGCCCTTTCGATAATATAACTGAGGTTATACGCACTGTCTTGGAGGGAAAGAGGAGTTTGCCCGGTATCGGATTTCGCTGGAAAAGTATGTAATCCTAGTTGATCCATTCTTGGTGTTAACACTTTTTTTTTAGTTCACGTCCGCTTCGTTTCCGAAGTTTCTGTAAATGTTGAAATAATTGTTATTGTTATATTCTTACGTAATTTTGTTTCCATATTTTAACTACGTTAGCTGTGAACTTTTCTTTTGGTATAGTATTGAACAGTTAGTTTTCACACCATTTTTTTCACCCACATCCAACAGGTAATTTTCAGTACTTTGTTTTGTCGTAGTAGTTTTTTTTTTTTTTTAAGCAAAATGGATCTTACCGTTGAGTGGAGAGTTTAAGTAAGGACAACGGCAATGTCAGCGAAAAATCACTCTTAAAATATACCTTAGCGCTATCGCAAGTATTTCGCGATTGTTCCAACTTGTTCAGATTGTACAGTACGGGCCAAGTATCCTGTAACTGGAAGAGTACGAACGATTTTAAGAAAAAGATAGAAAATTAATGACTTTGTTGTATGCTCGCGTTGTCGTCAAAATCTGAAATTTGGTGAGTTAAGGTGGCTGAACACAGTTTTTGATACCTATTTTTCATTTACCTTTTTCTCTAAAACCCTTGATCCTTTGGTCGCCAAAAGTGGTAGCAAGCACGTTAACAACACGAACTTCGGTTTTTGATTGTTAAGCTGACGTACAAGCCGTTTCCATGGCAACATGAATAAATATAAACAGACCTTTAAAATCGGTTTTGTTCATTTGCAGAAAATCTGGTCGTTAGATTTTCTTTATAATTTACATGCAACAATCTTGTAACGATGCTCACAAGTTAACACTATTTTAATAGTAATTTGACAGAGAGATCTTTAATTATCCCTTGTTGAAGGTTCACTGGAATATCTAAAATTTCCTCTGTTAAAGTTCAATTTTTTTTCAATACTCCAGTTACTTATTTCCTAAAGTATTTTCGTGCCAAGCTTCGTCAAATTCTAACGAATGGTTCGCGAGAAATAGGCGTATTTCCGAGAAAGTTATTCTGCATTCAATCGCAATTTTTAAACTTACTACGCATGCGCTGTATTTAACTGGGTTCTTCGATAAGAAAGAAAAATCTGCGAATCACGGAGTTCTTTGCATCGTTACCTTTGCTAACATACATTTGAAATTCTCATAAAAGACTAAAACCATTAAAACACTTTGTTCAATTATGAGAAAAAATAGTACAGTTAGCGGAAGCATTGAGCAAATAAAACGACTGCTGTATTGAAGCCATGTTAATTTTTTTTGCAATCCTTGTGCGCGCGCTTCATTGCTTTGGCAAGAGCGCGCGCGAAAACTGTGTTCGGCCACCTTAAGCGTTGTACCACTTACCGAAAAATTTCTTTTGGAATGTAAATGGTATGTAAGGCTATTTAGTTGAGCCAGAAGCGCATGACCTTGAAGCGTTTAACATGCAACTCTTTGTCTTGGAACAAAGCCGGGGATTTTCGGGCACCAATTATATGCCCAAATATGGAGAAAAATAAGATCGAAGCTGCGCGCGCGGGAAATTGCACGAGCTACGTTACATCCAAATATAGAAATTTTTGAACTGAAAAAACCCCAGCTCTGAACCAGAGCTAAACGCTTCAAGGTCACGAGCTTCTGGTTGAGCGTGATAGGAAACTTTCCGAACGGAAAACGCGTTTATCATTTGCATTTCTCTATGTTATTTCCTACCTGCAGACTCTCTCGGTAAACTTGAACGAATTGTGTAATTGGTACACGCCGATCCCATTCGGGAGTTTTTGCTCACCATTTGAACAAACCTAGTACCAACCGGTTTCCGCTTGTAAATGGTAAGCAACTGAGGACTACGTCAAAGAAATGCACTGAAATGGTATGGTGCCCTGTAAGGGACATCCAATCCAAAAACTCTACTTATCTAGCACTGTCACTTATTTATCTGGCACTGTCACTTAATTATCTAGCACTGCTACTTATTATCTAGCACTGTCACTTAATTATCTAGCACTACTACTTATTATCTAGCACTGTCACTTCATTATCTAGCACTGCTACTTATTATCTAGCACTGTCACTTAATTATCCAAACACATGACTGACGGATAAGATGGAGGTCGTGCTAGATAATTAAGTGACAGTGCTAGATAATAAGTAGCAGTGCTAGATAAATAAGTGACAGTGCCAGATAATAAGTAGTAGTGCTAGATAAATAAGTGACAGTGCCAGATAAGTAGAGTTTTTGATGTCCCTTACAGAGCACCGTAGAAATGCGTACTGCACTTGCAGCACAACTATTTTGCCCGTGTTAAACCAATAACATTCTTTTTTTGTGACGTTTTCGTTCCCGTACACGTAGCCCAATCAAAGTTGGATTCAAAGCTCCAACTTTGCTCGATGCAACATCGACCGTTTGGCCGCCCATGTTGGAAGATGTTCGTCCAAGATTTTGTTCGATCAAGTGTTGGATAGAGTTTGCTTTTGATCAAACATTACGCCCAACATTTCTGCTCGTGTCAACAATGTTGCAGTGTTTTGCCGCTCTTCCAAGAAATCGATGCATAAGAGTAATGTAGTATTAATTTTTGGACCGTGATGACTGCATCTTCATTTATTTTTAGCTTTCAAGACGAACCATTTCTGAAGAGTCTTCAAATTCGTGTCGAGAAACGAGGAGACTTGACAGTTTCATTCTACAGGAGCCAAGAGAAAGATGTCAACAATAGGTTGTGTGAACTGGAGGTGCCACTACCTCCCCAAAGAGCTGATCTCACTGATGTAAGTGTGTAAAAATGCTCTTTCAATGCAACGAAAGAAGAAAAGCCTTTACCCTATTTTCAATACAGTACAGTACGATATTTATTCACATGTTCATGGAAGAGTGTTTTACGCTATAGGTGGTTTTCACGAAACGTGAAAAAAGAAACTCTTATTGCTCCTTTTGTTCATCCACCAGCAATTGTAAATTACCACGTTGTTATCTGTGTCCCTAGAGATTGGTTCCATACCATCTATTTAGTAAAAAGACCCCTCCAGGCG
>NC_090873.1:10215024-10225024 GCF_036669935.1 Montipora foliosa | reverse complement strand
GTCCACCAGAAGTCGTACATTTCGCAATTGTTATTGGTGTCTCTAGAAGTTGGTTGAAAACGTCCTGTAATGTGAACTTATCATTCTCTGTTTTTAATCTGAAACCGCTCTTACCTTTTAATTTTAGTAGACTTCGCTCACATTGTCCGACATGCATCAACGAGATGGAATAATCGCAAAAGACCTTACGATAGAGCATATATTTTGAGGTGACGTTTTCGTCGACATCACCGTCTTAGATTTTAAAGAAAGGAGCTTACGAATCGACGATGTTTGCACGAAGGGCTCGTTAGATTGCGTGACATGCATACAGCAAAGGTCTATATGCATGGGCACTCGCCGGAGTTGCTCCAAAGTCAACGGCGTTAGTGAGGGCGATTTTACGGCTCCCTGAAAATAGCAGGACGCGAGAATAGTTGTCAACGTTTCTCTCGATACATCTGGTCTTTTTTTCTCCAGATAAATCAACTATCACATTTAGGGAGTTGTTCATGTCATCATTTTTTAACATTTGTGTCTGTTTTTGTTCAAGTGACGACCTTCTACTACGCTATGGCGAATAATACAACTAAAACTAAAAGCGGTAGTGAAACTCAAAGCCATATCTCCATATTGACAAGGATACCGTATTTACTCGAATAAGCGCCGCCCCCGAATAACCGCCGCGGTCGCAATAAAAAAAAACACTGAAAAGTAACTCTAGCACAGCATGGTCCTGGATTTGTTTCAATATCTCCACATAGTACTAGCCTTGAAACATTAAAGGTGTACACTGAATTTGGATATCGAGTCACTCCTGTAACAAAGTATCCTCTCACTCGTATTCCAATATCAAAATGGCGGACTTGCGGTATCAACGCAACAGGCTCGTATCTTTCAAGTTCGAAGTCTTTCAAACCTCCAACAGAAAGTGAAAAGATGTCAGGATCCCTAACGTGCATCTTGATCGACAGAACTCCATTAAACGTCAGGCAAAAAACTAAAAAGCCTAAAAAACAGGAGAGCAAGAGATCTTGCAACTGGCCGCCATGACGGTCATGTAAACAGACTTAACTGATTAGAGTGTAATGTAAAGTGCTATGTTTCTACCCCATATGAACCATGTGAGCGTTAGCCGTACTGATGGAAATACGCCCACACAAGGACAGAGAAAAACTCTGACCAGGGTGGGAACCTAACCCACGACCTTCGGGTTAGATCACCGCTGCTCTACCGATTGAGCTACAAGGTCAGACGGGAGCAGGCCGTAGGAACTGAAGATGTTAAAGTCACGGCAATGAACACGTACAAGTACAAGGAAGGGTTACGTTTTTACAAACGTTGGCCTTGTATCACTTATATGTGAAGACACTTAACTGATTAGAGTGTAATGTGAAGTGCTATGTTTCTTCCATCTGGTTTATAAGAGCGGTTTTAGAGTAAAAATATAGAATGAAAGGTTTGCACTTCTACGCCCAAGTTGTCGTTAAAACCTCGATCAAATTTGTTGATTTCTCGTTGTTGCTATGCTGAGTACAGAAAAGTGCATTCCCAATTTCGTGCTGCACGCGCGGTGGCGTCATGGTTAGTGCGCTCGACTCCGGATCGAGTGGTCCGGGTTCGGGTCCTGGCCGGGGACATTGGGTTGTGTTCTTGGGCAAGACACTTTACTCTCACGGTGCCTCTCTCCACCCAGGTGTATAAATGGGTACCGGCGAATTTAATGCCGGGGGTAACCTTGCGATGGACTAGCATCCCATCCAGGGGGGAGTGTAAATACTCCTAGTCGCTTCATGCTACAGAAACCGGAGATAAGCGCCGGCCTGATGGGCCTTCTAGGCTCGTAGCAGACTTTACCTTTACCTTACGCGTAGCACGATTAACGATTAATTTTCCTCTTTATCCGATGATATACTTGTTTTGTGGCGTTGTCGTAGCGTCAGGCGGTATCATTCGTTTGTTAAACTTCCTGGTAAGCCTTCTCGTACGAACAGAGGCCATTTAGGAGGTAAAAATTGCGCTAAAATTGGACAAGAGTAAACAGTGAAGGGAAAGCAGTTGGCTTCCGCATCAATTTAGTTTAATTCGCTCGTTCACAATGAAGAAATATTTCAGGTTCAGTTTTCACTCACATTGAGAGTTCTGTGCAGGTTACATTCGAAGCACTCGTTTACCTGCAGCATGAATAACTTCAATTGAATCATCGGTAATTGTATGTCATACTTCGTTTCAGAAACAAAAACACCCTCCCGAGAGAGATTAGAGTGGCTGTCAATGAAGCTCACGTTATGGGAACCTCTTGCCCGTCGTCTGGGTTTCAGTGAGGGGCAAATAATAGGATTTCACAAGGATAACGAAGAGTGGGCTAAGAAGGCACTTAGCATGCTGTTAAGATGGAAACAGAAGAAAGGCTCTGATGCAACTTACGCCGTGCTATGCGCAGCATTAAGTCATGAGTTGGTGGGGCGGAAAGACCTGGCTGAAGAAGTGATAAAACTTTGAAACTTTAGAATCCTGCTCTCAATTCAATAGGCCTAATAGGACGTTTTCAAGGAACCTCTAGGAACATCAATAACAATAGAGAAATGTACGACTTCTGGTGGACGAAGAAAAGAAGCTAATGAGAGATCGATGACGTCACGTGAAAACCTCCCATAGACCAATTTCGATATATTAAAATTCAGTCCTCAACAAAAGGCATCATCTCGAGGCTATGGGGAATAAATATAAGGATTGATATTGATGATGCCTTTTGTTTAGCACTGAATTTTAATATATCGAAATTGGATTATTTTGTGCCAGTGTACCTGGTTTTTGAGTGAGAATGAGGCTGGAGCTGACTTCGTGTCCATGCTCAACTCATTTTGTCTTATGATATTGGGTATAACAAGAACACAATTTACCTCAGGATACAAGGAGACAGAGTCCACTCCTTTCTTAAAATTGTTCTATGCTATTACTTTTAAAGGAAAGCTCCACTCTTCTACAGAAGAGTTTAAACCGAAGAAAATAATGTTTCGAAACAAATTTGTTTAAAAAAAGGTGTTTATATCAGGAAAGCTGAATTGTAAAATCACGTATATTCTCTTTCAAATTTCGCGGGTGCAGCCAGCTTGAATAATTGTGACGTCTTACGGTTGCCCTATTGTTCTAACACAAAGAGCTTATGTCTAGTAACAATTTACGTTGCAATTATTCAAGATGGCGGCGCCCGCGAAGTTTGAAAACAAAAATAGGGGATTCTAAAACTGATTTATTTCGGATACAAACGCTTTCTTTGAAAAAATATTAGAATGATTTGACTGAAAAGGTTTTTTCCTGTTATTTAAAGATTTTTTTTTTTTGTTCAAGTGCAGGTTCCCTTCAAGACATATGACCTTTTCTTTTTCATACTTAAATTTAACGTTTGACTTAAAGGCGGTTATGCTGGGAAGAATCTGGCTTCTTCTGCAGCCCTATAAGTATAATGTAGCAATCAATATTCAAGTATACATCACAAGAGACATCAGCCATCTTTATATCAGGTATATTCATCAGGTTTGAAGAGACTTTTCCCTCATTTGCTTGCTCAGAATCAAGCGTTTGTTAAATTAATCAAGGATTCTAGATATATCCCATCGCATTCGAAAATGCATGCATGGGTGTAGAGCGTTTTCACATGACGTCACGGCGGCCATGTTTGTGTTCCAAACAAAGGAATGACGGCCATGATGGTGTACCAAAATAATCATCCGTGAATTGAACACTATTTTTGTACAAATACTTTTTAAATTTTGTAAAAAAAAAATAATTTATTTTAAAATTGGCTATGAAATAGCATTTTAGCTCATTACAAAGTTGCATGCTTGTAGGAGTAACAAAATTCATAAGAAATGTAATGTAGTCGTTTCAAAATCCTCGAAGACGTGACGGAAAAGTAAAATAACCTCCACAAGTAAATTTTAAGTTTAAGAAACAAACAACACCAAAGATCAACGCTGTAGTCCGAACCGTAATTTTCCCTCTTGAATAGTTAATACTTAGCAACTATTCACCGAAGTGGAGGTCGGTAATTATCTACCACTAGCCACCGACACTGAGGTGAATAGTTGTTTAAGTATTTACTAAAACAGTGAGATAATGTAGCACAAAAGGATGATTTTAACTCATTTATTCCTGCAAAGATTACAACATTTTCGGGCGCAAATTGCGTGCAAATTGCTCGTAGGTGAATAGCAAAGGATATCCGGAGTTTGAGTAGCCACAATCAGCGCCCGCGTTCAACGCTACCATTGTTCCAGTATAAACTAAAGGTTTTTATTCAAAAACGTACTTGACGGAGCTTTGGTGCCGATAGAATCACTGCCCATCTTTCGTTTTATTTAAAGGTGCTATGAAATAGCATTTTAGCTCATTGCCAAAATGGTGTATGCTTGTAGGAGTACCAAAATTCATACAAAATGTATTCATCCTTCTAGTGTATGATTAATCGTGAAAAAGAAAAAATAAGAAAAAAAAATAGATGAAACGCCCTCTTTCAGCCTTGCCAACTATAATAACACCACCCATTGTCAACTTGTAGACAAGACTGAAAGCGAATGAAACTCATTGCTATCTTGGCATAGACCAAATCGGAAATCTCAATGTTAAACCCAGTTCAATAGACCACTTACGATATATTTAAATTTAGTCCTAGACAAAAGGCATCACCTTGAGGCTCTGGGGAGTAACTCATACAAATCCTTATATTTATTCCCCAGAGCCTCGAGATGATGTCTTTTGTTTTGGACTGAATTTTAATATATCGAAATTGGTCAATTGGATTGGGTACAATATTGAGTTATTGCAATAGGCCGCTTCAGAAAATGCAATAAAACTCTTTGTTTGCCCCCTAGTTTTGCATAAGCATTGTTTCCAGTTTCTCTTGGGACTTACAATGGTCTCTAGAGAAACCAAAATATTGCTTATGCAAAATTTGGGGGGACAAACAAAGGTTATTACTGTATTGTCCGAAGTGGCCTATGTCTTATTGCGCCTGTATTTATCGATGGTGACTCGGAAATACTCGGAAAAAACCGAGTGCTGCTTTGCAGGAGTTGAACTTATGTGCAATCTTCCGATTACTGGTTATTACTAGTTCGGATGCTGGACGCTATCAAACTAGATTAACATGACAACTATCCGGCCATACTGGTAGGAACTAAATTGTTGAAATGCAGCGCATTAGCCATTATGCTGAAAGAGATGTTATATGTTAATCCCCGTTAATGAAATGGGGAGATGTATTTTTACCGATGGTGATTCGGATTTCGGAAACAAAAATTCTTTTGAAATTTTTCTCGACTTACCGACGCTAGAAAGGCTTATTAGCATTAAAACAAAATAATAATTACTTGGCCGCCATTATGAAAGAGGTCGATAATTCAATGTATTTCAAAGCAGGAGCGGATGCAGGTGTGGGAATAAGGTGAATCCCCCCTCCCCCCCCCCCGCCCCCTCTTCCCCGCCCCTCTATGGTGCTAATGATAAAAAATTGGATATCAATAAAATATCGTGAAAAGGAATCGTTTTTCTAATTGCTAAGTTTTCATTGCTTGAAAATATACATCAAGGGTCAGCTACATCTGTCCGTCTTGAGGCAGTGCAGCCCAGTGGTTAGAGTGCTTGCCTTGAGATTCGGGGATCCCACGTTCAAGACACGTTCTGACCACTGGTTGAATTTGAGCCTGGTTGTACCTGGTTCAACTTCTCAGCTGCACTTGTAAATAGCCAACTCCCTTGCCTCCGGCCAGTTGGGATTCTTGAATGTTTTGTTCTGCCGTGATTGTGTTTCGAATTCAGTAGCCCTGAAAAGCCCGTATGGGGTTGGTCAATTAAGTATGCATTGTATTGTATTTATTGTATTGAGAGCCGGTAGTTTATGTATCCGGCGTACATCCGTGAAAGAACCTCGTTTTCACTGATGTTTCAAATTGTCGGTGGCCATCATTATGCAGCGATGTATTGCTGATTTCTGCACAAAAAAAAAGGTAAAATACTCTTTCACTCGACATATTTTGAATTTGGTGTTACATTTGCTAATAGCCGGGACAAATCATTGTCTTTGCAAAGTAAAGTAGCGGTTTCTAATATCTTTTCAGCGAAACTTCCGAACTGATCGAGATAGTGAAGCTGATCTATTAAGAAGTACTGCTGTTACAACGAGTGTGCTAAGTAAGTGTTAAAGGCAATATTCAGTGGTCATAAACTAAAATTTTGTTAATATAAGACTACTATTTTTACTTCAAAATTTTGTATTCTCCTTGACCAAAGCGTTTTCGATTACCGATCTCGTTCACAGGGTCTCCATTGTAGTTGTCATTGACAAAGAGACCCTGAGAACGAGGTTGGTCCGATTACCAATCCAAACAAAAGAGTTTCTCCTGTAAGCAGTTGTTATAGATTTTCGTTTGGATTCCATCCCATTGTTTAATCTGATCGGATTTTAATCTTTAAATCTGATACAATCGACTGAGCATCATCCGTGTTTGTGCAGTAGACACCGGGACCGGTGTAATACGATAGCAGATTCGATCAACAGACGGTGGTGATACGATTTTTGGACACAATTTGTCTAGAATTGAAATACCGCCTTAACAAAAAAAAGCAAGCAGGCTACGAACTCTTTGCTCTTATTCCTGCAGTTATCATGTAAAGCAAGTTCTCGTTGAAGTATAGCTGAACTCGCCAAAATACTGCAAAAGAAGTGGATCACGTGCCGACAGTCGAGTTGGCGAAACCTCTGTAACATGCCTTTCGGCTTTGGCTTCCAAACATGCGAGAGCCCCTCGAGGCTCTTGCTGTACTGGCAGTAGGTAGCACAGAAGCTGAGGGATCGTTCTCCTGCGTAAAAAGGAAACATGCTTAGCTATTAAGGAGCACAACTATGTTCGAACGACTTTCTGACTTTTTTTTT
The DNA here is from genome assembly GCF_036669935.1 of Montipora foliosa. Lineage (NCBI taxonomy): Eukaryota > Metazoa > Cnidaria > Anthozoa > Scleractinia > Acroporidae > Montipora > Montipora foliosa. The sequence goes on along the minus strand of NC_090873.1, from coordinate 10,218,111 downwards.
GCTGTGCGATGCACAGACATTTTTTTCTGGTTAGTCGAGACAAGGTTCATGAAAAATACATCGGCAAACACCCGAGAGAATTATGTCGGCATCCCTTTTTAAGACCGTTAACGTTGTGAGTATCGCTGTTGCCCGTTTTTACTCAATTTGGGAAGATTATTTATAATTTCTAATTGTTTCGCTCTAGTCCAAAATTTAGCGGCATTCACAAGTATTTCGAATCTTTTGATAAATTTCAAGTATGTATATTCAGTTTGTCAGAAGAAAGCTTCAAACCACCCCCCCTCCCCCCATTCGCCTCTGAAAAGGTTACGTTTTTCTGCGGCTGACAATCATTATAGCCGCACGGGTCAAAGTGTCACCTTGGTAATTGTGATTGGCGGATCTCAATCGACATTGCCGGTTTTCTTTCTAGCTTGCGTAGCAAGAGCTGAAAAGGGATGGAAAGAAGGAGGCGCAGAGAATGCGAGTGCTTCGATTTGACTACTCTCTGTGCGTCCCTCGTTCTCTCCACTTTTAGCGCTTATGCTACGCAGGCTAATTTCTTTCGTGAAAAGCTGACAAAGTTAATTTCTAAGGAAACTGTGTTGTGTCTGAAACACTAGAATTTGGTTGTATCCGCTGTGTTGAGAAAGGTAACATTGACCTGCGCAGGGATGCTGAAAAACAGAAACAACGGCGTTGGATGAATATAAAACGAAAGTTCAAACTTGTGCCCAAGAATTTTAAATGAGAACCAATGGGGTATTTGCGTTTTGAGGGAATTTTAGGTCACATAGTGGAGTAGCGGTTTTGGTAAGAACATGGAAGCAAGAAAGGCGAGGACGAAGGAGAGGGATATTCATATAGACAGCTTATATATATATATAGCTCTTTGCTATATAATTTCTAATTGGTCACCTTGTCTCTTATATAGCTCTTTGGCATTACAAAGCTTTTGCTTTCATGTCCAAATTGAGCACTCTACTAGGATGACTCATTGCCGCTAGCAATTGCGCATGCTCACTAGCTCGCTAGTTTGAGCACTCTGGCATGGCTTAGATGTACCACATGTGTGAGACATTTGGGGTGGCTTTATAAGCTTAACCTCCATCTCAGACATCAGCACTGCACTGATGAGGCCCAGAAGGCCGAAACAGTACTGTCTGCAGTTAGTTATATATATATATATATATATATATATATATATATATATATATATATATTCATAGGCAGCAAAGATAATGTCCAGAAGAAATGCAATTGTCCGAGGAATACCACGTGCCCAGTACAAGGAAAATGATTTCAAAGCAAGGTACGCAAACCATAAAGCATCGTTTCAAGCAAGAGCGAAGAGCAACTCAACTGAACTGAGCAAATACATTTGGCAATTAAAGGACAGCAACACCGATTATACGGTTTCGTGGAAAATTCTTTGTCAGATAAAATACCAGAAGGATTCAATTGGAAAACTCTGGAAAGAGATCTCAAACCACCGATTCCAGAATATGCTATTTGTGGAGTACATGAGGAGGAAGGAGGGTCTCCAAAGGAATGCTGTCGAATTGCGCTCAGGACATGGTACCAGGGATTTACGTCCAAAGCAGCAAGTCAAGAGCTCATGCGGTGTCTCACAAATATGGGTTTCGCAAGCCTTAATTGGCATATAATGGAAGAACTCGGCCTTGTATCATTCAAAGATATGCCAGTCTGAGAGGTGACTAGTCATGTATCGGTTCACTTGCGGAAAGTGCACGTGGACATTGATGATCAGTAGCATGATCAACTTAACTAGATTTAACACCCGGTCCCAGAAAGGCTGGTTAACTTTATCTGCTGGATAAGTCACTATCCTACAGTTTCAATATGTGCAAAGAAATTTGTATTTGAGCACGTAACCGCTGATATGCACAGTCACTCTAAGCACATGTAAGTAAAAGGTTTGGCCCTCGTTTAACGTGAAGTGTATTTCATTAATACTTTGGATAGTGACTTACGCACCGAATAAAGTTATCCGGCCTTTTAATATCTAGATACACTTGTCCTACACTAACAAACTGGAGTATTACCTCATCTTACCAAAAGTTTCAGTTAAGTACTGTTCCATGGGAGGAGGGAGATCCTAGCGAACGAAACAATTTCTCGTTTGGTTTACATGCAGAAACTTTGGTCTGCGTTGTTGCTCGTCAATGGTTGAACGAAGTTTCTGAAAGCCCAGGTGCCACCATGTTTGTTTTCTGTTTCCTATATATGCTACTGGGACTTTCTGAGTGAAAGTACTTGACATGGTGCTAGAATCTCCCTATCTCTTGGATCTTCAAGAAACTAAGGAGGTCTTCGTTCATTGAAGAGCTGACCGCAAGGTTGAAAATTTTGCGTGTATTAGACTACGAGCAGACCCTGTTTCACCGCTCAGTTCATTGAACGCGACGCGAAAAGGAAAACCCACGCGATAACAACATGATCATGCGAAATCTGCACTCGAGCGTTGTTCTCGTGCCTGTTTTCTGTTTCGCCTTGCGCTCCACGAACTGAGTGGCGAAAAAGGGACTTTTCGTAGTCTGCTAACTAAGCGGCGATAGAGAAACTTCTTTCAGTCCAATATAAAACAAATTCAGAAAATATATCCCATTGAGATGATCCGTTTATGAAGGATCTTTCTAGTTCTAGAAAATTCCTTCTACCATGTTCCTTAGAAAAGTCCCTTGGAGAGAAACTGCTGGCCAGGAGAAAGCGGTGGAATAATTAAAGGACACCCTCTCCTTGCCACCGCTCCAGCGGGCGTCATCTCTTAATTAACCACGTCCTGAACAATCAGATGAATTGGAGCTCTCCAACCATATCTGCTCTATGTCTTTGCGTTTGAGGCAACAAATTTTTGGATAAGTGTAAACTGCGCACTTACGCACAAGCATTGTCCAGTGACCGGACATGCGTGCTTTTTTTCCCGATTCGGTGAAGTCATTTTGTATCCGGCCATTCTGAACCCCCTCTCGTTTTGAATATGCAGACAGGAGTAAAGGTGGCATAAGCACAAACGCTATAGCCATAAAAGAGTCAACCAGGCCTTCGATTATACCAAAATGCACAGGGTATGAGACTAAGGTA
>NC_090873.1:10205024-10207524 GCF_036669935.1 Montipora foliosa | reverse complement strand
TGAATTTTAATTTTCACCACACTAAGTGTAAAATGGAAGAAAATACTGTTTATATGCATATGAAATTGCATAGTTATTCTACTTCTTAATTCTTAAGTGTATTGGTTGGAAGGAAGGGGTGGGGGGTTGGGGGGCTCAATGACCCATTGTAAAACTAAAACCAGAGTAAGAACTCTGGTCAATCCCAATGAGCACAGACCATCAAATGAAGCAATGAAATAAACTTGTATATATGTAGGTGATGCAAAGTGCGAGAAAGGGATAAGTGACAACCTGTTAAGATTGGTACTGGTTAAAATGCTTCTGATTGGTTGAAAAGATGGCAGAAGGTTTTTTTAAACTGATCATGTAATAATGCATAATCATTTAAACACTCAAATAAATGCTCCTATGTTGCATTTGCTTAATTATACTACATTCTTTAATGTCTGATGTGGTGGCGTGGTGGCCTCATGGTTAATATGCTTGACTCCGGATCAAGGGTTTGAGCCCTGACAAAAAGATAGTGTGTTATGTTCTTGGGCAAGACAATTTCCTCTCACAGTGACTCTCTCCACAGCCAGTTCAACAGCCACAGCTATTCCTGAAAACAATAGAGGTGGATGAGTCCGGGAGCAAATAAAATTAGAGGTTCCGAAGAGGTGGGTGACTACTGCACATTTGTACACTGTGTGGGTGAGGAATTTGCAATTTGCAACTTGTTGTTGCATGTTGCTGGTCGATAATAATCACTGCTGTGACCAAAGAAACAATCTAATTTGGAAACAGTAATGGTAGGAAAACCTTTCTAACTACTACCCCAGACCCCATCCAGTTATCTGTAAAAAGCTTTGAAGAATATAAAAGGTTTCAAATAAGTAGTATAAAGTTCACCAACACAAGTAGACAAAAACAGTGCAAATTCTTTCAACATGCCTTTATGCCAATATTGATTGAAGACCAGGTTGGGAATGCTTGATTAATACAAACGTTTTCAATGTGATACATTATATATGATACATTATATAGTTATCACTGCCTAGATCAAAGAATACTACTTTGGAATATGTAATTTTTATTTATCTTCTCTGAGTAACTAATACTCTGTTGAAATGTTTTCACCTATAAACCTTACTTTTGAGGTTGCCTTGGCTTGTGGAATACACTAAAAGATATACAGCAGCTTTCATAAATGTTGTATTGACCGCTTTCAGTGCTGAGATGCTTCATCAAGATGGCAATTTATCTACAGTAAACAATTGTTCTCTTGTGCACTACTTAAACAAGAATTGAAATAAGGCCCCCACTTATAGAAAAACTATCACAGTAAGGAATGTAAGTGTTTAGACACAATAAAACAGGAACCATTTTCCCTGGCCAAGTACTGAGAAAAAAGCATCAAAGTTCAGTGTTTCAGCCAGAAAATTATACTTGAGGGCCAAAGTGGCCCCTGAAGACTTGTTTCAGGGGCAAATTTCTTAGGAAAGGGGCCAATAGATAATAGTTGGACCTAAAAAATTAGTCGCCAGAGGTCTGGCATGAAGGACCTGGGTCAAGAACAATACAAAGGCATACAAGACAAAGTCAATGACCAAGGGTTTGTAATGCATTATAGGGAGACGAAGCAAAGCAAAAGGATGGATTGACTTCTTTTCTTATGTTAAGTCTTTTAAAAAAACAAAGATCTTTCAATATAGCTTACTAGAAGAACATAAGGTGTCCTCAACGTAGCGAAAGGGAAGTCGCGATTATGGCAACTAAATTTTAGTCGCCAAGAAACAGATGTTAGTTGCAATGTACATTGTTAGTTCATTGGCGACCATATGGGTCACAATTTTGAGCCTTGGGATGGTTATTAGAATACTATCCCTGGGTTAAGCCTGCATGCGGCCTTGTAAAAGTAAAGGGCTAAATTGGCCCTTTCTCCATTTTTCTGGGGGCCTTCTCTAAATGCAATGCAGGATTCCCACAATGGTGCGGTCTGGCGGAAACACTGATTTCAATACAGTAAACTTATTTTACATTTTGAATCTCAAACATAGCACTGGCAGTAAGTTTGATACTAATAACATTTCTGCAAGAAGTCATGTGCATTGTATCAAATAATATGTATTTAATACCTATAGGCTGGCTCTAAAATTACTTTAACACCATCCAGACAGCAAATACAATCTTTTGACAACATAAATACCATATGCTAAAATCTAAGAATATTCACAAGAATATTTTCAACGTAAACTCGGCAGAAAATTAAAAATATTCAATTCAGCCTCGGCCACCAAAACAATATTATTATTAGAAAAAATAGTGCATTTGAAAAGATTTGAAATAAGCCTAAACCTAATACAGGCAGAAGGCCTATATTTAAAGAATACGTGTCCAAGAAAATAGAAGCGATTTTCCGTATATTCGAGCAGTGCTCTGTAACGAGCGAAAGCTCCTTTTTAGATTTGAAATTCGAACATAAAAAAACGCTTCAAACTCTTCTTTGTTTCCGTACGCGGAAAAGCTAATTGCACAT
>NC_090873.1:10200024-10202524 GCF_036669935.1 Montipora foliosa | reverse complement strand
TCAAACCTACTTTTTCCAAGATTACACAAATGCAACCGTTTCAATCTTGTTCATTTGTGTCCATCCATGTTTCTTTTTCCTTTTGCTGTATTTCGTTTATGTTGTTCAACAGTTTTAAGTGGTAATTGCAATGTTTCATTCAACTTTTTGGGCATCTTTTCGACGAGAGAGTAGAGGCTAATGAAGTCCATTAACCCGTGGGTGCCGAATCACAAACCACTCCATTCGTTAATATCAAGACGGCAGCGGCGCACCACTGAAACGTTGATAAACAATCCTTTGGTTAAAGAAAGAGTATTTTACCTTCTTTTTATGAATGATTTGTGTCATATAAAACCGGAGATATCATTTTTCTAAGAGGATCACTTGCCGACGCGTGCCAAAGCAATTAAAGTTTTCCCTTGAACTGAAAAAATTAACTTGAGTAGCGCGCTATAGAAACTTTGATAAACAATACTTTAATAAAAGAAGGCGCATTTGACCGTTTAAATGAGTGATTTTTGTCAAATAAAACCAGAGATATAATTTTTTCGACGAGAGAACTAGTCAACTATTGAATTATTGAATGCTAAGCGACTTGCCGACGCGTTCCGAACTTCCAAGCACAAAAGAACCTTGCAGATAAATCAACTAAATGTGGACTTTAAAGTCTAACTGATGGGGTAATAATCTCATATTATCGTTTGCTGTTGGTCATGACTTTTATTATATTTGGTGGCTCCTAAAGGAGCCCTTTGTTTGGGTTGGGGTAGTTTCAGTAGCCTGAAGGTCTCCCCTCGCGCTCAACCACAACTGGGAGCACTTTGTTGAGGTGGCCGATGTATCGCTTGCACTTCTCTGGAGTGACAGTGTCCCAGAACCGGTGGATCCCCTGAATCAGCTCCTCCTTGTTCATGGGTTTTACTACGACACGCAGAAAATGTTTTAACTCATGCCACAAGTTCTCGATAGGATTGAGGTCGAGACTTTCGGGAGGTGTTGGCCAGTATTTTATCTCTTTATCTCTCACGAAGTCCATTGCCAGTTTACCTACAATAAAAAGAAATGTTCAGTCTGGATAATTAAGAGCCGTCGTCTTTGGTAAAGTCTAAAGTTTATACTGGAATAGAATGAAAGGCTTAGTTTCTAAAGAAACTGTGCTGCTGTGTCAACAGGAAGAAAAGATAGGGTAATGAACTAACTTACTTTTATGTTTAGGATCGTTGTCCTGCTGGAACCGATAGTCACCATCTGGGAATGTATTCTGCGTAAAAGGCAACAGCACTTTTTCCAGTATCTCCCCGACGTAGAACTCTTTCTTCATGATTCCGGTAAAGATGAGGACTGGAGTCGCACTCCGCTTTGAAATGCCTGCCCATATGTTTACCTTGAAAGGATGTTTACCGCGAGGCTTAAGTTTGCCAGGTGTTCCCTCTTTTCTGAAACATACTTTTCCATGGCGCTCAAACCAGATTGTGCTTTCATCAGTGAAGATGACATTGTCGAAATCTTCATTGTTGTCCAAACATTGCTGCGCAAACGTAAGGCGGGCGACGCGATTCGCTTCCCGAACAATTTGGCAATACCGAGGCCCACATTTTCTCTATCCCAGTTTTTTTCCTTGCTCGTTTTATCGTAGCTGGTGATACGCGAACACCAAGCTCGCTATACAGGAGTTTCTGGAGTCCTGTAATTGTAAATTGAAATCGATTAGAATAAATTGTTTCTGTGACCACGGTGATCATTTCAATTAAGTTCTTACCAACTGCGATCAATTCGTGTTTGCCTCCATCTTTTCATCGATGAAAGTCATCTGTTCCAATGTCAAAATTGGTTTACGGCCCGAAGCTGGTTTGTCTGCCATGCAGGGATCCGTCCTGGCTGTACCTCTTTATAATTCTGGCTACGGTTTGACGTCTTATTTTTATGCCTTCATCTTGAAGTTGTCGAACAATGGCATTTATACTCTTCGATTTCGAAGAAAGCGATATCATTCTTATCCTCGCCTGTTCTGGTGTTCTTTCCATGATTGCAAATGCAAGAATGACTGTTTGATCCTGGAGCAACATCTTTCTCTATTGTTATGCAAATTAACATAAAGACGGCAACAAACTAATTAAAGTGATTGGTGCTAACGATTTCAAAAGTCATTAAGAAAAAGATATTATTGACTGCTACTTTTGCAATCTGATCCGGGAGAGGATATAAAAAGGTATTTACATCGTAGTTCTACACAACTCTAGAACTGATCTTAGCAGTAACTAGTCAACATGTCTTTGCGCACAGCTCTTAAGGTTCCAAAGAACGGATTGTTTTATTTTGATTGCGACTGGACGCTAAGTGTTGTTCCACTTAGCAAAATTGTTAAAGTAATTAGCGGAGATAACGTCAGGAAGGGAAGCAAGGTTATGCTAAGGTATGGACCTGACGTGCTGGAAGCTGATATTATTGGAGTAAATGGTATGTATGTTTGTCCACTTTGACCATAGGCTTTTTATTTAATGTTTTTGCTAACTTGTCA
>NC_090873.1:10195024-10197524 GCF_036669935.1 Montipora foliosa | reverse complement strand
GATCTTGATTCTCCGACTGCAATATTTAGTCTCAGTATGCTGACGACGACGTCATTTTTCAATTACGGTCGCGTTCAACTTCGGAAAGAAACTTCGCTGTTCAACTGCTTCGGCATATGTTCACGCCCAGTGAACTTGCGGGGCGCAATGTTAGGCGAGTCGGGGGTAAGCTCCCCTTAAATCCTGAGAAAATTAATAAGATTAAGTAAATTTTTTTTAGGTTTTTTCCGGCCTCCTTATCACAGCAGGAAATTCTATGGCGCGATTGCCGAGAAGCAATCGACGCCTATTTACGTAACAGGAAAGTACTCCTAGATCTTAGCCAGTAGGTCTTTTCGCTCAAATAAATTTATCAATAGCTTCATTTTTTTTTCGAAGTTAATAACATTGTAAGTTAAATAAAATGATTTAGGACTTTGAGTTATTATGTTTCATTCCTATTCTCAGAATCATAACTGGGAATTAATGTAAAGTTAACTTAAATACGATTGTTTCACTTAAAAACCGTGAAAACAAATGAAAACAATGTGTTGAAATAGGGAGTGACTATTTTAGTGAGACTGGACTCGGCTGAAACAACATTTTGTACTTGGCAGAATCTTTACTTGACTGAATATTTATTTAAAGCAAGGATATTTTGAGCGACGCGTGCCGGCGAAACACAGAACTTCTCCTTGAAGAAAAAACAACAACTTTGATAAACAATAATTTGGTTAAAGAAAGAACATTTTACCCTTTGAATGAACAATTTGTGTCAAATATAACCGGAGATATCATTTTTTCGACAAGGTCTTCGGAACGCTTTAAACAATAAACATCTCGCAAGCGACTTGCCGACGCGTGCCGAGACACAGATCCGAAACAGAACTTTTCCGTGAAGTAAAAAAATAACTAAACGTGAGCAGCGCGCCTTAGAAACTTTGATCAACAACTATTTGGCTAAAGAAAGAGCATTTTGCCGTTTGAATGAACGATTTGTGTCAAATATAACCGGAGATATTATTTTTTCGACAAGGTCTTCGGAACGCCGGCTTTAGACAATAAACATCTTGCAAGTGACTTGCCGACACGTTCCGAAGCACAGAACTTTTCCTTAAAGAAATAAATATCTAAACGTGAGCGGCGCACCATAGAAACATTGATAAACATTTTTTTTCGTCATGGAAAGAGCATTTTACCGTTTGAATGAATGATCTGTGTCAATTTTTTTCGACGAGGATTTTAAAGCCCCATTTACACCGTCCGAGCAATTTTTCCTTGACAAGTTTGCCTTGACAAGGAAAAATTGCTCGTGTAGATGGGGAATAGTGGACAAATTTTCCTTGTCTAGGAAAATCTGGCGTCCTAGGTTTTCCTTGACAAGAAAAATTTGTCAAGTCAGAAATTTGCTGGTGTACACGGACAACAAGGAAAATGTGACAAAGATATTATTGATTTACGGCACTTGTCAAGGAAAACTTGTCATATTTTTCATTTACACTACCAAGGAAAACTTGTCAAGGAAAACTTGCTAGTGTGTACTGTCGGCAAGTTTTCCTTGACAAGTGGACTTGTCAGGGAAAAATTTCTCGTGTAAATGGGGCTTAAAGAACGCAAAATTCAGACAATAAACATTTCGCAAACGACTTGAAGACACGTGCTGAAGCACAGAACTTTCCTTGTAAAAACATAAAGTTCACGTGTTGAAATAGGGACTTCAAGCGACTGTTTCAATTTTCTTCCCATTTTCGGTAGCGTAAGATCGAGCAAGTTGTCGGTGAATTTGCGAAGTGATCGAAAATTCGAAATATGATAGCTTTCATTGATCGGCATGAGGTTTTACCAATATGCAAATTTCGTTTCGAAGTGTTTTTCGTTCCCATAAAAATGACAGGTCTTTTGTTTGACCAACAATGCTTTATATAAAGAAACCTATGGAAATGCATAACAAAGAGACATATACGCGGGTATATGTGCTCGTATAGACATACGCGAATACGCAAAATACGCGCTATAATATCTGAGCTGAACTGTAATTTGAATATGGCGTCCACAGTTATTCGTCCCTTCGAGTTAAACCAACTCTTTCGAGACATCTCCAGTAAGTTTTCTCCACTAGAATCAGTGGAGGTTGTGAAGTTGTCGAAGAGAATTTATGGAAAACACTTTTACGCTCTTCAAAACGAAGATCTGTTTTCATGTCTCAAACGTCTACAAGAGTTTGGTTATGTCTCGAATAGCAAACTCGCACTCGTCAAAGATTTTGTTGCTTCAAAATCCAGCAGAAAAGAGGAAATCAGTGAGACTATTGAAAGCTTTATAGCCTCACATCCGCGTCTGTATGATCCAGAGAAACAATTACAAGGAAGGAACGACGATCTCAAGAGGATCACGGGAACACTTGAAGCAGGACAATCATCCGTTGTTAACTTGCATGGCCCAGGAGGAGTTGGGAAGACAACGCTTGCTCAAGAGATTTGCTCAAAATGGCGAGGAAAATTTTATGTTTTCGATCTAAGAA
>NC_090873.1:10187524-10190024 GCF_036669935.1 Montipora foliosa | reverse complement strand
TCTCAAACTTGACGGCAAATAATAAAGCCTTAACTTCAGTTATTTTGCACAGAAGACCCTTGCAGTTGAGGAGCTCATCGATGTTGAGTGTGCCTGGAATTTTGTCGACGTGCTTTTCCAGTCCCTTCTTAATGACCCCAAGTGCACCAATGACAACTGGTGTCGTCTCTGTTCTCATTTTCCACATTCTGGCGATTTCAATCTCTAACGCTTTATACTTAGAGAGTTTTTCGACCACCTTAACGGATGCATTTCTTTCCGACGGGATTGCGATGTCTATAATCTGGCATTTCTGATTCGTGTGATCTCTGATTATGATATCTGGTTTATTAGCCTCTGTTTCCCTAACAGTATATTTCACAAAATCGTTGCTTGTTTGTTCTTTACAACAGTTTCTGGTTTGTGCTCGTACCGTTTGTCAGTTGTCTTGATGTCATAGCTCTGGCACATCTTCCAATGGATATAATTATGATGCTGCGTTATTGTGCCGTTGGATGTATGCCGGCAAATTCTGGGCAGCCAGATATGATGTGGTCGACAGATTCATCAAACTTGCCACACATCCCATACAGTGGGTTGGTGCCATCTTTAATGATGTCGCTATGGTAAAACCTTGTTTGCCAGGCTTTGGTCCCGCAAGGCAATAATCAGCCCTTCAGCCTCCGCTTTTAAGCCACTGGTTAGTTCTGTGAAGGTGTACATCTGCATTATTATTATTATTATTATTATTATTATTATTATTATTATTATTATTATTATTATTATTAGTATTATTAGTATTATTATTATTATTATTATTATTATTATTATTATTATTATTATTATTATTACTGGGTTGCCTATGGCAATCCCAGTCGGAAAATGGGTCCTAATTTAAATATGGCGTCCACAGTTGTTCATTTCTTCACGTTAAACCAACTCTTTCGAGACATCTCCAATAAGTTTTCTCCTCTAGAATCAGCGGAGGTTGTGAAGTTGTCGAAGATCATTTTTGGGAAACACTTTTACTCTCTTCAAAACGAAGATCTGTTGTCATGTCTCAGACGTCTACAAGAGCTTGGTTATGTTTCGAATAGAAAACTCGCTCTCGTCAAAGATTTTGTTGCTTCAAAATCCAGCAACAAAGAGAAAATCTGTGAGACTATTGAAAACTTTATAGCTTCACATCCGCTTCTGTATGATCCGGAGAAACAATTACAAGGAAGGAACGACGATCTCAAGAGGATCACAGCAACACTTGAAGCAGGGCAATCATCCGTTGTTAATTTGCACGGCCCGGGAGGAGTTGGAAAGACAACCCTTGCTCAAGAGATTTCCTCAAAATGGCGTGGAGGAAAGTCTTATATTTTCGATCTAAGAGAGGCAAAAGATATGAGAGCTCTATATTTTAGCCTCATGAACAAGCTAACCCTTACTGTGCGTGTTGGATACGTAGACATGAGTTTTGTAGTGGGAAAAGTCTTGGAGAAAGCTTTTGAAGAAAGCGAGGGGTTGCCTGTGCTTTTTCTTTTTGACAACGTTGAAGAGTTTACCTCGGGACGGGGGAAGGAAGGCACGAACTTAAAAAAATCGTTTATGGAGTTCTCAGAAAAGCTTATAGGATATTATAAAGACAGGCAGACGAGAGCTTTAAGGATACTTTTGACGTCAAGGACGCCATTGAATGAGGTCAACAAGGTGGTGGATTATGAACTGAAACCACTTGGAGATAATTTTTCGGAAAAAATCCTTCTTTCTGACGAGCCTACTGACATTAACATGGTGCAAAAAGAGAAGTTGCTTAGTGTCTGCAATGGGAAACCTCTTCTCTTGAAAGGGTTAGCAGCAATTTTGAAACAGGAAAGGAAACGTCCCAGCGACCTGATCAATGAAATTGAGAAATTTATCCGGGATTTTGAAGAGAAAGGGGACACACCGAAGTCCAAGCATGAAGAACTTCAAGATGCCAAAGAAAAAGCTTATGGTTATGAGGAAGGAATTGGTCTTGTTGAAAAATCTGTGATCCATGAAATGTTCAACACACTACCATCTGACTGCCTGAAAGCATCAGCAGTTTCACTTTCTTTGTTTTGTGGCCCATTCTCTGTCTCCACAGCAGCACAGGTTCTTGGCATTAGTGTGCCAGAAACTGTGGCTCAGCTTGAGGGGCTAGAAACCAGTGTCATCATTTCCGTTGTGAACAGAGAAGAAAAGGAATTGATGTATGACATTCATCCACTGTTGAAAAAGTATGCAGATAGCATAAAGGACGATGAACTTTTCGTTGAATCGTACACCAAAGCAAAGGGGCACTTTTATGAGATTTTTATGTCTAAACTGAAAGACATAGCAGGATTTGTAGATGCTGACTATGTTAAAGCGTTTAAGATGTTTACCACTGACAGTGCGAACTACGAGTTTGCTATAGACATTTCCTTGGAGTCAGAGTTTTTCAGCATACCTGGTGAATTTCGTGACAATGCCTTGATTGTGTCACTAGTCAATGCCTTGCTGTCAAATG
>NC_090873.1:10160024-10182524 GCF_036669935.1 Montipora foliosa | reverse complement strand
GTATCATTTATTTGATGGCGGATGATGTTCAGAAGACGGAGTTTAAGAAGGAGGCTTTGGCGTTTTGTCAGCGTTTCTGGAAAGAGGAGAGGGAGGGCTCCCGCTTTGGCTTTACTGAGCAGAACAGAGTCATCATTGACACTGTATTGGAGCTTTTGAGAGATATGGAAGGAGAGGAAAATGTAAAGCATGAGTATGAAAAACAGGAATTATGGTTTTATGATGGATTCCTGGGTGAAAGCGAAACAGATTTTTATACAACGTTCGATGAGGCAACGGACAATGGAGAGCTCAACGAAATGTTGAATAACAGAGTTAAGCTCTTGGACAAGATTCTTAACCTGTGCATTCGACTTGACATGCACGAGAGTCGTTTAAAGCACACCAGACTGAAGTTAAATTTGTACAGGAAAGTTCTTTTCAAGGCAAACTTTGTCGGTGTGAAAGAAAACAAGAAAGAAACCCTAAGAAGAAAAGTAGAACAACTGAATGGAGATGAAAGAGAACTCCGAAAAACCCTTCTGACTTCCTGGCGAGCGCAATGGGAAAAAAGGGAAGGCATTGAAGAGACAACGGAGACGAGCTTATTTGCCAGAGAAAGAGCAATAAGAGATATCCTTCAACTGTGCTTAGACCTTAACGAAAAGAAGCTTCACAGATGGTACGGAGAGCAAGCCTTATTATTCTATGAAGAACTGTGGAGGAGGAAAGGGGAAGTAATGGACACACGGACGACGAAGACGTTTCTTCGTGACTTCAAAGATCTGGCCTCATCGGTAGGAGATTATGAGAGAAAAAAACTGTGTCAAGACGTCTTGCAGGTTAGTTAGTTGTCTATTGGTAAAAGACAATGAATTTGAAGCCTACCGAGAATGTATGTTAAATGTTTTTGTCACCCCCAAACGAAGCATCGTTTAAATTAAATTCATTTAAGGAATGCATTAAAACGTAATTGGGTCATACCATGCTATATTCCCTCGTATAAGTAACGCTTTAGTGGTCTTCGTTTTTATGTCGGTGTAAGTTTATATTTGATAGTTTTATTCTGTATTATACTGGCCACGTATTATTAGTCTTAAAATTTGTAGCCTTGCCTAGTTTTTGTTTATTTAGACAGCCCTTTCATGGGAATCATCCTACTGAACCTTAACCTAACCTGAATGTATGATTTTTGGTGCAGATATCTATTCCTGGGCCATTTTTTTCGAAGCAGGGAAAGTGATAAACCAAGGGTGAGCACTATGATAACCAATGTTTATCGGAAAACCCTGATCGAACTGGATCGAGCAGAAAGTGACGCCAAAGACTCACCAGTTTTAGAATGTGCAATGCGTAAGTACGCGGCTGAATTAATATGCAGCAAGGGGGTTTCGCTCTTTCAGACTGTTAAACTCGTGGTTTGCATGTACAATAAGCTGCATTTACACGCTTTGATTTTATTAAGCCAGTGAGTAAACGACGCCACTATCCCCTAGATCCAACCCTTTGAGGTCCAAGTGGTCAGTTTTGAACGTGGGTAATCGCGCACCGCGAAATTCAGAACTTACACTCGAAGTAAACAGCCTTTAGATAAAAATCAAGTTCAACGTTTTGCCAGTAAGGCGTTAAGCAAACACTTTCAAAATCTGAAGAAAAAAGGAGGCGATATTTTCATCATAGTAGCACTTTAACGATGAAGGCTTGATTTTTAATGTTTTGATACCACGAAAAATGCGTGGAAAGTTTTTTTTAGCCCTGTCCAAACGGGAAATGTTTGGCGACCAAACACCACCAAACAATGTTTGGTGACCAAACATTTTACGGTTTAGCCACCTTGTTTGTTGCTGCGTGATCGTGGTTGGTCGTGTTTGATAAAATTTCAAAGCCATCAAACATTCGATCGAACAACTTAAAACATTTCTTTTGTTCTCGAAGTTTTGTTCGTTTGGACAGCCGTATCAAACATGTTTGTCGTGCGCATGCGTACCACGCTTGCGCAACCGCTTGTATCCACGTGTGGTTTACGTATATGTGACCCATAGTTCTTTGCTTGTGGAGTTTGATCTGAGTTAGATCAAACATGTTTTAACCGTTTGGCCAGTCACTTCAACATCATGTTTGGTCACCAAACAATGTTTGATATTGTTTGGTCGCCAAACATTTCCCATTTGGACAGGCCTTTAAGATACATTGGTTGTAATAAACAATACTTCAAGAAAACAGTGAGGAAAAACCGACCAGCATGCACTGCTGTTGAACATCATTCAATGCGCACGCACCTTGCACGTTAATGTCCATAAACACGTTCCAGATTGCGCTGATTCCCAGGATTATCTGTAGGCTCTTAGCTAATCAGATTCATGTTAGAGAGTATATTGTACAATAATGTAAGTAATTTGTTGCCTACATCTCATGTTCACACATATATTCTTCATCTTAACAGACGTTCATCAACACTGGAGACAAACCAGCCACCTTGGGACCCAAAGGTACCGTTGCATTTTGGATTCCTTTCTTCTTGGCAACAATATGTTTTACGTAAAAGGCGGAAAGGACGTTGATAGGTTTTTTGGGTGTCTTTGTTACATGGGAGAGCACTTACTTAAGGTCATTTTGACCTCCGTGAAAACTACCAGAAAGATAATTCCACATTACACAGGTATGAATAGGTTGCCCTCTGATTGCCTTGGAAAGAAAGTATGCCATTATAGCTTATATTTATAAATAGTCTGCTTGTGAATTATCGCGGCTTTTAAGTGTAATTGTGTTCATGTGGCTTGAAAACAGTGATCTGGGTTTTGCAGGCATTTGGTATTACTGATGAATGCGCATAATCATCTCTTGGTGCAAGGGCTTTTTGGCATTCACATATCTAAGACAAAAGATTTCGGAAGAGCAGTGAGATGTGTGTGAAAACAAGGTCGACTCCATCCTCGCCTTTATAAAAAGGCCAAGTAACTATAAGCATTAAACTCAGTGTGAAATGGCCAATTAGTCGTTCTTGATTGGTTATAATCTTTCACAATCTTTTAACCTTCTTTTCGTTTATGTTATAACCCCAAGCGCCCTTATTGAACGAAGCCACCTCGACACGAGGGATTGTCAGTGGAGACGAAGAAGAAGGAAGCAAATCCGTATCGGAAGAAGAGGACCAAGAGATAGAAGTAAACTCAGAAGAATCTGAGGAGGACAAAGAGGTCGATGTGACTTCTGAAGAGGAAATCGAGATTTCATCTAAGGATGAAAATGACGAAAATGAAAATGAAAATGAAAATGAATACCCGAGTTCCTTTCGTGCCTCGAATGAGGATAGCAAAGTTATATGCAGGTAAATTCGGTCTTTGGAATTTGGAATTACGGATTGTGATATGCCATTAAAAATAACGCAATCGCAATGCTCCACCGTTTACGATACAGTCAACTCTCTCTAAGACGGGGACCATCGGGACCGGCCTCAGGTGTCCGTCTTAGAGAGATGTCCGGCTTATAGAGAGTCGACGTAGCATGACCCCAGGAAATTTAAGATAATATTGCTAAACCCGTGCACAGTGAATACGGGTCTGTTTAAAGTTTGTTTTAAGTTATTTGCTTGAACGAAACCTACCTGTTTTAGATTACAATACAATTCGGTTGTCACCTCCAAGTTATTTTTTGAATGGGACAATGACTGATTTAATTTTAACTTGTACTGTATGTATTCCGGCGACAAGATAAAAGCTGTCAATTAAACGTCTGGTGTTAAAAAGAGTCCCTAAATCGTAATTTGCGGTCACATTCAGCACCTCACAAGTGTCCGTTAACGATTTCAAAGTGTCCGTTGTCCGTCTTATAGAGGTGTCCGTCTTACAGCGGTGTCCGTTAAGAGAGAGTTGACTGTAGAAGGGGGTTGTCACGCCAGGAAGAACTCAATATATGTAAACCAGCAATTTCGTTGAAATATCGTCCCATCAATCAACAACAACAAGGCTGGCGTAATGGTGAGCAGAGCACTCGCCTTCCGCCAGTGTGCCTGAGAGCGATTCCCGGGTTTGTTGGTTCTGTACTCTGCTCAGAGAGGTTTTTGCGCGGGTACTCCGGGAGCGTTTACCATTTGTCAACAAAAACCTAAAATTCCGGTTGGAAATTCAAATGGTACAGCTCATTCCACCAGAAAGTTTCCGAAAAAGATGGAAATCCTCAGAGGTATTCCTCTTTACCCGTTCCAACCGAAATGACCGGAAAAATCCTGTACCATTTGTAAACTCCCACTCGACCCGGTTCACGTACTCCTCTTTTCCCGCCTTTCGACATTGTAGATGCAGCCGCCATTTTGATTTGTTATTGTTCTCTTCTAGCCGCGAGAGAGTCGGGTTTGGCGAAATACCACACGTGGAAAATCCTGTACCATTACGAGCGTTACATTCCAAATTTTTCGTGCAAATGGTAAACGCCCCGGTTTTCCCCATATCTGAACTGCCGATGCCTATAACTGAGTACCAGTGTATCCCACCACAACTCCAGAAACTCATTGTCCTTCCCTTTGGGAGAGAGGTGTGGATTTTTTAACGTCCCAAACTTCTTTTACGCAAGCGCTGTGGTGTACTGAGGTCCTGCGGTTTATCGCTTTATACAAGTCAAGAAATGTCTGTTATTCAGAAAGGATTTGCAAGAACCGGTTTTTTAAACTGTTCAAGAAGTTATCCAACAACTAAGCTGTCTTTGGAAATAGGTTTGACGTCGACACCTTAATCAGGAACAACCTGGAAGTTCGTGTGACCAGCGACCAGGTGGAGGTTCGCAGCACTCGAGAAACCACGGGAAAGAACTTGTTGTCTCCACCATTTTCAAAATTGCCTACTCTCATTGTGGATCATCAGGTAAGCGCTCACTTAGACACTTGTGTCCAAAAATTCACCAAAGTAGATGCACGCTCAATTGTGACATCCAACGCGAAGTGTCTCTTTAATTTCAAGTCTAAAGCAGGAGATCATCAAGAGAAACCTCCATCTCCCATACTTGGCCTAGGAGTCAACCCTTTCCCGAGTATATTTATTTATAGAGCGCCTCCCTTGGGAGATCGAGCACGCCCACTTTTGTAAAAGCCAATCAAAACAAAGCTACCGCAGCGTCAAGGGAAATATCATACTCTTCGCGGGAAAAACCTGTTCCTAAAAATAACAGTAATGTATCAGCTCTCTTACCGTATAATGTGATTGGCTCGCTACTCAGGACAAAAACAAGACAGTGATGTAGCAGCTCTCGTAACCTATTTTCTGCCTATTTTTCTTCTTTGTTCCTAATTTTTGGTAAATGGCACATTCCTCACAACCATATCTAGCTCTTTCCGCTTGTTACCTAGACACTATTTGTGCTTTTAATTGTCCTTGTTGAATTGAACCGTTTTTAGGTGGCCAAAGGGGCACCGAGAGCACAACTTTGCTCAACGGACAATTTTACTGAAGCATTTTATATTTTCTTGTCAGAAAACACCTGTGGAGTTCTTTGGTTTACCTTTTTCTGATACCACATTTGATGACATTCCTTTTGATGGTCAGTATGGCATCCTCACTGCGTGCAAAGGAGTGTTACAGGAGATCAAAAGAGAGCAATTTTACGATAAACACGTAGAATTGAAAGCAAAAATGGGCTTAAGAGCAGTAAAGGAGAGTTTTCTTGCGGAACTTTCGAAGCTGCCTCAGGAACACAAGGAAAGATGCTTTGACAAAATCGTCAGTGCGCTACGAGAAGGCGGTGAGGATCTGAAGCATATAAGAGATCGTCTTCTTGAAGGTGCGTAGGTTTTCGTAAAGAAAGAAGTCTATTACGATTCTTAGTGTTTTGAACATGAGAGTCTTTTCATTTTGTACGTTGAAGGAAATCGATTGATAGTCTTCATAAGAAGGCAGTCAAAGTAATATTGAAAATGAATTATGCACAGTTGTTCTTATGCTTACGATGTCGTGAAAAACCTTAATTTGGTAAAACAATTTGTATTTTTCACGGTGAGTGCCGGGTATTGTAATGTAATGAAATGCATGCCGAGCGTGCAGCACTATTCTTTGCAGAGTATTTCGTGGCACTGTCGTTGTTGCTATCGTTGTTTCAATTAATAGAGAGCTCAAGTAAGGACAACGACGACGATTACGAGATAGCTTTGACGAAAGAAAACAATTGCTTTGCACGCCATCCATGTTCGTTTTGCGTTTTGGTACAGTTTTCAAAAAGGCTCTATTTTATGGGGCTTAGAAATGTACCAATGAAAATAACGGATAGAGGAACATGCAAACCAGCAGAAGGAAACTGTACTTGAGTATTCACATGCGTACCAGAGAGGTTAAGCAAGTGAATATCCAGATGCTAGTAACGTTGAAGATGTACCCATTTAGCTTCAAGAGCCTTAGGTCGTTTATCAAGGTTCTTCATGGACTACGTTTTTCGCTGTTCTGCGGGCTCTACAAAGTCATGCTCCTCAGATTTCAAATGAAACTATTGATGTTGAAGGTATAACGCACCTGTAAAGATTGATGATAGATTTGTCGCTTGGTAACGGGGAAGACTGAGAACAACTGACAAATCAGAGTCATACGCACCTTCAACATCAGTAGTTGCATTTGAAATCAGAGACACTTGACTTTGCGGTAGAACCCGCTGACCAGCGGGAAACATAGTTCATGAAGAACCTTGATAAACGACCTAAGGCTCTTGAAGCTGGGTGAGCGACCTACAATCCTCGCCAAAAATCCTTGAAACAGCCCCTTCCCCTGCACAGTGTTGAGATGACATTTTACTGTTTGACTGGCTGCAACAACATTGAAAGGGAGGGGACGAATACGGTGCGAAAATGTTGAAAGTGTTTCAAGGTTTTTGTCGAAGATTGTAAATCCACAAGAGTTTTTATTTTATTTTTTTTTTTTGTATTTTATTTATTTTTATTGTTTACGTTTAGTAATAACAAAACAAATGACTACATTAGGACAACACTAAGCTACAACACACACACGCACAAACTACATTAAGGCTACCTAAGCTGATAACAACAAACTGAGAATATTAAGTTAACACGTTTCGACGAGGCCGCGAGAGTTGTGAACACTTCTGCAAATACGTTATTGCCCTTGTCTACAATACTTGCCCCACTTTTGAAGATGAAAAGCCAAACTCTTTCCACTTTTTGAAATAGCAGTCTCCAACTCATAAACAGCTTTAATTCTGGAAGTACATACTCGGAGAGATGGTACGAGAGCGTTGATTCTACAATAATATACGTACTGCTTAGCAATAAGCAGGACGTGATTAAAAAACAAGAAATCGTCTTTGCGCTCCCAACTACCAAAAATTATATCAGCCTTAGTAAGTAAATCTACTTTAACACCAAGATCATTAAGCCAGTCCGAGAGATCCTTCCAGAACGAGAGAACATAGGGGCAGGAAGTAAACAAGTGCTCTAGAGATTCGTCCGCATCTTCACAAAAGGAACAGTCAGATGATAGTTTTATACCAACCTTTTTCAAATAGACATTCGTTACTAAATATCTATTTAATATTTTGTACTGAAATGGTCGAGTCTTTGAATCCATTGCAACAGTGAAAGGAAGGCTATAGATCTTCTTCCAATCTAAAACGACATTAGCATATTCTGCTTCGTATTTCGATTGAGCTGTCGGTTGTTTAATAACGCTAGAGCGAAGTTCTTTGTACACGGCCTTAGAAACCACTTTGCTAAGCGCTACATTTTGACCATTCAAACAAAGTTGAGTATGGTTCTCTGAATGAAAAGGCTGTAGATTGACATACTGATATATCTGTAAAGACTGACGATACTCTGTTGGCAAAGCATCGCACAATGCAATTAATTGGAAGGCGTCGAGAGGTGATATATCTAATTTTCAAAAATCACAGCAGGGTGCCAATCCATTTTTTCCGAGCGCTAAATCACCTAATGAAATTATCCCTTTATCAACAAGTCTACGATTATAAACAGACTTACCATCAACGCAAACATGCTTATTATTCCAAATAATAACTTCGGACAGTGTTTCTTGCGAAATATCGTAACTATTGATCCTACTCGCGACTGAACATTGCGCAAAGCAGTTAAGACATTCTTCGTAGAACCTCGGAAGCTTCACTCGCAATTTCTTCACATCAAAATTGCAGCTTAAAATGAATTTACCTCCAACCGATTTCAAATAATACGATAGAATGGTCTTCCAGCTGCTAGGCTCATTACTCGCGAATTTCTTATAGCATAGTATTCTCTGAGTCTTAATCATAGATTCCAAGTGTGGAGCTTTAAGACCGCCATCCTCAATGTCATTGATAAGCGTTAGACGTTTAACTTTATCTTTACCCTTCCAAATAAAATCGAAAATTAATTTATTTGCCTCAGATATAATCTCTTTGTTAAGGCTTATCATACCAGCACGATACATAAATATTGGAACTACAAATGTCTTAACGATCTGAATTCTGCCTATAACGGTTAGGTGTCTCCACTTCCATATCTTTAATTTTGTTTTGATGGAGTCGATTATTTCATCAAAGTTTAGCTTCTGTTTAAGACGATAATCATATGAGAAGTATACCCCTAAGATTTTCAAGGCTTTCTTGACTTTGATATCTTGCAATTCATAATCATCACTTACTGCAGGATCTTGATTACCCAAAAACATTATTTCCGATTTCTCAAAATTAATCTTGAGACCTGAAAGCAGACCGAATTATTTTACAAGCTTAAGAAAATTAACTAGAGAGCAATCGTCCCGCAAAAAAAGCTGTCAAGTCATCAGCAAAGAGTCCCATTTTGATTTCCTCATTATTAACATCGATTCCTCGAATGCTTTTGTCACTACGGAGATTGATTGCTAATATTTCCATACAAATAACGAACAGATATGCCGAGAGGGGGTCCCCTTGTCGCACACCTCTCTGCACTTGAAAGGGTCCGGTAGAAAAACCATTATTTAAAACACAGCTCGAAATATTATTATAGAATGTATATACCCACTGTTTAAAGGACGGACCAAAATTAAAAACAGAGAGGGCCTCAAAAATAAAGTTTTTGTTGCTCTCTAAATGGGTAGAGCATCCGCCCGGTGTTATAGAGGCATCATGATAAGTTCGATTCCAGCTTAGATCTCAAATTTTAAAAATGTTTTGTCACTCGTTGCCAACTGCCAAACACCTAATGCTACCATCCTTCTCAAGGGCGCAGTACACCTTCATCATCAATAGTTGCCGTTCTTCTGGATATTCACTGGTTCAGCTTCGCGGCTACGCATGTAAAAACTCATTAACAAGTATAGTCTGCCTTCTGCTGCTTTGGATCTTGTTAAATCCATTATTCTGATAAGTACATAAACAATGGAGTTTTTTGTGTCATCTTACTCGAGGCTGTGAAACGACACCTGGCCATAGTTGTTGAAAAGGTGGATAACGCTATCCACCGGATAAATCACTATCCACTGGATAGCGCAAATGGTTTCGCTATGACTTATCCACTGGGTAGTGATTTATCCGGCGGATAGCGCTTTCCATCGTTTGAACAACTTGGGCAGGGGCCCGTTTCTCAAAAGTTCCGAAAGGCAGGTTTCCAAAATACGATAACTGCGATTGGCTTATTCTGGAAAGCAGGTCCTGCAATATGTTTTAAAGAACAGAACAAACGAAATATTTGCGAAGTTTCATGCCTTGAAACCTTTCCCTTTTGAAGATACCGTGGGATTTATGTCACCCGAAATACGCCCGAAATGCTTTCGGGCCCCTGATCTTAAACCGATCAACCATTCATATATGAACAGAAATGCGCGTAAATGCTCGCTCAAGTTTGATGACTGACGAAGTGTCCTACTAAGTCTTCGCGTAATCTACATAAAGTAAATTCTCGAATTAGCGCGCAGCTTCAAATTAGCCCCCTCCTAACGGTGAAAATATTAAATGAGCGCTCCGGCTCAAGTTTTGCTATTGCAGTTTTATTTTATTATCATGTTGCATTTTGGGTTCAATTCAAATAAAGACTGTTGTTATATTAAGGCTGAAAATTGAGAAATTATTTAAGTGCCCCCCTTCAAATAAGCGGCCCCACTCGAATAAGCGCCTCCTTCTCACCTTAGGAAATTAAATAAGCTTCCCGGGCGCTAATTCGAGCATTTACGGTATTTACAAACACAAGATCAACGCTAGCGTCAAGGTTGTTTGTTTTTGTTTGAGTTTTCGGAACTGTTTAGGTTTACTATAAGATGGACATTGTTTCATTTTGTCACCAGTAGACTAGGACAGGATTAATGTTACATGTAAGTTTGGGGAGAGGGAAAGTGAGACACTTCACTAGCATCTATATGAATTTAACTTGCCTTACATTAGCTCGAGCCAAGATCAAAGAACCAATCAAGGATCACAGTAACATTTGTGATGTGGTTGCGGATAAAATACCAGAAGGATTCGCTTGGAAAACTCTAGCAAGAGATCTCAAACCACCGATTCCAGAATGTGCTGTTGATGAAGTACTTGAGGCGGAAAGAGGGTCTCCAAAGGAATGCTGTCGAATTGCGCTCAGGACATGGTACGAGGGATTTACGTCCCAAGCAACAAGTCAAGAGCTCATGCGGTGTCTCACAGATATGGGTTTCGCAAGCCTTAATTGGCATATAATGAAAGAACTCGGCCTTGTATCATTCAAAGATATGCCAGTCTGAGAGGTGACTAGTCATGCATCAGTTCACTTGCGGAAAGTGCACGTGGACATTGATGATCAGTAGCATGATCAACTTAACTAGATTTAACACCCGGTCCCAGTTGTTTAAAGACTGGTTAACTTTATCTGCTGGATAAGTCCCTATCCTACAGTTTCAATATGTGCAAAGATATTTGTATTTGAGCACGTAACCGTTGATATGCACAGTCACTCTAAGCACATGTAAGTAAAAAGTTTGGCCCTCGTTTAACGTGAAGTGTATTTCATACTTTGGATAGTGACTTACGCACCGAATAAAGTTATCCGGCTTTTTAACATCTGGATACACTTGTCCTACACTAACAAACTGGGCCCGGTTGTTCGAAAGCCGATTAACTTAATCCGGGATTAACTTAAACTTTTGTTTCATGTTTTCAACTTTTTGATGAAAGTATCTTTTGCTTATTTTTGTTTTTCAAGATTGACTTCTTCTAATGTATAGTTTTGCCAAATATCAGCTTTGAACAGCATTTAGTATTAGAGAAATAAACTCCTTGGTTAATTTTTAATCTGGGATTAGCGTTAATCGGCTTTTGAACAACCGGGCCCTGGAGTATTACCTCATCTTACCAAAAGTTTCAGTTAAGTACTGTTCCATGGGAGGAGGGAGATCCTAGCGAGCGAAACAATTTCTCGTTTGGTTTACATGCAGAAACTTTGGTCTGCGGTGTTGCTCGTCAATGGTTGAACGAAGTTGCTGAAAGCCCAGGTGCCACCATGTTTGTTTTCTGTTTCCTATATATGCTACTGGGACTTTCTGAGTGAAAGTACTTGACATGGTGCTAGAATCTCCCTAACTCTTGGATCTTCAAGAAACTAGGGAGGTCTTCGTGCATTGAAGAGCCGACCGCAAGGTTGAAAAATTTGCGTGTAAAATTAGACTACGAGCAGACCCTGTTTCACCGCTCAGTTCATTGAACGCGACACGAAAAGGAAAACCCACGCGATAACAACATGATCATGCGAAATCTGCACTCGAGCGTTGTTCTCGTGCCTGTTTTCTGTTTCGCCTTGCGCTCCACGAACTGAGTGGCGAAAAAGGGACTTTTCGTAGTCTGCTAACTAAGCGGCGATAGAGAAACTTCTTGCAGTGCAATATAAAACAATTTCAGAAAACATAACCCATTGCGATGATCCGTTTTTGAAGGATCTTCCTAGTGCTAGAAAATTCCTTCTACCATGTTCCTTAGAAAAGTCCCTTGGAGAGAAAGTGGTGGCCAGGAGAAAGCGTTGGAATAATTAGAGGACACCCTCTCCTTTCTACCGCTCCAGCGGGCGTCATCTCTTAATTAACCACGTCCTGAACGATCAGATGGATTGGAGCTCTCCAACCATATCTGCTCTATGTCTTTGCGTTTGAGGCAACAAATTTTTGGATAAGTGTAAACTGCGTACTTTACACACAAGCATTGTCCAGTGACCGGACATGCGTGCTTTTTTTCCCGATTCGGTGAAGTCATTTTGTATCCGGCCATTCTGAGCCCCCTCTCGTTTTGAATATGCAGACAGGAGTAAAGGTGGCATAGGGACAAATGCTATAGCCATAAAAGAGTCAACCAGGCCTTCGATTATACCAAAATGCACAGGGTATGAGACATTCTAGTGCGAGTTGCTGCCAAAATTTCCATACGCTTCTCCCCAGTTTTCAGAAAAAAACAGCATAATGCTACAATCATATTAGTATTATGCCAGCATTATGCCTGATGCTCCAGATATAGTATTATTCTCAAAATTATGCTGGCATAATCCGACAGACCCTAACAAGAAGCGGATTGTAGATTGCTGCTTGTAGGTTGGATTAATCAAGCCAAAAGAAGAAATCAAAACGATCCTTTCAATTTTCATTAGCGTCCTTTACAGTGCGTCGAAGTGTCTGAGTCTCTTAGTTCTGAACAGCATCATCAGGGTTGAAGAGAACTTTTCCTCATGCGCATGGTCAGAATCAACGGTCAGTTGAATAGGCTACAATACTCGTCAAAAATCTTGAAACACTTGTGTCTGTTTTCCCTTCCCCAATGTTGATTTGGGTATCACAGTGGTCTCAGTGCTTCAAAATAACGCGTGGCTCAACATTGGGGAGGGAGAAGGCACATTTCGGGGTGGGGGGGGGGGGGGGAGGGGGGAAACAGTGTGAAGTAGAAATCTCAGGATTTTTCCAGAAAATTCGAGAGAAACGGTGTCTAATTCAACGATTTGTGACGAGTATTGTAGTTTCGAATTGTGCAGCAACAAAAGAACAAAGTCGAGGTTAAGGGGAATAATTTGCATTTTCCTTTCTTTTGAGCAATAAAAAATGCTAATTATTCCCCCTTAACCTCGACTCTCTTCTTTTGTTGCTGCACAATTCAAAACTAACCTATTTCCATTGCATTCGAAAATGCAAGGGTAGATAGGTCGAGGAATACCCTCTACAAGGAAACTTCAGGTTTAATTAAAAAACAAAACATCGAAGAGCAACGCTTTTGTCAGAACCACAATTCCACTTATGAAATTTTTAATCCCCCTTATGAAATATTTATATATTTTTATTTAAAAACGTACTCGGCGTATTCGCGTCAAACGTTGGTGCCGATAAACCACTGCCTATCTTTTGTTTTATTTAAAGGGGCTGTGAAATAGCATTTCAGCTCATTCTAAAGTTGGTATATGCTTGTAGGAGTAACAGAATTCATACAAAATTTAATTAAGTCGTTTCAAAATCTTCGAAGAAGATTCATCCTTCTAGTGCATGATTGTTCGTAAGAAAAAATAGAATAAACTCTACAAGCTTAAGAAAATTTTAAGTTTAAGAAACAAACAACAGAATCACTGCCCATCTTTCGTTTCATTTAAAGGGGCTATGAAATAACATTTTACCTATTACAAGGTTGGTGTATGCTTGTAGGAGTAACAGAATTTATACAAAGTGTATTTATTTAGTCTTTGTGAAAATCGTTGATTTGCTTGTGCTGCATGATTACATGTTAGACGAAATAAAATAAAAAGTAAAACGCCTCTTTCACCCACGGTGGAAAGGTTGGCAAGAAAGCGAATTCAAAACTTACTTATTTCATACACAGTTTACAACTACTTGTCTTGGCATTGCAATGGGTTATTGATCCTTTCCTAAACATGCGAAGTCGCGGACTCCATTATTCAATCTCATTATTTCATTCTTTGCTTACCAATTTTTCACGCCGAAAACCTTTTTTGTCCATAACACAATATTTTCAACATGCATGTGGTCTTTGCACTATTGCTTGCGTGACTTTCCCCTCCTGATTTGAATTTGCTTCGTGACTCAAGTCTTCGTTCCTCTAGCCCCATGTGCAGAGATTCTTTTGGCTCGTCACGCAATCTTTCCTCCCCAACGAACCTCTGCTGAAACTGTGACGAGCCACATTCCTTTCCTTTTGTTAAGTAACTGTCATCTAGAGACCACGTGCGAGTTATAGAGGAACCAATTGACGCTGTGTAGATTGCTTCCCTGGGAGCACCAATAAAACTTGCTCACAGGGAACGAAGCTGTTCCAAGATAGTCCTCAAGGCCCGGGGAAATGGCTTCAACATTTGCTTCTGCTTCGATTTTGTTGAACAGCGATGGTGAAGCCGTTTGCAAATATGTAAATATCAACAAATCTCAGACCGGGTACAGAAATTTCAAGTCTGTATGCTTTTGGGTCACGAAAGATTGCGTGACGAGTCACAAGAGGCTGTCGTTCCTCTTGAACAGCTGTCGGGGATTGAAGTGCTCCTGCCTTACAGCAAAAGAAACGTGGCGTCCTTGTCATCAACGAAAATAAGCTGAGTGCATAACGCACCCGTTGTTGAAAGACCAACACCTAACGATTCTTAAGGTTATTGCCGTGGCAAAAAAGGATGTGCTGGCTGTTCTACAAACCGGTTTAGGTAAATCCTTGATGTATCAAATCATTGCCCCGCCTCCGGTGTTTAAGACTGATGCATTGTCGGCATGCTTATGAACCAAGTCTCGATTGTATTAGTACTAGTGATATCGCCTCCGAGACCACGTGAACAAGTTGAGAAAACAGTGGGATGAAAACTTTCTTATAGCAGATTCATGTTGCTTTAGATGGCGAAGATAGCGAACAAGTTTCAGTTTGCCGCTGGCCTTCGAGCCACTGGAAAATCTTTTAAAGTTTCAACTTACATTTGCCCACCCAGAAGCCTTGGTTGAAAACAAACGTGCCTTGAAGATTCTGAAAACGCAAGACTTTCAAAATCGTGTAAGAGCTGTTGTTGTGGACTGGTACGTAAGTACTATAAACCCTATAATTATTTTATACTTTGATAATTAATGTATATTAAAACTATATTTTATAAGCCTAAATTGTAATTCAGAGAATGAGTATTTCTATTGAAAGCCAGGTATTTTGTTGGGATTGTCCCAGGTTTACTGTTAGTTAATTTATTGCCATCATCTTAGTACAGGAGTACACGATTGAAATTCAGTTTTGTGTTTTGCTTAGTATTTATGCACCTATCAATGTTAAGCCCCCAGGAAGGGTGGGGGTGGGGGGGGGGGAGGGGAGGTGTCGGGCTACCCGTGGGGCTTTGACTGTTAGGTCTGTCCCCAGGGTGGGGATTTGGATTGTACGACATATCCCAGGGTGGGGAATTTGACATGGCCACCATCTTCGACAATGAAGAAGACTTGGAAATCAACAATAATAAAAGCAAGGTGACACACATAACACCAACCCGGTTTGGAAATCAACTTTGTTCCCAAGGCTGTTCCCTCCCCAACTAGTGAGGGAAAGGCCCTGGGAACGAGGTTGCCCGAAAATAACTCCCCAGAAGGCGTTCAAATGAAATTCCCACGTTCGTGAGAGGTGGCTAAACGAAAGGTGAGTGGTTCATACATTGCACTCTTATTGTGTGCAGCAAGGTCTAAAGGGTATTATTATGGCTCTATTAACTCACGCCAGGGTGTGGGCTTTTCCTACCTTTGGCTAATTATGTTGTCGCGGGGCTTAACATTGATAGGTGCATTATAAGCTAGATAAAATTAAAAAATTAAACGTAGTTCAGTGTTGTCTGTATTCTTATCAACAACGTTTGTCATCACAGTGGTCAAAATGTTGTGGACTCATGAGGTGCAGCCGAGATAGTCCACAACAAATTTTGACTATTGTGATGACGAATATTGTTGTCGATAAGAGTACAGACAACACAGAACCACATTCGATTTGTTTTTTACCACAATATTTAACGCCAAAGAAAATGTTTATTTCAGAGCGTGACTCAGATCATGACTCAAAGAAAGGGCAAGCGTTGTCTACAGTTTTCTCGCAATATGATTGGTTTATATCCCAAAATGAACATTACTGATTGGCTATTACATTGCGTGACAATTTGACGTGAGTATGACTCGAGCAGCGTTGTTTAGACTGTTGTTGACAACGGCAAATTTGCCAATCAGATTGTGAGAGATTGAGAAGCAATTGTGGTAGAATTCTTCCTTTCTATGTATAATAATCTTTTTTTTTTGTTTTTACCTGGCCAGAAGCCATCTAATAGCCCCTCCCAGGGGTTTTGGGGAACAGGGGAACAATGACAAAATATATTGTGTTCCCTTGTTCCTGAAATTACTTTTAATTTAAACTTGTTTCCAGCTTTTTTATCCCTAAAATTATTTATGTTCCCTTGGAACAAGTTTAAAAGTAATTTTGGGAACAAGAAAACACAAGCAAATCTTTTAAGGGAACAAGGACCCCCCTGAGAGGGACTCATTTAATCCTCTGGCTTTGGCTTTCTTGAAGTGTACCTCTCAAATGTTTATTTATATAAATAATGTACATAGACATCTCCTGCGTATGAATAAGTGTGTAATGTGATTGATGCCTTCTTACTGATTTGTTAGATCATTGTTTTGTTTACATCATCTACAAGAAAGTAGCAAATTATTAACAAATCTAATCCGAGATAGTTTCATGGATATAAAGTTGGAATTCATGATGTTTGATATAAAAATTAATTTGGTTTATCAATTTTCCATGTAAAGAGATTGAAAAGATGACGCTTTGAGTCTACGTCATAGTGTATTGAGGGAATGTGAGTTGTACATGTATGTTGTTTATGTATCAAGTGGGGGAGCTATGCCATATTGGTGGAAACACCTAATCAAAGTGGGGATTTACTGCTTTTATCAATTTTCCTTTCTAATAACGTCGGTTATATTAGATGAGTTTTACTTAAAGGGGCTATTGTTTGTTTGTTATTTTATTTGTTTGAGCAGGTTGAAATTATGGCAGCTATTCAGCTGATGTGGACCTGCTATACCCACCCACCCATATACACACATAGGACAGCCACAACACCGGGAATTTCATCCCCTACACTTCTCGAATAGTGTGTGGGTTCTTTAACGTCCCACAGTTAAAGTTATTTGTGAGACGGGACCTCCGGCTTATCGTCCTTATGCGAGAAGACTTGAAAGTCTAACCCTTTGCGGATGTAATTACAAAGGCAGCACTTTCTCCTCAGTTCTTTAAAGACCCTGAGTGTTGGTCCGGCCGGAGTCGAACTCACGACCTCCCGCATGGCAGTCCGGTGCTCAACCAACTGAGCCACATGTTTTGGGGAGATCTTTAGTTAATCGCAAGTTCAAAACTTGAGAATGGTAATGTGGAATTCATTTACTGATAAAATTATCGTTACTTCATGTACAAGATGATTCTGAGAAGAAATGACATTTATCCAAGCGATTTGCCATAAACTTGAAAAACGTTGTGCCGACTTTTTTTGCAAGATTACCTAAGTGCATCTGTGTCAATCTTGTTCATTTGTGTCCATCCATGCTTCTCTTTCCTATTGCTGTATTTGTTTTATGTTGTTCAAAAGTGCTTGTTTGAGATGTTGGTTGACGGTTTGGAACGGAAAGTGGTCAGCTAGCCTTTTTAGGGAAGCAGATAGTTCGCTGAAAAGTTTCAGTAAGGGTCTTTCGAGTAGCGCTTTCTTAAAATTAAATTTCATTTCATCAAATAGCGAGTGGCACTTCAACTTTCAGCTAAGGATTTGATCTAAACAGAGGAAATAAAATACGTCCATATAGAATATGTTTATACGTTGTAAGAACTTACAAAATGGCATCAAAAGGCTTTTAGGTAAATGTGTTCGTTTACAGGTACATGCCCTTGGCGTTGCGCAATGAGTGCGGGTCCTTTGGCTAGAAAAGCGTAGTTAATTACTGCATTCGGAAGTGCGAGATAGTCCATTTCTTCTGTGAGGACTCAATTGTCGGTGTTTAAAGTTTGTTGGATTCGTGCTGATCGAAAGTGAATATTAAAAGGTCTCCACATACCTGTAGGTAGAACAATAGCAATCCATACTATGATAGGTTCTGTCCAGAATTCATTAATCTGAAGTGCAGCGTGTCCCATACAAAATGATATTAATGTCAGTATTCCCAATAATACCGTCGTTTCTCGTTGCTTCATCCCTGTCCGAATAAACGACAAATCTACGAATGACAAAGATAAGAATTGAGTGAGCACATGCTGGTAATTTGGAGTGGGGAGAAATAGGTTATTGCAAAAACCTTTGTTTTTGTAGAAGATATGTGAAGCAAAACAAAATGGTATTTTATACCGTACCTGGCGCAATTTTTCAGGCAACAGAGTCCAATCAAGGTCGTGGTTATAGCACTCTTTTAAATCACTGTCCATTGCTTGCATACGGTTAGCCATGGTTGGAAAATTGGGGAATATCAGCATACACTCGTTGCAGTCGTGTATTGTATACTTAAAGTGCTGTTTGTGCTCTTTAAATGGCGCCTTATGAAGAGTGATTAGCGGAAGTGTGGAAGAAATAGGTTATTATTGTATCTTTATTAGCGGTTAATCCAGAGAGTTGTGATCCTAATTGTGTGATATATCATTGGGTTGACGAGAAAACGCATTTCCCGTTGACCGGAACAGACAGCGTCGTAAGCGAAACGTGATATTGGAAGTCCTGAGCATGTGGGAAATAAATATAAATTGTATTTATGCAAGTACCTATCGTAGGGAGCAAAAGCAATTGTACTCTGGGAGAGGCAACTTGTTCTATGTTACTGATCTTAACTTATTGGTGCCTTCGATTTTATCATCAAAGGACCAAACAAATTCCTTTTGTAACGGTGTGCGGTTCATCCACACTTCAACTTGCAAGGAATTTATGACAGTGACAATGAAAAGAACTATTGTATCCTGTAAATAGGTTACAGGGGTGTAGCCCTTCCCGGGCTTTCCCTAGATTCAAAATTCATAATAGGAAATGTGCAAATTTCGAAACCAAAACATTTCATTTCTGATGTCGTTTTCAGGAACTATTCCCACAAGATGTGCAAAGGCTATCTACGCCCTTAAGTCAGCATGTACGTATCCACAAAAATACAATCTGAAGCCACGAGAAAATCACAACCCCAAGGCAACTTTGCCCACGCGGAATCCCTCCGTAAGCTTTTAATAAAGAGCCCAAAGTAACTGCACTTAGCATCAGCATCATAGCTAGAAAAGGTTAAGACGCGAGCTGCACGGTTCTGAAGCTTCTGTAGCCTGTCAAACAACGTTTTACCACAATTTCCCAGACAGGATAGCAATAGTCGAAATGAGATTGAATTAGTGCATTGTATATATAATGAAGAGTGGGTGGTGGGACAAACGGTCTAATTCTTTTTATTGCTCCTATCCCTGAAGCGACGTGCGTTTACCACCGTAGATTTTCATCAATAAATATTCCAAGCGATTTAATAGAGGAAACATAGAGGAAACATGTTCAATCGCAACATTATCAATCAAAAGCTTAAGTGGGTTTGACAAACTACTAAATTTTTGTCTGGAGCCAATTAGCATAAATTCAGTTTTAGCCCTGTTCAAAGTAGAAAGCTTTTACAACGTCTTATCACACTTCCCCTGTTTGTTCGTCGGCACAGGCTTTTAGAACGAGGCATACACACTTTCCCTTGTTTGTTTGTCAGTGCAGGCTCCGAAGTATACACTCTTTCGCTTGACGGCCCGGCTTCTTAGAACGAAGAATACACGCTTTCCCTTGTTTGTTTGTCGGCGCAGGCTCCAAAGAATACACACTTTCGCTTGTCGGCAATGTAACTCTTCTATTAAAATCGCTGTTCTTGAAAAGGGAACTCTCAGAGGCTCTATGGGCAAGAATCGTGGGTAGTTTATTAATGAATATTTGTGCCGCAATTGTGGAATCATAATGGATCATGATGTAAGAAGTAACTTGCAATTAGGACTTGAAATGTATTTTAGATACACATAAGTCACAACATCCATTTCTTTCTGGTACCGGCTCTTAGAAAGCTTTTACAACGTGTTATACACACTTCCCCTGTTTGTTCGTCGGCACAGGCTTTTAGAACGAGCCATACACACTTTCCCTTGTTTGTTTGTCGGCGCAGGCTCCGAGGTATACACATTTTCGGTTGTCGGCACAGGCTTTTAGAACGAGGCGTGCACACTTTCCTTGCGTTCCTGTAAACCTTTGACGGCATAGGTTTTGAGAACGACGCATACACTCCTTGTCTCGTTTGTTTTGGTAGATGCGGCTCAGTGTGTTCATGTTTATGGACAACAGCTCATTCACAAATTGGACCGCGACGCATCCACACATTGACAGGCATAAAAACTAGCAACAACATGCAATAGTCGAATCGACACGGGTCATAAAAGGGTTTCACGAATTGTACGGATCGATCGATTCGTGGGGACAGCTGTGCGACGGTATTATCTAATGAGATGCATTTTTCCGGTTGAGAGATCGTGTCTTCGGGTAGTTTCCGCATAAAAATGAGCGACATGCTGCCACTATAACATGCAATACTCGAATGGATACGGGTCGTAAAAGCGATTCACGAATCGTACGGATCGTTCGATTCGTGGGAATAGCTGTACGTCGATTTTATCTAATGAGATGCATTTTTCGGGTCGACAGATCGTGCATTCGGGTCGTTTCACTTAGTGAGTATTGGACATGCATGACTTTTTGGGCAACTTTGGTGTCACGAAATTACATCATTTTGCGTGGCATAGCCGCTTTTAACATTGGATAAACTGATTGTTCAAAGAAAAGAAGAAAAGGGTTAATTCAATATCAACATACATTATCAACAAGCTATAACAAAGCCCACAGCCCACATCCCACATCCTATGCTCCCTGCTACTACCCTGGCAGAAACCCATTCCCACTCATCCCTCCCCCACCCTCCCTTCTTAGGAATCCAATTAATCTATGAGCTGGCTTGCAGGAGCCGTTTATTTTATATTTTATCCTCTTTTAGAGCGTTGTTTGTCATTTACGGGGATGGCATTTTTTTTTTCTTGGCGTAGTCCCTGTGGGACTTTCCGCCATCACTCTGCTCTTGTTTACTTCCGGTCACGTTGATGCTTTTTTAAACAACCAATCAAACTTGCTTTCTCGCCTTTTGAGACTGCATGCGCAATAATAAAGGAAGACTCGAGGGGCGACAACATTCGCGTTGTGCAGCTCCTAATTTAAATATGGCGTCCACAGTTGTTCATTCCTTCACGTTAAACCAACTCTTTCGAGACATCTCCAATAAGTTTTCTCCTCTAGAATCAGCGGAGGTTGTGAAGTTGTCGAAGAGCATTTTTGGGAAACACTTTTACTCTCTTCAAAACGAAGATCTGTTGTCATGTCTCAGACGTCTACAAGAGCTTGGTTATGTCTCGAATAGCAAACTCGCTCTCGTCAAAGATTTTGTCGCTTCAAAATCCAGCAAAAAGAAGGAAATCAGTGAGACTATTGAAAACTTTATAGCTTCACATCCTCTTCTGTATGATCCGGAGAAACAATTACAAGGAAGGAACGACGATATCAAGAGGATCACATCAACACTTGAAGCAGGGAATTCATCCGTTGTTAATTTGCACGGCCCGGGAGGAGTTGGAAAGACAACCCTTGCTCAAGAGATTTCCTCAAAATGGCGTGGAGGAAAGTCTTTTATTTTCGATCTAAGAGAGGCAAATGATATGACAGCTCTATATTTTAGCCTCATGAACAAGCTAACCCTTACTGTGCGTGTTGGATACGTAGACATGAGTTTTGTAGTGGAAAAATTCTTGGAGAAAGCTTTTGAAGAAAGCGAGGGGTTGCCTGTGCTTTTTCTTTTTGACAACGTTGAAGAGTTTACCTCGGGACAGGGGAAGGAAGGCACGAACTTAAAAAAATCGTTTATGGAGTTCTTAGAAAAGCTTATAGGATATTATAAAGACAGGCAGACGAGAGCTTTAAGGATACTTTTGACGTCAAGGACGCCATTGAATGAGGTCAACAAGGTGGTGGATTATGAACTGAAACCACTTGGAGATAATTTTTCGGAAAAAATCCTTCTTTCTGACGAGCCTACGGACATTAACATGGTGCAAAAAGAGAAGTTGCTTAGTGTCTGCAATGGGAAACCTCTTCTCTTGAAAGGGTTAGCAGCAATTTTGAAACAGGAAAGGAAACGTCCCAGCGACCTGATCAATGAAATTGAGAAATTTATCCGGGATTTTGAAGAGAAAGGGGACACACCGAAGTCCAAGCATGAAGAACTTCAAGATGCCAAAGAAAAAGCTTATGGTTATGAGGAAGGAGTTGGTCATGGTGAAAAATCTGTGATCCATGAAATGTTCAACACACTACCATCTGACTGCCTGAAAGCATCAGCAGTTTCACTTTCTTTGTTTTGTGGCCCATTCTCTGTCTCCACAGCAGCACAGGTTCTTGGCATTAGTGTGCCAGAAACTGTGGCTCAGCTTGAGGGGCTAGAAACCAGTGCCATCATTTCCGTTGTGAACAGAGAAGAA
>NC_090873.1:10152524-10155024 GCF_036669935.1 Montipora foliosa | reverse complement strand
TGAGAAACCGGTGGCAAAGTGCTTAAATTTAACGGGACACCTTGTGTTGGATATCAAAACTGGGTGGTGGCGACTTTGGAATAAGGTTTCAGTGATTGTCACCACCGACTATATATTGAAAGAAATGCTGGGTTCATGTATCAGTCTGTGTCAATGAACTATCGTTCCCTTATCGATGTTTTCGACCAGCATTTTGTTGTCCAAAGGTGATTTCCTTGAATCTTTTATGTGATGTTTGTATGACTCTTTGCCTCTCCACTCCAGGGTCGCTCTTTCGTGCTTATTTAAAGTGCTGGGAATCCTTCCATGTCCTGGAAAAAGACGGGCCTAGTGAGGCTTTCAAAGTGTTGGAACAAGCAGCTAATTCTCTTGGGAAAGTCCAAGATACAACTGTGGAGAATTTCACACAGACCCAAGGCTTGTACTCGTATTTCGAGGGCGAAATCTATTATAAGAAATCTGATTTCAAGAAAGCACTGCAGTGCTTACAGTCATGCTTAGACCTCATGGAAAAGCCGCTAGAAGTTGATAACATCCTTGTCAGGTGCTATAACTCGATGGGTAACTGCTATTACGGCCTCGACGATTTCACCAAAGCCCTTGAGTTTTACACCAAGGCTCTAAAGATGACAGAGAAAGAGGTGAAGGGTGGTGAGTATCATTATCACTTGCCGGTTCTCAAAAATCAAATAGGCACCGTTTACGAGGGCCAAGGAAATTACGATAAGGCCGTTGAATACTACAAAGAGGCAATAAGGCTTTTAGAAGTGCAGGAAATGTCAGGTAATGAGGACGAAGCCGATTTTTGCAGGAATCTTGCAAATGCTTATCAATTTCAAGGAAAATTCGAGGAAGCGATGAAACCAGCTGACAAGGCCTTTGAAATACGAATGAGAAGTCTTGGAGATCATCCGGATACAGTGCGAAGCATTTTCCAGCAAGGCGTTATTCAGGCAAACTTACAAGAGCCTGAAAAAGCGTTAAATTTGTTCCGGAATGCTTGGGAAATGGAGAAATCACTGAAACCGGGGAACCAAAGCAAGGTTTGGAAAATGCTTATTGATACTATCATTTATTTGATGGCGGATGATAGTCAGAAGACGGAGTTTAAGAACGAGGCTTTGGCGTTTTGTCAGCGTTTCTGGAAAGAGGAGAGGGAGAGCTCCCGGTTTGGCTTTACTGAGCAGAACAGAGTCATCATTGACACTGTATTGGAGCTTTTGAGAGATATGGAAGGAGAGGAAAATGTAAAGCATGAGTATGAAAAACAGGAATTGTGGTTTTTTGATGGATTCCTGGGTGAAAGCGAAACAGATTTTTATACAACGTTCGATGAGGCGACGGACAATGAAGAGCTCAACGAAATGTTGAATAACAGAGTTAAGCTCTTGGACAAGATTCTTAACCTCTGCATTCGACTTGACATGCACGAGAGTCGTTTAAAGCACACCAGACTCAAGTTAAATTTGTACAGGAAAGTTCTTTTCAAGGCAAACTTTGTCGGTGAGGAAGGAAATGAGAAAGAAACCCTCAGAAGAAACGTAGAACAACTGTACGAAGACTTAGATGACAGAGAGAGTATCACCGAATTCCGAAAAACCCTTCTGACTTTCTGGCGAGCACAGTGGGAACAAAAGGAAGGCATTGAAGAAACGACGGAGACTATGAGCTCATTGGCCAGAGACAAAACAATAAGGGGTATCCTTCAACTGTGCTTAGATCTCAACGAAAAGGAGCTTCACAGAAGGTACGGAGAGGAAGCCCTATTATTTTATGAAGAGCTGTGGACGAGAAAGTGCGAAGAATGGGACCGACAGAAGATAAAGAGGTTTCTTCATGACATCAAAGCTTTGGCTTCATCAGTGGGAGATTATGAAAGGACACATCGCTATCAAGATGTCTTGCTGGTTAGTTAGTTTTGTATAGGAGTAAAACGACAATGAATTTAAAGCCTATCCAGAAGCTTTGGCCTGGTTATCAGGGCGCGTCTGGACCAACTTTTTCGAAGCAGGGAAATGCAAAATTGCTAAACCGAAGCAATGAGGACTTTTTCTTAATCGAAAATCCTGATTTGAATAAGGTGGCTGTGGAAAAAACTCTGCTTTTACCACGAAGCCATTAGAAAATGCAGCACCAACAGTAGCCTGCATACGTTCAGCGGCAGTGCGCACCAGGTCAAGAACGTTGCTGCTTTTTCAACATTGCTGCAGACTAAATACACTTTTGGTCTGTGTAACAAGTACTGATAGCGAAATTTGTGTGACATTAATTAGTTTTTCTTCTTGAACAATCAGTGATTGGATTATGTTATTGTAATATCCGGAATAATCAACGTTAAGGCGAGTTTTCGCCCAGTCTGATTTAACTTGACGAGGTCGTGATCATTTAGATACTACAAAAAACTCGTTCAAAAGTTCTTTTAATATACTGATTGGAGTAAGGAACACTTCCACAAAATAATGAGGAAAAGGTCGACCAGCGTGCATTTCTGTTGAACATC
>NC_090873.1:10135024-10140024 GCF_036669935.1 Montipora foliosa | reverse complement strand
GTTTGAACGGGCCTTTAGAGCTTTCTTTTCCGATCGTTTTTTTCCTTGTGTAGTCTTTTTGACGTTCCTGGATCTTCTCCTTTCCCTGCTTTTGTAACACGACAAGGATTTTTTTACTCTTTCATTCGCCAATTTGCCGTTAAACAAGCCTTAAGGTGGCTCAAACAAAACAAATTTGATATTTAGAAGGATTGGCTCTACAATACACCATCAGCAAACAGCGACGTTGTGACACAATTTGCCATAAGCAATTTTTCGTATTTGACAACTTTTAATTGTCACATAAAAGCTAACACGTTTGTCACTTAGAAATTGGCCAAATTTCCTCGTCTGCACGAACAAATAAAATTGTCACAAAAATTGCTCGTGTAGACGGGGCTTTAGACATCGTTTGACGCTACATTAACTCTGGTTACTGGTGAAGTTATGATTCATAACTCACCGTGTTGCCACTCTTGTTTAGTGTCTTCATCTGTTACGATCCATTACTGCAAGCTTTGAGAAGTCCTTTTATATGCTCATTGACTAGCGGCAGTTCCGCCCAAGCTCCTTTGAACTATGATAATCGCGGTCTTTTACCTAATATATTTTAATGATAACGATAATGGTGATAGCAATGACAACAGTATTTATTTTAGAGCGGTTTTCAAATGAGTGTCGTAAAACCAAAACCAAAGTAATTACTTTGGCCAATCAAAAAGGATGGAGACAATCCATTAAACCAATCAAAACTCGAAGTAATTAAACATAGCCAAAACAAAGCGCGGGAAAATGTGCACGCGCGAGCCACGATTGGTTTTGGTTTCACTTCTGATTGGTTGGAAAACTTGCGCGAGAACTTTGAACCAATCACTGAGTGAAGTAATCATAAACCAAAGTAATTATCTAATTACTTTCGACACTCAATTGAAAACCACTCTAGCTTTCCAAATTACAGAATTAGTTTTTCATCCGAAAGAGTCGTAGAAAATCAAATCAAACATTAGATTTTAGGGAGAGGGCAAAACCGGACTACCCGGAGAAAAACCTCTCGGAGCAGAGTAGAGAACGCCTTACAACAATTTCAACTCCCTCTTGTTGCAGTTTTTGGACTTTGGTTGAACAGTTTTGGAACAAACTTGCATTGCGCAGAGGCTTTGATGCTGTTATTGATCAAACTGTGAAATCAGAAATCAACAAGTTGGATTGTGTACCAAAAGCAGCATCTTTTCTAGCGTTTGTTCCCGGAGGCACTCGTTTGCGTGACGAATCGCAGTTAAGGTTCTACTGTGTGCCAACATGTAAAAAACGAGAGGTGCAAGATGATGAGAGAAAGGATGATAATGTTAAGATGGCAGATGGAAGCTCAGATGAACCCATGTATTTTAACGACAAA
Organism: Montipora foliosa; assembly: GCF_036669935.1. Taxonomy (NCBI): domain Eukaryota; kingdom Metazoa; phylum Cnidaria; class Anthozoa; order Scleractinia; family Acroporidae; genus Montipora; species Montipora foliosa. The sequence goes on along the minus strand of NC_090873.1, from coordinate 10,138,649 downwards.
GCTTACATGTTCCTATCAGAAGGTATTGTCACCGCTATAAGTCCTGAACGCTTACGGACATTTCACGTCAGGTGAGACAATTTACTCGGCTCCAAGGTTTGCTAAAGAAAATCTGTATGAAAGCTGTTAACAACCTCTACATCCACTCAAAATCTATGCCCCCTTAACTAAACCCATTGACTTCCGGAAGTGAAACTTAAACCCTAATCACTCTGCATAAACTAAACTAGGTTCGACTCTGGTTCAAAGTAATCCAAGTTCGCCCCTACTTTGGTCACACGGAGAAGTGCAGAAAACTGAAGGTTGAACACGTACCTTGGAACGAACCTAGGTTTGTTGTTACACGCAATCGCATTTGTTTTCAGAACAGGACTTTGAATGTACCAATAGCGACAATTGTTGGTTTTCACTCACGTGATCAAAAGCCACGTTTTTCACCTGAAAATGTTTGCATAGTAATAGAGTTCAGTTCCCGGAGGATTTGGTCGGGGCACCAACAAGGCGGCCGTGACGTCATGTGAAAACTGAGAATATGGAGAACGACAATTCTTTAGTCATGGTGGAGATTTGGAGGCAATTTTTTATGACTAAAGCTTTGGCGTTAGTGTGGCTTAGTTTCACGAATCGCAAGAGTTTAGAGAGAAGAAGGCGGATCAAAAAAAGTCGAGTTTCTGCCCAAAAACGGCTCGCCACCTATCTGAACTGGAGATCTCGAATTGGCTTTTTTTTGCCACAACCTGATCCACGTCCAAACAACTTCACCCGATCAACCTGGTGCAAGTTGGTGGGATGAAATACGCACGTGCAACGCTCGATGGGTAAAAGTACAAGTGCGCATGTGTGAAATTTGAGTTTAACCTGAGTTCGACCCGGGTTTGCATTCACACGGCGCTTCTTCAAATATAACCCAGGTTCGACATGAGTCGAACGTACCTCTGGAGATGGGTTGGATTGAACCCAGATCGAACCGGGCTGCAGCGTTCACACGACGATGGCTAACCCGGATCGACGCTAGATTAGTTTATGCGGTGTGAGAAGGGCTTCAATAGATTTTACTCTGTCTAACGTCAGACCATTTTGCAGGGGTTTTGTCAGGTTGTTTACCATTTCGCGTCCAGTACTTTGACGCTTTAGATTTTTTGGCTTCTTTGCTTCCTTTTTTTTTCTCTTTGGACTTGTATATATCAGGAAGCCATAGGCTGAGGAAACAAGAGAATCACGCGCAATCAATCCGAACCAAAACGGAAAATAACCATGTCCGGTACTTTTATTATCAAATCCGCTACTTTGAAACGCTATCGAAAACTCAGATTTTACAAGTCAATTGCGGACGGTTCGGGAGTCAATGGGTTAACAACCTTTACATCCATTCAAAAACTAAGTTTTCTTTAAGGTGGCTGGAACCAGTTTCACCACTTCTAGAGACCTTCTTATTAGATGGGTTATAACTACTATACTGTATCACGTAACAGCAATGTTATGGTACCACATCAAACACCAATTATTGCTCAACAAAATACGCTCACAATTTTGACGTAATAGGTTACCATGGCAACATGAAAGCTCTCCAAAAACACCCTATATTTCGTCTTTACTTGCTTTTATCTTAAAAATGAACTCGGTGACCCCCATTTTTTATTTTAAAATAGTAATTAGCAATTTGACATAGGACTATCTGCAAAGTTTAAAAAAATTCTTGAGAGCCAATTCAGAGCTACCTTAAATTTTCGAAAAATTAAGGAAGCTCTGAATTGGCTCCCAAGAATTTTTTTAAACTTTGCTGATAGTTCTATCTCAAGATGGTAATTATTATTCTACAATAAAAAATGGGGGTCACCGAGTTCATTTTTAAGATATAAGCAAGGAAAGACGAAATAAAGGGTGTTTTTGAAGAGCTTTCGTGCTGCCATGGTAACCTATTACGTCTAAATAGTGAGCGTATTTTGTTAAGTAATAATTGGTGTTTGATATGGTACCATAACATTTCTTTTACGTGATACAGTTTTGTAGTGACAACCCTTCTAATTAAAAGGTCCTTAAAAGTAGTGAAACTGGTTCCAGCCACCTTAAAAGTGCCCTTTCGATAATATAACTGAGGTAATACGCACTGTCTTGGAGGGAAAGAGGAGATTGCCCGGTATCGGATTTCGCTGGAAAAGTGTGTAATCCTAGTTAATCCATTCTTGGTGTTACCACTTTTTTTAGTACACGTCCGCTTCGTTTCCGAAGTTTCTGTAAATGTTGAAATAATTATTGTTATATTCTTTCGTAATTTTGTTTCCATATTTTAACTACGTTAGCTGTGAACTTTTCTTGGGGTAGTGAATTGAACAGTTAGTTTTCACACCATTTTTTTCACCCACATCCAACGGGTCATTTTCAGTATTTTGTTTTGTCGTAGTAGTTTTTTTTTTTTTAGCAAAACGGATCTTACTGTTGAGTGGAGAGTTTAAGTAAGGACAACGGCAATGTCAGCGAAAAGTCACTCTAAAATATACCTTAGCGCTATCGCAAGTATTTCGCGATTATTCCAACTTGTTCAGATTGTACAATACGGGCCAAGTATCCTGTAACTGGAAGAGTACGAACGATTTTAAGGAAAAGATAGAAAATGAATGACTTTGTTGTATGCTCGCGTTGTCGTCAAAATCTGAAATTTGGTGATTTAAGGTGGCTGAACACAGTTTTTGATACCTATTTTTCATTTACCTTTTTCTCTAAAACCCTTGATCCTTTGGTCGCCAAAAGTGGTAGCAAGCACGTTAACAACACGAGCTTCGGTTTTTTTATAGTTAAGCTGACGTATAAGCCGTTTCCGTGCCGGGCAACATGAATAAATATAAACAGACCTTTAATATCGGTTTTGTTCATTTGCAGAACATCATGTCGTTAGATTTTCTTTATAATTTACATGCAACAAGCTTGTAACAATGCTCACAAGTTAACACTATTTTAATACTTATTTGACAGATAATTTGACAGAGAGATTTTTAATTATCCCTTGTTGAAGATTCACCGGAATATCTAAAATTTCCTCTGTTAAAGTTCAATTTTTTTTTCAATACTCCAGTTACTTATTTCCTAAAGTATTTTCGTGCCAAACTTCGTTAAATTCTAACGAGTGGTTCGCGAGAAATAGGTGTATTTCCGAGAAAGCTATTCTGCATTCAATCGCAATTTTTAAACTTACTACGCATGTGCTGTATTTAACTGGGTTCTTCGATAACAAAGAAAAATCTGCGAATCGCGGAGTTCTTTGCATCGTTACCTTTGTTAATATACATTTCTCATAAATGACTAAAACCATCAAAACACTTTGTTCAATTATGAGAAAAAATAGTACAGTTAGCGGAAGCATTGAGCAAATAAAATGACTGCTGTATTGAAGCCATGTTAAATTTTTTTTGCAATCCTTGCGCGCGCGCTTCATTGCGTTAGCAAGAGCGCGCGCGAAAACTGTGTTCGGCCACCTTAAAGTGCCACTACGACGAAAATTTTTGGTTTTCTTTTCGAATTTTTTCAACGTCAATTAAGTCAATATGTTCAAAATAATACAATGCATTTAAATTTGGAACGATAGAACCGAGATAAGTCGGAAAATAGCCAGGCAAAAACCCCTAAAAAT
>NC_090873.1:10122524-10127524 GCF_036669935.1 Montipora foliosa | reverse complement strand
ATCAAGAACACAGTTTACCGTAGAATACAAAGAGAAAGAGTCCACTCCTTTTATTAAATTTTTCTATGCTATTAGTTTTAAAGGAAACCTCCACTCTTACTACAGAAGAGTTTAAACCGAAGAAATAATATTTCCAGACAAATTTGTTCGAAATTTGTTTAAAAAAGGGGGTTCATATCAGGAAAACTGAATTGTAAAATCACTTACTTTCACTTTCAAATTTCGTAGGCGCCGCCATCTTGAATAATTATGATATACGGTTACCCTACTATTCTGACACTAAGACCTTTTGTCTAATAACAATAGGGCAACCGCTTACGTCACAGTTATTCAAGATGGCGGCGCCCGCGAAATTTGAAAGCAAAAATGGGCAATTCTAAGACTGATTTATTTCGGATACAAACGCTTTCTTTGTAGAAATATTAGACTGATTTGACTGAAAAGGTTATTTCCTGATATTTTAAGTTATTTTTTTGTTGAAGTGCAGGTTCCCTTTGAGACATATGACCTTTTCTTTTTGATACTTAATTTTAACGTTTGACTTAAAGACGGATATGCTGGGAAGAATCTGGCTTCATCTGCAGTCCTATAAGTATAATTTAACAATCAATATTCACGTATACATCACAAGTGACATCAGCCACCTTTAGATAAGTGTACCAGTGTGTCAGAGGGTTTAGTTCTGAGCACCCTCATCAGGTTTCAAGAGATTTTTCCCTCATGTGTTTGCTCAGAATCAATCGTTTGGTTAATTAATCAAGGATTCTGGATATATCCCATCGCATTCGAAAATGCATGCATGGGCATAGAGCGTTTTCACATGACATCACGGCGGCCATGTTCCAAAGCAAAGAAATGGCGGCCATGATGATGTACCATAATAATCCTCCGGGAAATGAACACTATTTTTGTACAAATACATGTTTTATTTATTTATTTATTATTATTATTATTTTTTTAATTGGCTATGAAATAACATTTTAGCTCATTACAAAGTTGCATGCTTGTAGGAGTAACAAAATTCATACGAAATGTAAGGTAGTCGTTTCAAAATCTTCGAAGAAGATTCATCCTTTTGGTGCGTGATTGTTCCTGAGGGAAAAGTAAAATAACCTCTATAAGTAAATTTTAAGTTTAAGAAACAAGCAACACCAAAGATCAACACTGTAGTCCGAACCGTAATTTTCCCTCTTGAATAGTTAATATTTAGCAACTATTCACCGAAGTGGAGCTGGCTACTGGTGGTTCGCGGTTCGGTAAATACCCACCACTAGGCACCGACACTGAGGTGAATAGTTGTTTTAGTATATACTAAAACAATGAGATAATGTTGCACAAAAGGATGATTTTAACTCATTTATCCCTGCAAAGATTACAACATTTTCGGGCGCAAATTGCACGCAAATTGCTCGGAGGTGAATAGCAAAGGATATTCGGAGTTTGAGTAGCCAATCAGCGCGCGCGTTCAACGCTATCCACTGTTTTAGTATATACTAAAGGTTTTTATTTAAAAACGTACTTGGCGGAACTCTGATGCCGATAGAATCACCGCCCATCTTTCGTTTTATTTAAAGGGGCTATGAAATAGCATTTTAGCTCATTACAAAAATGATGTATGCTTGTAGGAGTAACAAAATATATACAAAATGTATACATCTTTCTAATGAATGCTTGTTCGTGAAAAGAAATAAAAGAAATAAATAAACGCCTTCTTCATCATCGCTAACATCATAAATAACACCGCCCATTGTCAACTTGTAGGCAAGACTGAAAGGGAATGAAACTCATTGTTATCTTGGCATAGACCAATTAGAATTATTCAATGTTGAACCCAGTTCAATTGAACTGGGTACAACCTTGAATAGACCAATTTCGATATATTAAAATTCAGTCGAAAACAAAATGCATCATCTCGAGGCTCTGGGGAATAAACTCATACAAATCCTTATATTTATTCCCCAGAGCCTCGTGATGATGTCTTTTGTTTAGGACTAAATTTTAATATATAGAAATTGGTCTATTAGCCGATTTAGTCTATTGCAATAGGCCACTTCAGAAAATACCATAAAACTCTTTGTTTGCCCCCTAGTTTTGCATAAGATTGTTTCCAGTTTCTCTTGGGACTTAAAATGTTCCCCAGAGAAAACAAAAACAATGCTTATGCAAAATTTGGGAGGACAAACAAATATTATTATGGTATTGTCCGAAATGGTCTTTTATATCGATGGTGATTCGGCAATACTTTCCAGGAGTCGAACCTATGTACGTTCTTCCGATTACTGGTCATTACTAGTTCGGATGCTGGACACCACCAAACTAGATTCATATGACAGCTGTACGGCCATACAACTAGGATCTACATTGTCGAAATGGAGCGCATTAGCGATTATGCTGAAAGAGATGTTATAAGTTAATCCCGGTTAATGAAATGGAGAGATGTATTTTTACCGATGGTGATACGGAAACAAAAATTCTTTTGAAATTTGCTCGTCGTAGCGAGGCTAGAAAGGCTTATTAGCATTAAAACAAACTAATATTTATTTGGAGGCTATTATGAAAGAGGCCTATACTTCAATGTATTTCAAAGCAAGGGCGGATGCAGGTGGGGAATAGGGTGAAACCCCTCCCCCCCTTTTGGTGCTAATGATAAAAAATTGGATATGAATAAAATCTCGTAAAAAAACTGTCGTTTTTCTAATTTCTAAGTTTTCATTGTTTGAAAATATACACATCAAGAGTCAGCTACATCTGTGCGTTTTGAGGCAGTGCGGCCCAATGGTTAGGGCGCTTGCCGTAAGATCCGGGTATCCCTGGTTCAAGACACGTTCTGACCACTTATTGAATTTGTGCCTGGTAGTCCTTGGTTCAACCTCTCAGCTGTACGTGTAAATAGCCAACTACAGCTTGCCTCCGGCCAGTTGGGATTCTTGAATGTTCTGTTCTGTCGTGATCGTGTTTCATTGGCCCCGAAAAGCCCCTATCGGGAGGGGTCAATTAAGTATGTATTGTATTGTATTTATTGTATTGAGCGCCTGTAGTTTATATATCCAGCGTTCATCCTTGAAAGAACCTCGTTTTCACTGACGTTTCAAATTGTCGGCGGCCATCATTGTGCAGCGATGTATTGCTAATTTCCTCACGAATCCAAGGTAAAATACTCTTCCACTCAACATATTGTGGTTTAGTTGTTGTATTTCCTAATAACCGGGACAAATCATTGTCTTTGCAAAGTAAAATAGTAGTTTCTAACATTTTTTCAGCGAAACTTCCAAACTGATCGAGGTAGTGAAGCTGATCGATTAAGAAGTCCTGCTGTTACAACGAGTGTGTCAAGTAAGTGATAAAGGCAATATTCAGTAGTCCTAAACTAAAATCTTGTAAATTCAAGACTATTATTTTGACTTCAAAATTTTGCATTCTCCTTGACCAAAGCGTGTCCGATTACCGACCTCGTTTCCAGGGCCTCCATTCTCGTTGTCATCGACAAAGAGACCCTGGGAACGAGTATGGTGCGATTACCAATCCAAAACAAAAGAGTTTCTCGAGTAAGCAGTTGCTACAGATTTTCGTTTGGATTCCATCTCTTTCTTAAATCTGATGGGATTTTCATCTTTAAATCTGATACAATCGACTGAGGATCATCCGTGTTTGTGCAGTAGACACCGGGACCGCTGTAATACGATAGCAGATTCGATCAACGGACGGTGGCGATACGATTTTTGGACACAATTTTTCTAGAATTGAAATACCGTCTTAGCAAAGAAAAAGAGCAGGCTACGAACCCTTTGATCTTATTGCTGCAGTTATTGTAAACCAAGTCCTCTAAAAGTATAGCTGGACTCGCCAAAATACTGCAAAAGAAGTGGATCACGTGCCGACAGGCGAGTTGGCGAAACCTCTGTAACATGCCTTTCGGCTTTGGCTTCCAAACATGCGAGAGCGCCTCGAGGTTCTTGCTGTACACTGCCAGTAGGTAGCACAGAAGCTGAGGGATCGTTCTGCTGCGTAAGAAGGAAACATGCTTAGCTAAGGAGCACAACGATGTTCGAACGACTTTCTGACCTTTTTGGCTGTGCGATGCACAGCCAGTTTGTTCCGGTTAGTCGAGACAAGGTGCGTGAAAAATACGTCTGCAAACACCCGAGAGAATTATGTCGTCATCCCTTTTAAACCCTTAACGTTGTTAGTAACGCTGTTGCCTGATTTTACTCGATTTGGAAACATTATCTATAATTTCTAATTGTTTCGCTCTTCCGAAATTTAGCGGCATTCCACAAGTATTTCAAGTCTTTTGATAATTTATGCGGCTGACAATCATTATAGCCGCACGGGTCAAAGTGTCACCTTTGTAATTGTGATTGGCGGATCTCAATCGACGTTGCCGGTTTCGTTCTAGCTTGCGTAGCAAGAGCTGAAAGGGGAGGGAAAGAGGGAGGCGCAGAGAATGCAAGTGCTTCGATTTGAGTACTCTCTTTGCGTTCTCTTTGCCTCGTTCTCTCCACTTTTAGCGCTTGCTGCGCATGCTAATTTCTTTCGTGAAAAGCTGACAAAGTTAATTTCTAAGGAAACTGTGTTGTGTCTGAAACACTAGAATTTTGTTGTATCCGCTGTGTTGAGAAAGGTAACATTGACCTGCGCAGGGATGCTGAAAAACAGAAACAACGGCGTTGGACGAATATAAAACGAAAGTTCAAACTTGCGCCCAAGAATTTTAAATGAGAACCAATGGGGTTTTTGCGTTTTGAGGGAATTTTAAGTCACATAGTGGAGTAGCGGTTTTGGTAAGAACATGGAAGCAAGAAAGGCGAGGACGAAGGAGAGGCATATTCATATAGACAGTTTATTTATTTATTTATTTATTTCTCTCCCCCTACCATATTAATTACAATAAATATATATAAATAAGGAAAAACAAAAATTGAAGTTCAAACATTTTTACATCTTAGTTGCTTGGATGTAATATAGCAAAAACGAGTGCGGGTGTTTGCAAACACGTGCAC
>NC_090873.1:10107524-10112524 GCF_036669935.1 Montipora foliosa | reverse complement strand
ATTTAGTCATAATTCACTCAATTTCTTGGGAAAGTGGCTACGTGTCTACGCGGCTACTCCGTTGTAATGTATTCATAATTCAGCAAAGTTACTTGAGCCTTAATAACTGTTGATAAGCACTACAATAACTGAAAACTAACTAGTTTGAAATCAGTGCCTTAAGGCCTAGTAACTGTAGTTAAGAGAGCTATAGGCCGAGTTGGAGTTCGTTATATCAATATTCAGGCATGGCTACGAGACTTTATGGACGGATTTCACGGCTCAGTTCTGTTATCTTTGTCTTACAAGTCTCAAGGAGATTTCTAAACAAAGTAATATTCAAATTTAACCATAAAACCTCGTAGCCATGAGTGAATATTGTTATATCGCACGCATTTCAGCGTAGCCATTTGCAAGATCCACGCAGAATAGCTAGTGTTGCGGTGTTTTCTGCAATTTAGCCAGTAAAGAATAATTTTTGGCGTGAATTTTCAGCGTGACAGTGAGGCCAAGCACGCTTGCCGACAAGTGACAAAAACAACTTTAAGAACTTGGTTCGTTGGAAAAGAGCGTCGTAAATAGTGTTACTTAAAAGGTGAGTCTTTATGGAAGAGTATTTTGTCCTCTAAAGCACCTCTGGCAACGTTAAAGAAGAGAATCGTGTGTAATATACGCTCGCCGGCGTGTTCGTACTGACTGTAAAAAGGCCGACTCGACTCGTCGAGTAGCAACAGCTTATCAGATGTTTTCAACGACAAAGGTGGTTTTCACGTTGCGTCATCACCACCATGTTGGTGGACGGAAACAATAGATCTCTCATTACCTCCTTTTGTTCCTCCACCAGTAATTTTACACTGCGGCATTGTTATCTGTGTCGCTAGAGATTGGTTGCAAACCATCTATTCTGCGTTCAAGATAGAGTATTTTGTCGTTCTAACCATATTCAAATGGTTTACGAAACTATAGATATAACAAATGAATGAAGGGGTAGTTTCTAAAGAAACTGTGGTGCTGCGTCGGTGGGGAAGTAGTATACAAAAATTAGGTTTTATCAACAAAGTTGATAATGTAAATTGGCCACCGTACAGAGATTCTAAAAGCTGACGTTTCGAGCGTTAGCCCTTCGGATTCGCTCTGACGAAGGGCTGACGAAGGGCTAACGCTCGAAACGTCAGCTTTTAGAATCTCTGTACGGTGGCCAATTTACATTATCAAATATAGATATAACAATTTTGTGTTTGTTTCCAGGACGATGGCACTAGCAAAGCCGACGAAAACTTTGACCGGCTGCTGACTATTTTCATGCAGAATGTCGATTGCGTGAAATGCGCTTCACACAGAATAGGCCATTTTACAGTTGCTTGCTCTGCGACCTAGCCTATGAACGGCTGCGAGGCTGCCGGTGACCTTGCATTGATACAGCCCCGACTGCTTTTATCATGCAAATTGTGTTGTTGTAATTCTAATTAGTCCGTATTAACATTACAAAAGCACCGAGGTTTGTATCAAAACAGGGTCACCGGCATCCTCGCTTCCATTCGTAGGCCAGGTAACTTAGCTACAACTGTAAAATGGTCTATTGAGCCCTTCGTCACTTCGTCAAGCTAAAAACAATGCAGGATATTTTAATTTCGCGATTCTTGCGATACATTTTTTGCATGTAAGAGGAAAATTGACAAAAGTTAACACCGCTGATATCTCGCTTTATCCGAGCTTACCAAATTCACAAAATAAAAAAATGTGGAGTGAGGGTATTAAACATCGAAATAATGCACTGTAGATGTTTTCGTCTTCGGCATTTGCGGATTGAAATTGGTAGTAATCGAAGCAACGTTCCTTATGTAAATTTTCGACTTGTAGGTGGTCACGCAATTTATTCTTTTGTCTACGTAAACAATGACAGGAAACTGTCAGGCAATTAAAAAATAAATCGAAAACCATCCAGTGGAAAAAGTCAAGAGTTCGTGATGTTGCAGGAGATAAATGAAGAAGACACTTCTCCAAGTTTTAGGCCTGTGCGTTTCCCCAAACGTCTGATATTCGTCGAAATGTTTCGCAGAAATTTACAGAGCCCAGTGTGAAAACGCCATGTTTGTGTACATCTGTGGTGCACCAATATGGCGGCCGGAAAATAGTGTCAACATCTCTTACTTACTTTGCCTATCTAGGCGAGTGATCATCGATCTGTACTGAACAAACAGCTATTTACCTAAGCGCTTTCCCTAATGCTCTAAATGCTAAAAAGGCCCAAAACCATGAGATAAATATATATTTCTCAATAAACTCGATCGTCGCTTCGTGTCACGCACCGCTAGAACGCAGAAATTCAAAATGCTCTGGTTTCCAAACGAAGCACGCCATTGAGCTTTAAAATTGCAAATGGATACAAATTTACCGCCTCTTATGCCTGATGAGGATAAAAACTTTCGTGGCTCTTTAGTTTTGGATTTTAGAAAATGATGACGTCACGTGAAAACGATCAATAACATAGGAACAAACGCGTGTACGATACGCAATTTTAGACGTGTAAAAAAAAAAGGCGTTTACACGTATTGTGTGCGCTAATTTTGGTCCTGCTCACTACGTCAGGATATTGGTTTGATAGGGGATACCTACATATTTTTTAATGTAATATTAGTTGGACTTTCTGTGCTCGTTTATATCAAGTTAAAACTGTTGGTCAGTGTTTTATTTTACCCTATGAAGCTCCATGTTTGGATAATGACAAAGAGTTGTGATGAAAATAATATATTTGTCCCATTCTCGGGTAATCGTAACGAATCCGATCCCAAACAACACGTCGGTCAACGCGTCGGGCGACAGTGTCGGCGACGTGTTGGCTTTGTTCTTTTCGAGAACCTTTTAAACTTGCTTATCACCCTGCGTAACATGCGGGCAATTGTTTAACTTTGTTTTATCGGAGCTGAAAATAAGCAATTTTTATGTTCAGCACTGTCGACGCCATTTTGTTTTCTTAACTCAACCCAATTCCCATGAGTTCTCCCTACCTTGACCCAATCCCCTCACATACATGTTAAATGGCTTTGTTATTGGAAGTTTCCAGTGGACACACACGCTAATCGAATTGAATCGGGTAATGAAATAACCGGCACATTAAGAGAGAAAACTTCTAAAAACCTTATTAAAAGAGTCCTCTTTATTGAGCACTGTTGTTTATTTATGTCACAGTGGTGGCCCCTGAAGGAGCGGTTTTGTTGACTCGTTTCCTTCACTGTACCAGAAACTGTTCAGCGATCAATGTCTTGCGACAGCTGATCGAATGATCTGGCCCCAGCAAAGTTCCTGAACCAGATAAATTCGTCCAAGTAGCTTGGCACATTGAATTCAGCTCTCTCTTAACCAGTTCCCACAAGCCTTCCACAGTGTTTGTGTGCGCGCCACTATTTGTATTGGGGTTGTTTTGCCATTGTTGGTGATATGTCGTCCGATCCGTTGGTCGCGAGTCGGTCAACGTGTTGGTCAACACGTCAGTGTGGTTTAGTGAATTTGTCGGTGATGTGTTGGAGACATGTGGGCTGACTCATTGACTGTCGCGTTGACCTTCGCGTTGGTCGGATAATATTCAATACAATACCCGTTCTATTCTTTCCTTGTGCAGTCTAGAACGTAATAAAGGTATCTGCATCATTCTGTTATGTCCAGAAATGCACATAATTAGATGCACGCGGATTTCAATAAGCGTCACGAAGTGTCCCCTTGCTCTTCTCCCCAACTTCAACATCACTCATGTCACGGAATACGGACAAAAAATGTCACAAAGAGTCCCCAAAATGCGGCTCTTTAAGTAAAGATTAACTGCTGCATTTACCCAAAGCTTAAAATAATGCTAACCTTTATCCTTACTTTGTTGTTGAAAATAGGTAGGAATTGCCTAGACGTAAAGGGACACTTCGTGTCGGATGTCAAAACTGGACGTGCATCTAATTAGGTGCATTTCTGGACATAAGATTCGTCAATTGCCCATTCACTAGCTACTAAGCACCAGGATGAACATTTGGCTGTAAAATATGGTAATCGCTGTTAACACTCTGTGTTTGTCTTGTAAACCATTTCAGTTTTCTGTCAGTTGGAATTGAAATCATGTCACAAGGACTATTTGTTGAAGAAAAGGAGATTTTTCTCCAAAGCAAGGAAGCACTGGACATTACTCTCTTAGGGAGTGAATGGAATTCATCGAGTGGGGGGTTGTCAACATTAAACAGAGAGCTTGCAATTCATCTGTCAGAACAACCGCATGTCAGAGTTTCAATGTTGGTCCCAGAGGGCGCTTGCAAAGATGAAGACAAAAAGGCAGCCCAAAATTTTGGGATCAATGTTCTTGATGCAGGGAAACAACCAGGCTTCAGTGAACTTGACTGGTTGGGCTTTCCACCTCAAGATCACAGAATAGATGTTGTTGTTGGCCATGGTGTGAAACTTGGCCGGCAAGTTAACATAATAAAACGTTCTCCACAATTCCAAAATTGTAAATGGGTGCACATGGTACATACTGCTCCAGAAGACCTCAGCAAATATAAGGGTTATGATAATCCTACTTCAAGAGGTGAACAGAAGCACTGGGATGAGGTTGATCTTTGCAAGTATGCTGACCTTGTTGTTCCAGTGGGCCCAAGACTTAAAAAGGCTTACTCGTCCTATTTGCAGGGGTGTAAGGAGGATGAGGATATTTTTGAAATAATTCCGGGTCTATTTGATAGGGAATTTGGGGCTTTGAGGCAAAAGGCCAAAGTTGAGAGTGATGATGATTTTATTGTGTTGTTGTGTGGGCGAGGAGATTATGAGGACTTTGAGGTGAAGGGATATGACATTGCTGTTAAGGCATTTGCTGATCAACGCCTGAAAGGAAAACGTTATTATCTTCTGTTTGTGGGTGCCCCTGATGGGAAGCAGGATGAGGTCAGGAGAAGACTTCTCAACCTTGGAATTACTGATGAGCAGCTGACAGTTAGAAAATTTGTACAGAGCCGGGAAAAAATAAAGGATCTCTTTTGCGAAGTCGA
>NC_090873.1:10100024-10102524 GCF_036669935.1 Montipora foliosa | reverse complement strand
TACTGCCACGACCTCGGGCCAATATTCCTCAGTACGGCCCTCGCGCTCGGTTAGTAATGTAATGTAATGTAATGTAATGTAATAATCTTTATTTCTTAAGATAAAAATACATATCCTAAGTTACAATTAATAAGAAAGAAAAAATATATATAAACTCTAGAAACCATTTACATATCATATTTAAAAATTATTCTGTTACTAAAAACGTTCTTAAATCTGTCAGTGTGGATCCTAGGGACAGAGACTGAGATAAGATTGTACCTCGTTTTCTTTTCTTTAGGTAAAAACTGGAAGAACGGACATTCGGGGTCGTTCGATCTTTTTTTGTAGAGTGTCCTGTCCGCCTTCTCTAGCAAGTCCCTGATATTTACCTTCTTGGACGTATATTTTCTTTTCACACACCGGTCTAAAAAATTCTGTATTACAGAAAGGTCGGAATCTGAGGCGCCATAAACCGACAGAGCGTAAGAAAAATTTGGTAAAACTATTGCGTTAAAAAGGTGATCTACTTCCTCCTGGGACATTCCTTCTTTACGTAAAGATCTTAATACGAATAATGACTTGTTCGCCTTAATTACCTTCGCGCGCACGTGACTAGTAAGAAGTTGGTATCTTCGCTTCGTTCACTCGTGAAAGATACTTTCAGCACTCGAAGATAAAATTCATATCCCCGCGCGGCCATGTAATATCCTTTATATATCCAGCATCGGCGACGTCAACGAAAGAGTCACCTCAAAATGAATCTTTCACGATTCTTCTATCTCGTTCATGTCGTACATTGTGAGCGAATTATCCTAAAAATAAATTTATAAGAGCGGCTTTAGAGTAAAAAATATAGAATGAAAGGTTTGCACTTCTACGTCCAAGTTGTCGTTAAAACCTGGGTTAAATTTGTTTATTTCTCGTTGTTGTTATGCAGAGTACAGCAAAAATATACGCTGTATGCTAAAGTGCGCAGCACGATTAATTTTCCTCTTTATCCGATGATATACTTGTTTTGTGGCGTTGTCGTAGCCTTAGCCGGTTTCATTCGTTTGTTAAATTTCCTGATAAGATTTCGCGTACGAATAAAGCCCACTTAGGAGGTAAAGAACGCATTCTACCCGCGCGAAAATTGGACAAGAGTAAATAGTGAAGGGAAAGCAGTTTGCTTCCGCGCCAATTTAGTGCTCGTTCACTATGAAGAAATATTTCTTCGGAGGTCTTCACTCGCACTGAGCGTTTCTGTGCAGGTTACATTCGAAAGCACTCGTTTATCTGCAGCATGAATAAGTTCAATGGAATCATCGATAATTGTATGTATGTCATACTTCTATTCAGAAACAGCAACTCCCTCCCGAGAGAGATTAGAGTGGCTGTCAATTAACCTCACATCATGGGAACCTCTTGCCCGTCGTCTGGGTTTCAGTGAGGGGGAAATAAAAGGATTTCACAATGATAACGAAGAGTTGGCTAAGAAGGCACTTAGCATGCTGTTAAGATGGAAACAGAAGAAAGGCTCTGATTCTGATGCAAGTTACTCCGTGCTATGTGCAGCATTAAGTCATGAGTTTGTGGGGCGGAAAGACCTGGCTGAAGAAGTGATAAAAAGCAACCTCTGGGAACATCAATAACATTAGAGAAATGTACGACTTCTGTTGGAGACGAAGAAACGAAGCTAATGAGAGAGCGATGTTGTTGTCATGCTAATTAGTAAGAATTGACATAAGAAAACCAGTGAGGTTTCCATCAAAAATAGGTCAACTCCAGCCTCACTTTCATTCATGGGCCAGGTAACTAAGCACACAACTCTAAAATGAACTATTTGTAAAGGTAATCACATGATTTCAAGTGCAATTTGGAATAAATAAGCATGAGTAAATTTTTTGAAAGACGACAAAAATTTCACGAGCCCGTAGGGTGAGTGCAATTTGTAGTCTTTGAAAGAATTTACAAGTGCTTATTTATTCCAAATTGCACGAGAAAAATCATGTGATTACTTATTAATAATGTACATGAAAAATGTTTTGATCCTCACTATTACACGAAGACTGTCAGCCGGCTCGTAGTCTTGCCAGTCTTGTTCGTCTTTCTTAGAACTATGGCTTAAAAATCCTACCGACAATTTTGTTGAGGGCGACTGGTTCAAAGCTTTCATTATCCAGTTGTTTATGCCTTCCTTTGTAGTCTTTGTTTTGCAGTTCCCTTCAAACTTCTAATGAAAACATTGCTACTCTCGCGTTCTCGCCAAATCTGTCCGCCATTTTGTCAATTCAACTGGCGCCATCCAGGGCTCGCATTTGATTGGCTATCTGTGAACTTCTTTGTTCATTGACCAATCCGAATGCTTGTTTTATTACCTTTTTTTGCATTCGATTACCTCTTTTCTGCACTGTTACCGAAAAACTGCACTTCTCTCAGCCAATCAGATTGCATACTTTTTTTCATGTATATTATTAGAGGTTTTAAGAAGAACGTCAGAACTTGAGGATAAATTTTCATTTTCTCCCCTAAATTAAGC
>NC_090873.1:10092524-10095024 GCF_036669935.1 Montipora foliosa | reverse complement strand
ACCTTGGGAACGAGTATGGTCCGATTACCAATCCAAAACAAAAGAGTTTCTCGAGTAAGCAGTTGCTATAGATTTTCGTTTGGATTCCATCCCTTTCTTAAATCTGATGGGATTTTAATCTTTAAATCTGATACAATCGACTGAGGATCATCCGTGTTTGTGCAGTAGACACCGGGACCGGTGTAATACGATAGCAGATTCGATCAGCGGACGGTGGCGATACGAGTTTTGGACACAATTTGTCTAGAATTGAAATACCGCCTCAGCAGAGAAAACAAGCAGGCTACGAACTCTTTGCTCTTATTGCTGCAGTTATTGTAAACCAAGTCCTCTAAAAGTATAGCTGGACTCGCCAAAATACTGCAAAAGAAGTGGATCACGTGCCGACAGGCGAGTTTGCGAAACCTCTGTAACATGCCTTTCGCCTTTGGCTTCCAAACATGCGATAGCGCCTCGAGGTTCTTGCTGTACACTGCCAGTAGGTAGCACAGAAGCTGAGGGATCGTTCTCCTGCGTAAGAAGGAAACATGCTTAGCTAAGGAGCACAACGATATTCGAGCGACTTTCTGACCTTTTTGGCTGTGTGATGCACAACCATTTTGTTCCGGTTAGTCGAGACAAGGTGCGTGAAAAATACGTCGGCAAACACCCGAGAGAATTATGTCGTCATCCCTTTTAAACCCTTAACGTTGTCAGGAACGCTGTTGCCTGATTTTACTCGATTTGGAAACATTATCTATAATTTTTTAATTGTTTTGCTCTTCCGAAATTTAGCGGCCTTTCAAGTCTTTTGATAATTTCAAGTATGTATATTCAGTTTCTCATAAAAAAGCTTCAATCCACTTTTGATGAGTTTATCCACCCCCAACCCTCTCCCCCCTTCTCCGACTCTGCAAAGGTTACGTTTTTCTGCGGCTGACAATCATTATAGCCGCACGGGTCAAAGTGTCACCTTTGTAATTGTGACTTGGCGGATCTCAATCGACGTTGCCGGTTTCGTTCTAGCTTGCGTAGCAAGAGCTGAAAGGGGAGGAAAGGGGGAGGCGCAGAGAATGCGAGTGCTTCGATTTGAGTACTCTCTTTGCGTTCTCTTTGCCTCGTTCTCTCCACTTTTAGCGCTTGCTACGCATGCTAATTTCTTTCGTGAAAAGCTGACAAAGTTAATTTCTAAGGAAACTGTGTTGTGTCTGAAACACTAGAATTTGGTTGTATCCGCTGTGTTGAGAAAGGTAACATTGACCTGCGCAGGGATGCTGAAAAACAGAAACAACAGCGTTAGACGAATATAAAACGAAAGTTCAAACTTGCGCCCAAGAATTTTAAATGAGAACCAATGGGGTTTTTGCGTTTCACATAGTGGAGTAGCGGTTTTGGTGAGAACATGGAAGCAAGAAAGGCGAGGACGAAGGAGAGGCATATTCATATAGACAGTTTATTTATTTATTTATTCATTTATTTATTTATTTCTCTCCCCCTACCATATTAATTACAATAAATATATATAAATAAGGAAAAACAAAAATTGAAGTTCAAACACTTTTACATCTTAGTTGCTTGGATGTAATATAGCAAAAACGAGTGCGGGAGTTTGCAAACACGTGCACAGAGAAACAGATGAAAGCACGAGGGCGCAGGCCGAGTGCTTTTATTGTTTTGAGGTAGTTGGAACACCTGATAAAACACGAAGCACTAGTTTTTGAGATGACTTCTCAAACGCAACAATAAAAAATATGCGGTGATACACTTTTTTTTCCATGAAAGAACAATGACTTTGCAGCCGTGCAATTTTGCATTTTCCGTAACATTACGTTAACATGAATGATCAGGTGTGGATGATTAATTGTTTTGGTGTAGTTGGTGTTTGACCATGAATGAAGTTGGGAGAGGCTAGAACCAAAAAACGGTTTACGAAGAACGCGAATTAATCGAAAAAGCTATTCCCTCGTCAACCAAATATAAGAACAAATGGGCGGTAACAATTTTTGACGAACGGCAAGTTTCTCGGTCGGATATAGCTCCCGTTTTAGATCTCCTGTTTTAGATCTCCCGTTTTAGATCCAGGAGGGGTCTTTAAAGCCTAAGATTCACACAAGGTCGCACAGCTTTCCACCAGCATTGAAGAATTGGATGCAGTAACCTTGAATTACTGGCTTACCAAGTTTGTGATGGAAGTGGCCAAGACGTCGCGGGGAGAGATATCTACCGAATTCCGTTTATGGACCGTTTATCCGACGCTACCTGGAGGAGAAGAATGGTAGAGAGGCCTTAAATCCTCTTCATAATAGCGACCGAAGGTGAGGTAAATAGCTATCATTTGTTCAAAACAAATGTACAGCTATGAAAGTTATAGTTTTTTTTTTTTATCGTCTCGTTCATAGTTAATGCATGGAGATTGTTATGAAACTGGACAAGTTAATTCCTTTGTTTTATGTTTTTGTCCGTATTTTTGGCCTTGACCCTGCACAAAACACACCTTTTTTCGAGAAGATAACCAATCTAA
>NC_090873.1:10042524-10085024 GCF_036669935.1 Montipora foliosa | reverse complement strand
ATTCTTGCAGATATTTTCCGAGCGATGATAGTATGAGTTGTGGAACTGACAACGAGCTATGTTTAGACCATGTATGAAATCCAAATGCTCGTAATTATAAGATACGAAATTTTAAATCCTTTTTAAAATAGTGACTAGTTTTCCAAGCTGAATTATAGGAGACGGAGAACGGCTTAGCCATTGGTGGAACCATAGTAAATGATCATGAAGAGTCATGCTGTTGAGTGCAAAACGCTACCAAACCAGACCATGAAATCACCCAAAGGTTCCTGCCGATTCTCCCGCCACACAACTAATCTCGTACCCAGATCTCACTCTGTCACTGGAAATGTGAGATCAGGTAAAGTTCGACAGTACACCATTTTTCATTGGCTACTAAAAAAAGGTTGCGGAAATGCAATCTACGCTCCGATTGGCTTATTTCGCGGGGCACTTGATAAAGGTTTGGTTTTCGCAAGCTCATGTGCTGTTTTGAATAAATGTCAGTTGTGCGGAGGAAAGTTTTGTTTTTTCCGACGCCCGAAAAGCTTTACAGTTGAGGAAAATCATTTTGAAAATTTGCGACGTTTGTGTAAATGGTACCCACGAAAGCCCCAAGTACCCTGCCACTCGAATAAAGTTCTGCGTAGCTTGCTACGCGGTACGCAGAAACTAATAAATTCAAGTTGAAGTATGTAATTTATTCAAAACAGTGTTTCTCGTTCTTAAAGCGTGACTCGCGAATTAAGTAGTGATCAATTGTGAATTTTGCGGTTAGATTAACTACATTTTTCACGAGATCGTGTCAAGAAAATAGCACTCGTTGCAGTGATTAGGTCTAAGCACTCTAACATTTTCGCTTTCAATTTACGGTTTGGCTAACTACACTTTTCACAAGATTGTGAAGAAAATAGCACTCGTTTACTGATTAAGCCAAAGCGTTAGTTTCAGTGATTAGGCCTAAACCCTCTTTAACATTTTAGCTTTCAATTTACAGTTTGGCTAACTACACTTTGCACGAGATCGTGTGAAGAAAATAGCACTCGTTTATTGATTAAGCTTAAGCGCTCGTTTCATTGATTCTGAGTTACTCCGACAATTAAGCAATCTCGACCGTTCAAAAACAATCGCCTGTAGCGCTTCTTTCTGTTTCGGCTTAAGGTTAAGGTTTCCTTGTCCTCTACCCAAAAGAATCTCTTCAAGAATACTCTCGAAATCCATGTTTATTCCGCAAAATCACCCAAAATCACAACAGAGAGTACGAACATGCGCAGTGATAGAAAAGCCCGTATTTTGGGCCTCGCTGGCACTGAGAATGCTCGAAATCGAACTTTACCAGATCTGCCTTCCGTACGACCGTGGAAGGTCTGGGTACGAGATTACCACACAACAAGAAGCTTCTCGTATGTCTTTGGAATTTTGCACTGCAGAGCCGTCATTCCCAAGGAATTTAGTTCTGCCACTTGATTGTTTTAGTGCCACTTGCCAAAACTCATGTCATTCTTGCCAACTAAGGGGACCGGGCGGTCCTGGGGACGAGAATGAACCACTTCTCGTCCCCAGAGCTTAGCGGCCAACGCCAGTGGTTTGAGCAAGAAGCTGAATTTAAAGTTCTCGTAGGCACCAGGATTGAGTGTAACTGGCATAAAACCGTGCTTATCCCTTGGCAACGCCGATAATAACCTAGCAGGTATTGTTAAGGCTATCCTAGAAGGTATATTTAGCTGCTTTAATTTCCCTTTTGGTAACGTTTTTTTGGAAGTAGTCCCTCAAGTTACTTCCGCTTCATAGTGATGATTTCTCCTGTGACGCAAAGGATCAGTGAAGATCTGTAAAGTAGTTGTTATTTCGCAAGGAAACGTGATGGACACCACTTTCTTCCGTTGGAAATTAATTGCTTGTGATAATTTGAGAATCAAGAGCTCTTTATCAGCATATTTTTCTTGCATTTTGCCTTCGGGTATGAGCATTTTCAACCAGGCGTTTGACAGCTGTAATGAACAAACTTCGTACCGGGGCATCCGTTAATCGTAAACTTAAAAACACAACTTATGACCAAAGGGCTCATCAATGACAGTTTAGTACAGACATTCATCATCACTATTTTGCGCATTCAGTCGTTTTTTATGCGAATACAAAAGTAAAGAGTGGCGCTCAACGATACGTGAAAAAAATACAAATAATTATATAAATAATTACTTTGGTGTCCAAAGCCAGTGCATCTGTTACTCGTAAACATAAATATACAACTCTTCAGCAAAGGCATTAGCAGTTTTGGGCAAAAATTCACCATTTAAGGCTGATAATTGTGCGGAAAAATGGCAAAATACACCGCATCTCTAGCAAAACGGTGCAGCCAGCAAAAGCGTCTTCGCTGTTTCTCGAGTTCTCATTTATTCATAATTCACTCAAGTTCTCTGGGAAGGTGGTTACGCGTCTACGCAGCTACTCCGTTGTAATTTAGTCATAATTCACTCAAGTTCTCTGGGAAGGTGGCTAAGCGTGAACGCATCTACTCCGTTGTAATTTATTCATAATTCACTCAAGTTCTCTGAAAGATGACTACGCATCTTCGCAGCAATTCCGTTGTACTTTATAATTCACTCAAGTTCTCAGGAAGGTGGCTTCTCGTCTACGCAGCTACTACGATGTAATTTAGTCATAATTCACTCAATTTCTTGGGAAAGTGGCTACGTGTCTACGCGGCTACTCCGTTGTAATGTATTCATAATTCAGCGAAGTTACTTGAGCCTTAATAACTGTTGATAAGCACTACAATAACTGAAAACTAACTAGTTTGAAATCAGTGCCTCAAGGCCTAGTAACTGTAGTTAAGAGAGCTATAGGCCGAGATGGAGTTAGTTATATCAATATTCAGGCATGGCTACGAGACTTTATGGTCGGATTTCACGGCTCAGTTCTGTTATCTTTGTCTTACAAGTCTCAAGGAGATTTCTAAACAAAGTAATATTCAAATTTAACCATAAAACCTCGTAGCCATGAGTGAATATTGTTATATCGAACGCATTTCACCGTAGCCATTTGCAAGATCCACGCAGAATAGCTAGTGTTGCGGTGTCTTCTGCAATTTAGCCAGTAAAGAATAATTTTTGGTGTGAATTTTCAGCGTGACAGTGAGGCCAAGCACGCTTGCCGACAAGTGACAAAAACAACTTTAAGAACTTGGTTCGTAGGAAAAGAGCGTCGTAAATAGTGTTACTTAAAAGGTGAGTCTTTATGGAAGAGTATTTTGTCGTCTAAAGCACCTCCGGCAACGTTAAAGAAGAGAATGGTGTGTAATATACGCTCGCCGGCGTGTTCGTACTGACTGTAAAAAGGCCGACTCGACTCGTCGAGTAGCAACAGCGTATCAGATGTTTTCAACGACAAAGGTGGTTTTCACGTTGCGTCATCACCACCATGTTGGTGGACGGAAACAAAAGATCTCTCATTACCTCCTTTTGTTCCTCCACCAGTAATTTTACACTGCGGCATTGTTATCTGAGTCGCTAGAGATTGGTTGCAAACCACCTATTCTGCGTTCAAGATAAAGTATTTTGTCGTTCTAACCATATTCAAATGGTTTACGAAACTATAGATATAACAATTTTGTGTTTGTTTCCAGGACGATGGCACTAGCAAAACCGACGAAAACTTTGACCGGCTGCTGACTATTTTTTTATGCAGAATGTCGATTGCGTGAAATGCGCTTCACACAGAATTGAGCCCTTCGTCACTTCGTCAAGCTGAAAACAATGCAGGATATTTTAATTTCGCGATTCTTGCGATACATTTTTTGCATGTAAGAGGAAAATTGACAAAAGTTAACACCGCTGATATCTCGCTTTATCCGAGCTTACCAAATTCACAAAATAAAAAAATGTGGAGTGAGGGTATTAAACATCGAAATAATGCACTGTAGATGTTTTCGTCTTCGGCATTTGCGGATTGAAATTGGTAGTAATCGAAGCAACGTTCCTTATGTAAATTTTCGACTTGTAGTCGGTCACGCGATTTATTCTTTTGTCTACGTAAACAATGACAGGAAACTGTCAGGCAATAAAAAAATAAATCGAAAACCATCCAGTGGAAAAAGTCAAGAATTCGTGATGTTGCAGGAGATAAATGAAGAAGACACTTCTCCAAGTTTTAGGCCTGTGCGTTTCCCCAAACGTCTGATATTCGTCGAAATGTTTCGCAGAAATTTACAGAGCCCAGTATGAAAACGCCATGTTGGTGTACATCTGTGGTGCACCAATATGGCGGCCGGAAAATAGTGTCAACATCTGTTACTTACTTTGCCTATCTAGGCGAGTGATCATCGATCTGTACTGAACAAACAGCTATTTACCTAAGCACTTTCCCTAATGCTCTAAATGCTAAAAAGGCTCGAAACCATGAGATAAATATATATTTCTCAATAAACTCGATCGTCGCTTCGTGTCACGCACGGCTAGAACGCAGAAATTCAAAATGCTCTGGTTTCCAACCGAAGCACGCTATTGAGCTTTAAAATTGCAAATGGATACAAATTTACCGCCTCTTATGCCTGATGAGGATAAAAACTTTCGTGGCTCTTTAGTTTTGGATTTTAGAAAATGATGACGTCACGTGAAAACGATTAATAACATAGGAACAAACGCGTGTACGATACCCAATTTTAGACGCGTAAAAAAAAAAAAGGCGTTTACACGTATTGTGTGCGCTAATTTTGCTCCTGCTCACTACGTCAGGATATTGGTTTGGTAGGGGATACCTACATTTTTTTTAATGTAATATTAGTTGGACTTTCTGTGCTCGTTTATATCAAGTTAAAACTGTTGGTCAGTGTTTTATTTTACCCTTTGAAGCTCCATGTTTGGATAATGACAAAGAGTTGTGATGAAAATATTATATTTGTCCCATTCTCGGGTAATCGTAACGAATCCGATCCCAAACAACACGTCGGTGAACGCGTCGGGCGACAGTGTGGGCGACGTGTTGGCTTTGTTCTTTTCGAGAACCTTTTAAACTTGCTTATCACCCTGCGTAACATGCGGGCAATTGTTTAACTTTGTTATATCGGAGCTGAAAATAAGCAATTTTTATGTTCAGCACTGTCAACGCCATTTTGTTTTCTTAACTCAACCCAATTCCCATGAGTTCTCCCTACCTTGACCCAATCCCCTCACATACATGTTAAATGGTTTTGTTTAGTCGTGCCAATCATTGGAAGTTACCAGTGGACACACACGCTAATCGAATTGAATCGGGTAATGAAATAATCGGCACATTAAGAGAGAAAACTTCTAAAAACCTTATTAAAAGAGTCCTCTTTATTGATCACTGTTGTTTATTTATGTCACAGTGGTGGCCCCTGAGGGAGCCGTTTTGTTGACTCGTTTCCTTCACTGTACCAGAAACTGTTCAGCGATCAATGTCTTGCGACAGCTGATCGAATGATCTGGCCCCAGCAAAGTTCCTGAACCAGGTAAATTCGTCCAAGTAGCTTGGCACATTGAATTCAGCTCTCTCTTAACCAGTTCCCACAAGCCTTCCACAGTGTTTGTGTGCGCGCCACTATCTGTATTGGGATTGTTTTGCCTTTGTTGGTGATGTGTCGTCCGATCCGTTGGTCGCGAGTCGGTCAACGTGTTGGTCAACACGTCAGTGTGGTTTAGTGAATTTGTCGGGTTGACCTTCGCGTTGGTCGGATAATATTCAATACAATACCCGTTCTATTCTTTCCTTGTGCAGTCTAGAACGTAATAAAGGTATCTGCATCATTCTGTTATGTCCAGAAATGCACATAATTAGATGCACGCGAATTTCAATAAGCGTCACGAAATGTC
Source organism: Montipora foliosa (assembly GCF_036669935.1). Classification (NCBI taxonomy): domain Eukaryota; kingdom Metazoa; phylum Cnidaria; class Anthozoa; order Scleractinia; family Acroporidae; genus Montipora; species Montipora foliosa. The sequence goes on along the minus strand of NC_090873.1, from coordinate 10,079,214 downwards.
CCCTTGCTCTTCTCCCCAACTTCAACATCGCTCATGTCACGGAATACGGACAAGAAATGTCACAAAGAGTCCCCAAAATGCGGCTCTTTAAGTAAAGATTAACTGCTGCATTTACCCAAAGTTAAAAATAATGCTAACCTTTATCCTTACCTTGTTGTTGAAAATAGGTAGGAATTGCCTAGACTTAAAGGGGCACTTCGTGTCGGATGTCAAAATTGGACGTGCATCTAATTAGGTGCATTTCTGGACATAAGATTCGTCAATTGCCCATTCACTAGCTACTAAGCACCAGGATGAACATTTGGCTGTAAAATATGGTAATCGCTGTTAACACTCTGTGTTTGTCTTGTAAACCATTTCAGTTTTCTGTCAGTTGGAATTGAAATCATGTCACAAGGACTATTTGTTGAAGAAAAGGAGATTTTTCTCCAAAGCAAGGAAGCACTGGACATTACTCTCTTAGGGAGTGAATGGAATTCATCGTGTGGGGGGTTGTCAACATTAAACAGAGAGCTTGCAATTCATCTGTCAGAACAACCGCATGTCAGAGTTTCTGTGTTGGTCCCAGAGGGCGCTTGCAAAGATGAAGACAAAAAGGCAGCCCAAAATTTTGGGATCAATGTTCTTGATGCAGGGAAACAACCAGGCTTCAGTGAACCTCTTGAATGGTTGGGCTTTCCACCTCAAGATCACAGAATAGATGTTGTTGTTGGCCATGGTGTGAAACTTGGCCGGCAAGTTAACATAATAAAACGTTCTCCACAATTCCAAAATTGTAAATGGGTGCACATGGTACATACTGCTCCAGAAGACCTCAGCAAATATAAGGGTTATGATAATCCTACTTCAAGAGGTGAACAGAAGCACTGGGATGAGGTTGATCTTTGCAAGTATGCTGACCTTGTTGTTCCAGTGGGACCAAGACTTAAAAAGGCTTACTCGTCCTATTTGCAGGGGTGTAAGGAAGATGAGGATATTTTTGAAATAATTCCGGGTCTATTTGATAGGGAATTTGGGGCTTTGAGGCAAAAGGCCAAAGTTGAGAGTGATGATGATTTTATTGTGTTGTTGTGTGGGCGAGGAGATTATGAGGACTTTGAGGTAAAGGGATATGACATTGCTGTTAAGGCATTTGCTGATCAACGCCTGAAAGGAAAACGTTATTATCTTTTGTTTGTGGGTGCCCCTGATGGGAAGCAGGATGAGGTCAGGAGGAGACTTCTCAACCTTGGAATTACTGATGAGCAGCTGACAGTTAGAAAATTTGTACAGAGCCGGGAAAAAATAAAGGATCTCTTTTGCGAAGTCGATCTTGTCATCATGCCTTCAAAATCAGAGGGATTTGGTCTCGTAGCCCTTGAAGCTCTATCGGCCGGTTTACCAATTCTTGTGGGAAGTAATTCAGGATTTGCAAGAGCGTTAGAAGAGATTGACTTTGGAGACACATGCATAGTTCGTTCAAATGATCCTGCCAAGTGGGCGAAAAAAATTGATAAGGTCAGAGCTAATCATCAAAAGCGACTTCGTGAGATGACCTGGATAAAAAAATTTTATGCAAAGAAGTTCAGTTGGAGGGAACAGTGTGCAAATCTTGTGAAGAAACTGCGAAAAATGGTTAATGGTATTGTACTTATTTGTGCTTTGGTTTTATGTTCTTTTAGCTATTATTTAGCGCAAGCCCTGTTAACCCTACCTACTGTATAGGTGTGCTTTTCTGGCCCTTTGAGTTGAGAAGGGAAAAGAGGAGGTGCCAACAATATATATAATTGTGACGGTAATAATATTTATTAGTATTATACCACACAAGTGAATAGTGCTTTCTACGTGTTCTGATTGCCTACAATCCTGGACAAAAGTCGTTGAAACGTTTCTCAAGTTTCGTCTTGTCTGAGTGTCAATGTCTGAGCGTTAATTTGCCACAGTTGAACATTTTCCCTTGTTTTGAAGATCTGCGGCTTTTACAAAAAAATGTCAGGTAGGAAAATTCACATATAGCTGGCGATGGAGATGGAAGACCCCGTTTCCGTCTCTCTCTTGCTTGGATTGATAATTTCGGGATAGTTGCTATTTTCGTTATTTTTGTGGATTCCCTTTTTGTACGTCTTAAACAGTTGTTATTTTTGCTGCTGTCGCTTGCTTCATTTGATATTATCGCTATGTCTTTTATTTTCGTTATATTTAACAACAGCAACAACGTTTATTACATACTAGTTAACAAGGAAAAGTTTGTCCACCCAAATTTAGCAAAGCTAATCGAGTTGGGTGCAGCAAAGATAAAATAGTTAATTAATATATTTAAAATGACAGAGACTACGAAATAAAATATCTAATAATTTAGGAACAATGTCAATGTACAAGATCCACTGAACGTTTCTAATATAAGGATGCGAGGTACAACACTGGAATGCTGATTGAGATTCTAGTTAATGGATTTCTGATAATCTTAGATGCAATTTTAGCAAAAGGGTTTATGGCTCTAGATGAAGGTCATCACAAATATCAAGTTAAGATGAATAGGAAATGCAGTGATACGGAATTGAATTTCAGTAAATGCATTTAAAGTAAATTAAGTGAATTAATACTATCTCTTGATTTTTAAGACCAATATCATTTGGCAAAATGCTTTATTATGTGAATAATATCGCAAGTTTCTAAGTAAGGGTCTTCAGAAATTAAAATATCGAAGAGTAGACTTGCTATTTTCCTAGTGAAGTCGTTCTTTTATAAGATTGGTCGTACATTAAATTAGCTGTGATCTTAAAAAAAGGAAAACTTCAATGGTTAAGCACCGGCTTCGATATTATTTGAAATTAGATAAGTAAATAAATCTAAGGGCCGGTTTTTCTAATTAAAGAATCTTCTCAAGGTGAGACTTACAGACTTGGCCCCAGGCTAACAAGCCATAGGTTAAATGTGGTGAAATAAGAGACCGGTAAATGGTTATAAGTGTATGGGTTGGAACATGATGACGCAATTTGGATAATGAACCCTACATATCGACTAATTTTAAAAGCTACATGATCAATATGGTGTTTTCAGGTTAGATTTTGGTCAATAAAGATTCCAAGGTATTTCACAAACTCTTTACGCTCCAGAGGAACATACTTATTTTTATCATTATCAAATATCGTGATTTGATTAAGAAAATAACACAAACAGCGGTGATAAACATTGTATTCCAACGCATTTTTATAAAACTTGACGTTTCGTATGCTAGTCAACACACATTTTCAAACGTGACCGTTACAATTTTTAAAAACTGTATATATATCGTAAACAATAGGGGTCTGGAACCTAGACTGAGAAAAATGATCGGCAGCAGTACGAGTCTAGACATAATGAAAAGTAATAGCTAAAACAGCAATAACTTCTCACTACTAATATTGACATTAAGGGAAGGCTTTAGCTCTTGAATGAACAAAGTCTCTTTAACTTTGCAGTGAAAGTGAGTTTCACAGTGAAAGTCAGTCAGTCACACGCCGCATCAACTCCTTTTTTCCATACAAAGATCGCTTGAACCGATCTCAGAGGTCCAAGGTCGTCGATAAAGCTGTCTGCTGGAACTGCAATGAATTCTACATTGGCAAAACAAAACGAAGACTCCACGACAGAAAAACAGAACATTTCAAGGCCGTAGCTAAAAGTGACCATCCATCAGCCATTGCTGATCATGTGAAAACCACTGGCCACGACATTAAATGGGATCACTTTGACATTTTAGCGTCCGGAAAAACTGACTTTCACTGCAAAGTTAAAGAGACTTTGTTCATTCAAGAGCTAAAAGCCTTCCCTTAATGTCAATATTAGTAGTGAGAAGTTATTGCTGTTTTAGCTATTACTTTTCATTATGTCTAGACACGTACTGCTGCAGATCATTTTTCTCAGTCTAGGTTCCAGACCCCTATTGTTTGCGATATATATATAGTTTTTAAAAATTGTAACGGTCACTTTTGAAAATGTGTGTTGACTAGCATACGAAACGTCAAGTTTTATAAAAATGCGTTGGAATACAATGTTTATCACCGCTGTTTGTGTTATTTCCTTAATCAAGCTACGATGGCCTAAGAACAAGAGTTTATAAAATATCGTGATACTTGGTTGAGAAGTAAGTTTTTTTGAGCTGGGCAAAAAATGACGAATTTTTTTTTCATTATATGCAAGGTAAGTTGTCGATTACAAGACAGGAAAACGGAACATTTCAGAGCGCTGATGAGTAACAGCCATTCTTCTGCCATTGCTGATCATATGACCCAAACAGGCCACAGGATTAAATGGGATCACTTTGACATTTTATAATTAGCCACTGGACAGTCTGATATACATCGTAAAATTAAGGAAACCTTGTTGATTCGCGAGTTAAAACCAGTGCCTAATGAAAATGTTGGCAGTGACAAACTTCTTCTCTACTAGCCATTTATATTTTTTCAAGTGGATTTAACTAGGTCTAGATCTGTTAATTTTCATTGTCATTACTTTCCTTACTTGGTATTAGTCTTCGTGTTTAAATTCAATTGTACTTTAGGTAACCGTTACTTCTGAAGTTGTATGTTGGAGCATACGAAACGTCAAGTTCATAAAAAGTTTCACAACATGCGTTATCTTGTTATGTTTATAAGCGCAGTTTGTTCGTTATTTTTATAAACAAATCACACAAAAGACTTTGCCTAATTAGTCTATCTGTTTAATTCAGAAAATGCAACTCTGGCAGCAAAGCGGTTGAAGGTCTCACCCGGCTGTGTGAATTTGGAAAACAATTCCAGTCCATATCCAGAGCTTTCTACAAGGCCATGCACAACAAGCTCGCCGGAAATTATAGGTAATGTGGGCAAAGTATATTAAAAATAAATTGGACCGAGCGGTTTCAGAGTTAGTCCCATTTTAAACGTCGCATTTTACACGTGCCGAATCTAATGCAAATGAGCGAAAACAATAGCTTTTTGTCATTTGCATTAGATTCGGCACATGTAAAATGCGACGTTTAAAATGGGCCTAAGAACAGTGAATGAAAGGTTCCTCTTTTATGCTCGCGTTGTCATCAGAACCTCAAAGGGAGCTGAAGATTTTACGACGGCGATGGCAACAACAACGGCTCAAAACAATGATATCATTGGTTAAAAGAGCATAAATAATCGTGCTGCACGCGCAGCACGGATTTTAGGACGGATTCTTGCGGTACTCTACATAAGGACGACGTGAAATTACCAAATTTGAGGTTTTGACGACAACGCGAGCATGCAACAGAGAATCTAAAAATTCTTTATTTTCACTTTGTAACTGCTCGTATCAATTTACTTTTACGATACTTCGCCCAAATTGTAAGAAGTGAACAAGATAGAATAACCGCGGAAGAATTATGATAAAGCAACGTGATATTTTGAGGTGACGTTTTTGTTGAAGTCGCCGTCGTAGATCTTAAGGTCCCTAAAAGTTTGGGATTTCACGTTGTTGGTGCAGAGTACAGAACGAATGTGTGCTAAAATGCGTGCCACACTTGCAACAAGATTATTTTTCCTCTTTTAACCAATGATGTTGTTTTGTGTCGTTCTCGTTTACGACCGCGTCGTAGATCTTCAAGTCCCGTATAACGGCAAAAAGTGTTTATTCGTGGCCGGTTTTTCTAATTAAAGAATCTTCTCAAGGTGAGACTTACAGACTTGGCCCCAGGCTAACAAGCCATAGGTTAAAGGTGGTGAAATAAGAGACCGGTAAATGGTTATAAGTGTATGGGTTGGAACATGATGACGCAATTTGGATAATGAACCTACATATCGACTAATTTTAAAAGCTACATGATCAATATGGTGTTTTCAGGTTAGACTTTGGTCAATAAAGATTCCAAGGTATTTCACAAACTCTTTACGCTCCAGAGAGACATACTTATTTTTATCATTAGCAAATATCGTGATTTGATTAAGAAAATAACACAAACAGCGGTGATAAACATTGTATTCCAACGCATTTTTATAAAACTTGACGTTTCGTATGCTAGTCAACACACATTTTCAAACGTGACCGTTACAATTTTTAAACACTGTATATATATCGTAAACAATAGGGGTCTGGAACCTAGACTGAGAAAAATGATCTGCAGCAGTACGAGTCTAGACATAATGAAAAGTAATAGCTAAAACAGCAATAACTTCTCACTACTAATATTAACATTAAGGGAAGGCTTTAGCTCTTGAATGAACAAAGTCTCTTTAACTTTGCAGTGAAAGTGAGTTTCACAGTGAAAGTCAGTCAGTCACACGCCGCATCAACTCCTTTTTTCCATACAAAGATCGCTTGAACCGATCTCAGAGGTCCAAGGTCGTCGATAAAGCTGTCTGCTGGAACTGCAATGAATTCTACATTGGCAAAACAAAACGAAGACTCCACGACAGAAAAACAGAACATTTCAAGGCCGTAGCTAAAAGTGACCATCCATCAGCCATTGCTGATCATGTGAAAACCACTGGCCACGACATTAAATGGGATCACTTTGACATTTTAGCGTCCGGAAAAACTGACTTTCACTGCAAAGTTAAAGAGACTTTGTTCATTCAAGAGCTAAAAGCCTTCCCTTAATGTCAATATTAGTAGTGAGAAGTTATTGCTGTTTTAGCTATTACTTTTCATTATGTCTAGACACGTACTGCTGCAGATCATTTTTCTCAGTCTAGGTTCCAGACCCCTATTGTTTACGATATATATATAGTTTTTAAAAATTGTAACGGTCACTTTTGAAAATGTGTGTTGACTAGCATACGAAACGTCAAGTTTTATAAAAATGCGTTGGAATACAATGTTTATCACCGCTGTTTGTGTTATTTCCTTAATCAAGCTACGATGGCCTAAGAACAAGAGTTTATAAAATATCGTGATACTTGGTTGAGAAGTAAGTTTTTTTGAGCTGGGCAAAAAATGACGAATTTTTTTTTCATTATATGCAAGGTAAGTTGTCGATTACAAGACAGGAAAACGGAACATTTCAGAGCGCTGATGAGTAACAGCCATTCTTCTGCCATTGCTGATCATATGACCCAAACAGGCCACAGGATTAAATGGGATCACTTTGACATTTTATAATTAGCCACTGGACAGTCTGATATACATCGTAAAATTAAGGAAACCTTGTTGATTCGCGAGTTAAAACCAGTGCCTAATGAAAATGTTGGCAGTGACAAACTTCTTCTCTACTAGCCATTTATATTTTTTCAAGTGGATTTAACTAGGTCTAGATCTGTTAATTTTCATTGTCATTACTTTCCTTATTTGGTATTAGTCTTCGTGTTTAAATTCAATTGTACTTTAGGTAACCGTTATTTCTGAAGTTGTATGTTGGAGCATACGAAACGTCAAGTTCATAAAAAGTTTTACAACATGCGTTATCTTGTTATGTTTATAAGCGCAGTTTGTTCGTTATTTTTATAAACAAATCACACAAAAGACTTTGCCTAATTAGTCTATCTGTTTACTTCAGAAAATGCAACTCTGGCAGCAAAGCTGTTGAAGGTCTCACCCGGCTGTGTGAATTTGGAAAACAATTCCAGTCCATATCCAGAGCTTTCTACAAGGCCATGCACAACAAGCTCGCCGGAAATTATAGGTAATGTGGGCAAAGTATATTAAAAATAAATTGGATCGAGCGGTTTCAGAGTTAGTCCCATTTTAAACGTCGCATTTTACATGTGCCGAATCTAATGCAAATGAGCGGCTTTACTGCAGAATACCCCGCCACTCGAACTATATTCCACGTAGCCGGCTACGTGGTACGCGGTACCCAGAAATAGGAATGCACAATACCGTAGAATACCCCACTACTTGAACTAATTTCCAAATGAACTAAATTTCAAAATGGCGCAGCGATGTTATATGTGCTGGCTACGCGGTACGCGGTACGCCGTGACAGTCCTCGTTCTTAAGGCGTCAAAGCCTAAGTAATTCCACAGACAAGAGACTGTGGAACTGTGGACTCGGAAGAACGTTATATAAACAAATGATTTCAAAATGGCGAAGCAATGTTATTTGTGCTGGCTACAAGGTACGCGGCACGCTGTGATAGCACTCGTTTACTGATTAAGTCTAAGCGCTCGTTTCAGTATTAGGCCTATAAGCACTAAAATTTTAGCTTTCATTTTATCCTAAGCGTTCGTTTCAGAAATTAGGCCTAAGAACTCTTTACAAATTTAAGACTTCATTTCACGGTTCGCTTAAACTTCGCTTTTTAACACGATCGTGTGATGAATGTAGCACTCGTTTACTGATTAAGCCTGAGCACTCGTTTCAGTGATTAGGCCTAAGCACTCTTAAAATTTTAGCTTTCATTTTACAGTTCGGTTAACTAGACTTTTTACCGAGACCTTGAGAAGAATATAGCACTCGTTTACTGATTAAGCCTAAGCACTCGTTTCAGAAATTAGGCCTATGAACTCTTTACAAATTTAAGACTTCATTTCACGATTCGCTTAAACTTCGCTTTTTAACACGATCGTGTGATGAATATAGCACTCGTTTACTGATTAAGCCTAAGCACTCGTTTCAGTGATTAGGCCTAAGCACTCGTTTAAAATTTTAGCTTTCATTTTACGGTTCGGTTAACTACTCTTTTTATGGAGACCGTGTGAAGAACATAGCACTCGTTTACTGATTAAGCCTAAGCACTCGTTTGAAATTTTAGCTTCCATTTTACGGTTCAGTTAGGGTTAGGGTACACTAGAATTTTAATTTTCCACGTACCGCGTACCGCGTAGCCAGTTACTTAAGATACTTTGCCATCGTAACTTTAACTCTTTCCGCGTACCGCGTACCGCGTAGCCAGCTTGTAAAGATACTTCGCCACGTTGAGTTTAATTCTTTCCGCGTACCGCGTACCGCGTAGCCAGCTTGTAAAGATACTTCGCCACGTTGACTTTAATTCTTTCCGCGTACCGCGTACCGCGTAGCCAGCTTGTAAAGATACTTCGCCATCTTGACTTTAATTCTTTCCGCGTACCGCGTAGCCAGCTTCTTAAGATACTCGATGTGGCGGGGTATTGTGCAGTTACTCCAAATGAGCGAAAACAAAAGCTTTTTGTCATTTGCATTAGATTCGGCACATGTAAAATGCGACGTTTAAAATGGGCCTAAGAACAGTGAATGAAAGGTTCCTCTTTTATGCTCGCGTTGTCATCAGAACCTCAAAGGGAGCTGAAGATTTTACGACGGCGATGGCAACAACAACGGCTCAAAACAATGATATCATTGGTTAAAAGAGCATAAATAATCGTGCTGCACGCGCAGCACGGATTTTAGGACGGATTCTTGCGGTACTCTGCATAAGGACGACGTGAAATTACCAAATTTGAGGTTTTGACGACAACGTGAGCATGCAACAGAGAATCTAAAAATTCTTTATTTTCACTTTGTAACTGCTCGTATCAATTTACTTTTACGATACTTCGCCCAAATTGTAAGAAGTGAACAAGATAGAATAACCGTGGAAGAATTATGATAAAGCAACGTGATATTTTGAGGTGACGTTTTTGTTGAAGTCGCCGTCGTAGATCTTAAGGTCCCTAAAAGTTTGGGATTTCACGTTGTTGGTGCAGAGTACAGAACGAATTTGTGCTAAAATGCGTGCCGCACGTGCAACAAGATTATTTTTCCTCTTTTAACCAATGATGTTGTTTTGTGGCGTTCTCGTTTACGACCGCGTCGTAGATCTTCAAGTCCCGTATAACGGCAGAAAGTGTTTATTCGTGAATCCGGCTCCACTCGTTGTGGCACCGGCGAAATTGGCAGAAGCTTTCTTTTCAGTAATTGATCTTAAATCAGGAGTATTCTTTGCCAGTTGTATTTTCCTTGTCAAAAGATTAACAGATAGTTTCAAAATATCATTAATATATTTGATATATCATGACGAACCACACGGAACAGGGAGTTAACAGGGAGCTTTAGCAACGACAACGGCGACGGCAACGAGAACGTCACCAATTTGCATATTCAGTGGGCGAAAACAATAGCTTTGCACGCCCTGCACGTGCATTTTTCATTTTTGTCCATTTCTTTGCCGTCGTCAGCAAAGCAACAACGTGAAATAACCAAGTTTAAGGCGTTATGGAGAACGTCAGCACTTGGAGATAAATTTTCATTTTTCTCCCCCAAATTAAGCGCCACTCATGACCGTTTCATCCCTGAGGGAATGCTACACCTTTGTCACATTAAAAAGCTTGGAATAATCTCGAGTTAATTGCAGGAACGCGATAATATGTTTTGAGATGACGTTCTCGTTGCCGTTCCCGTCGTCGTTGCTAAAGCTCCCTAACGAAAGGACAACGGCAACTGCAACGACGACACCGCAAAACAATTAAAATTATTGGTTAAAAGAGGAAATTTTTAAAAATATTCGTGCTGCACGTGCTGCACGCATTTTAACCGAATAAAAAGGCTTGGTTACTAAGAATGGCATCGACCGTCAAACATGGCATCGCTTGTTTACGAAAGGAAAATTAGTTTCGTCGATGCTAAAACTCCCTTTATTTTATAGATAATGATGAAATACCAGGATTTCTCCTTTTACTAAAAAATCGTATCTTCACCGCGCGCAGTGAACATATCATTTTTATCTTTGACATGTGAGGGTATAGGTGTCGTCATGGTAACGAACACGATTAGCCAATAAAACGCTAGCTTCCTCTTCATCATAAGATACTTTTGTGCTTTAATATAATTCTTCTCTACGACATTAGCATTTTTATTGTAAAATTTTACATTATCATGATTTATTTTTCACAACTTTCATATCTTGTTTCATGTTACACAACGTGTGTGTTTTAGCGGTTGGTGACCACTTTTTCTTCCTTTCGAAAATGAGAAAAACAAGTTGTTTCAAATCTAGACATTTCATCAATATCTATATAATAAACAGAACATACACCTTATTCCAAAATGGCCGCCATTCAAAAATATTTTTGTTTTTATTCAAACTAGCCCTTGATGCCTCGTTCTTAAGCTTAAGACTCAGAAGAATATTCTATCTTGAACGAGGCAACAAGGGCCAATATCTATCCGCATAAATCAGCGGCCATTTTGGAATAAGGTGTATTACATGACCGTTTGGGGATACGAATTTTATCTTCTCTTATTATATGGCCTGTGTTTGTAGCCGATATAACGCGCGCTCTGATTGGCTAATTGTGACTGAATTGTAGGACATTATTCTCTCGTAATGCCCACGGGCCGATTACGGGCTTGCAAAAACAAAGCAAAAGGTAATTAAAAAACCATATAATAAACTACTTACTAACCGAGCAAGCTCGAGCCGTACTGGAGAACATTGGCCCTCGGTCGTTTTTGTACGTACCTCGCTGCGCTCGGTCCGTACTGCCACGACCTCGGGCCAATATTCCCCAGTACGGCCCTCGCGCTCGGTTAGTAATGTAATGTAATGTAATGTAATAATCTTTATTTCTTAAGATAAAAATACATATCCTAAGTTACAATTAATAAGAAAGAAAAAATATATATAAACTCTAGAAACCATTTACATATCATATTTAAAAATTAGAAAATTAAACGAGCCTTACCTGTAAGGTGAAGTTTGATTGTGATTCTGCCAAATCCCTGGTGACTCGGTGAGGGTTAACATGAGATGCACACGTGCCGCCGTGGATAATCAGACTTTCAAAGGTTGTGGACACGGTTATCAAGATACAAATGAATACAGGAAAAATGGAAGAGCAAGGGGCGGGAAGTAGAAAAAGTGTGAGGGAGGGCATGTTAACCCTCACCGAGTCACCAGGGATTTGGCAGAATCACAATCAAACTTCACCTTACAGGTAAGGCTCGTTTAATTTTCTAATTCTACCAAATCCCGGTGACGTCACTTCCGGTTAACATGAGACTTTACAGCAATAAACGTGGACACAACTATTCCAATCCACAAAGCCAACTTATCGACCTGGCACAGCTCCAGCAAAGCTGTTTCCAGCAATAACGGGCTGGTTATAGAACTCCTGAAAAGCAGATTCTCAAGATCAGTTGGAATCACCTGCCTGCTCTCGATATAGCTGCTCATTTGGCGCTGTGAGCATTAAACCTTGCTGTATCTACTACACTTGCTTTCATAACAGCTTTAATTCATCGGCCATTTGCATTCGTACCAATGTGCCGATAAGGTATGACATATGAAAGGAGAAGACGGCCATTGCCATGGTGACGAAACAAGCTGGGTTTTTACCAAGATAGCGTTCTAGAGTAGAGTAAGTTGTTCTTTAGGGTACTTTAGGGTTCTTCCCAACCAAAAAATGACATCAGGATTTTTCCCAGGTCTGTCCTGCTTTACAATGATCCTGTATGTAGAACATAAATAATAATCAGTAGTTTTCTCCATAGCATCGATCCTCAGAAAATAACAGTGTTTGACACCGCTGCCCATATGTTAAAGCTCGCGGTTTAAGGGTCAGTCCCTCCGAGACACAGCTTGCTTAGAGGATACAATAGTCCTATATACTTTAGGACAGGCATAAGATCCCATGTTACCTGATATCGAGGAGTAAGCATGCAAGAGTTGAACACACCCTACAGGTAGCGCACTATAAAAGGATGGTCAGTCACAGCGTAGTGACAACCAGGAAATTCAATCCCTTTAAACAGCTTGCGAGTGCTGAGCAAGCCGTACTAATCGTCGAGTATGATAGTCGGTTAATATGAAAGGCGTGGAGAAACGTTAACACGTTGTTCACACTCGGATGTAGTGGATCAGTTTTCTCTTGTAGACCAGATGCACGCCATGCATTTGCGAATGTGAACATATTACTGCTTTGCTGCCGCTAATTATTCAAGAGGACATTAGTAAGTTGGCAACCTCGCCCGGAATGTTGCCTTAATGAACTGTCGCCTGACACCTTGCATGTCAGGGGTTGCCGTTCTGGGCTCAGAGGGTGAGCATCCCCATGAGAAAATGTAATTGTTAGTGAATTGTGACCAATTCACAGGGAAAGCATCCACCTATGATGCTTTCATGTCTTGCTTCCAGGAAACATAGGCACTAGTTTGATGGTTGATTCTACTTGCAAACAGGTCAATCTGGGGAACAACAAAATCCCATATATGTACAAGTAAATACTGCGATTCAGTTCCCATTATGATCCCATCTTCAAAACGGCGCGATAGAGAATCTGCAGTTACATTAAACCGCACCGGTTGACGCGCAGCAGAAACGCCGACTATGCTTCTTAAAGGGCCTATAATCAAATTACCTTAGCAATTGTATTGCATTCCTTGTTCCTGCATCCCCAATGCCACTGATGTAGGAAATAGCAGTCATGTTGTAAGGCATGTTCCTGATGCGCAGAATGGACACTGACCCGAGTAAGGACATAGTCCCCTGCCCCACGGAAGGCGGTTCAAGATTACTCAGTTTGCGTTTAGTGCATTATGGCACCCCGACCCATGCGTGATGCATCCACTATAAAAGCGATATTTGGGGAACAACGGTCAATAACCCGGAAACCTGTGGAGACAGAGATGACTCACCACTCTAACAGCACCAATGCTGTCAGCAGACGGAGGCATGTTTACAACGAAAAACCTTATGAGAGGTGTGCCAATTCTTTGTCCCATTCCAAGTGTCTATATACTACAAAGGACCAAACTCCACCCCAGGGAAAGTAGACGCTAAAGTTCCTATCAGTGTGGCAACTTCATGGATTGAGAACTACTGGGCGCACAAAGCTTAGTGGCACAAAACAACGACTTTGTCAGCCTCCGTTAAGGCTAAGAATATATGAATATTTTTACAGGAAACCTGAGAACTCTAGGCACTGCGTAGGGTGAAAAACAGACTGGGTCGGGTACAACACAAAACGCAAGCGCGTAAATAATTGGGCAGTATGTAAGGTAGCCTCAAGGCAGACCTCCTCAGAATCCTCCATGTAAAGAGAATTAGCAATATAACCCAAACAATTAAATCCGTACAGGGTACGTATGGTGGAAAAAAAAAAACTGATTTTAACACCCTGGTAAAGATGCAAGGACTACCTGTCAGTCCCTTGGGTAGGGCCCAAAAACGGAACAGAAGATCCCTCGATACAAACTTGAGATGTTTTCTGAAGGTTGGCAATATAGGGATGAAATTGAAGAAATTGGAAGGTCCATAAGACATAAAACACCCAGGTTTCATCAACCTTATGGTACATCTTGAACTTACAGTAGGTCAATGTTTGATTTAAAGACTTCAAACTGAAAATAACACTATGAGCCCCAGGTTCCTCTTTTGGTCATAGGAATATCGGAGAAACAATTTCCCCTGTTTTCAACTGACACCGTTCATAGATCATTAATTCCTGCATCAATAGCTTCTTGCTCAATAACAGAAAATTTGAATTCAAGTTCACAGCTAGATACACACTGCAAGATAAACGGGTCGGAAGTCAACCTTGCTATTGGCAATTGGCCAGCTTGCAATGGTGCAACTGACCTAAAAACGGTATCAACATTACTTATGTAACCAATCTGAGGATTACAGTTTAGCAATTTGTCTTCTTATTGGACTGGGATCATGGTTGACGGCCTTGCTTCTTCTTGGTTGTGGTAGGAGCCCCTTCTCCCCTAACAAAGGCATTGCAGAATATGACTCACCACCTCTCGAGAAGCAAACTGGGCGTTCAGATCTGGTTTCAGAGATTCTCGGCCACGAAGATTCAGTTCCCGGGTTCCTGCTAGTGCTAGAACAAGGGAATGTGGGAGAGTAGCCTAGAGCCGTCTCGCCTGATGCTTTATCACAGGCATTGATGGTGGCACAAAATGAGAAAACAAAAAAAAAACTGTCGAGCTTTCTGAAGAGCCCTGTCTGAGGATTTGGTATAGCGAATATAACGTTGACGTCACCTATTGTAATTAATGTGCCAACCAGAGCCTCATTAGCTGTCCCAAAGGGTCTTTAGTTCCTGTGGTTGGCACACTTGAATAACAAAAACAATGTTTGTAAAGAGAGATCATCCCTACTTGGAGACAACCGATTACAATAGTTCTGTTCACTTTTGAGGAGACTAGCGATTAGCAATTTTCTGGTCTTAAGTATTTTTCCACCGGCCCCTTTAGCTTTGTTTTAGGGAGATCGCCTTTGATAAGGTTTTCTAGCATAGTGGCCAGCTTGGAGTTAACTGGCGCACCTGTTTGGTCAGTTGCCGAGAACTCCTCTGCTAAGTTGTCAAAGCTTGACCTAGGGGACTCCCCTAAGTAACTTGCAAGACACCAGTAAGCACAGGTGAAACCTCTGAGTGTTAGTCATCACCATCGGAGGGCTTATCCTGATCACTTTCGGAGCTCATTCAGAGCCCTAAATTTAGCTTAAATCTCTTACTAAGCTCTTGTTTCAGGGAAGCGACTATCCCTGTAGCTCTGCTTTCCTCGAGGAAGGAAGCGGTAGGGAGGCCCCTCATCTAAGTTTTGTGTGGTTGCTAAAATGTAAACAACCGGAAAATATTGAGTTCTGAAGGACCAAAAACCTCAAATTCGGGAAAAAAAAAAAAATTATGTTTCCCTTCATATAGCCATTTCGCTAAACTAGAAGCGGCTCCAGCCAGGAGAAGCGATTGCCAAGCACAGTTCTCGGGCATCCACGTGTCCGTTGAAGTACACGTCAACTCGCGAGGTAAACTATAACCTTCTTTCCGTCAACTGTTGAAAACATTAGGACTCAAAGGGAAACTATAGCTTAAAGTTTCTTACCCTAACAACCGCCTCCACATTGGATAGGACGGCAAAAAGCGAGGCAAAAGGCTCTCGACCAAGTTCAGTCTCAAATGACAACTTGTTGCAAAGCACTGTTCTCCGGCATCCACGTGTCCGTTGTGGTCCATTTCAACTCGGGAAACTATAACTTTCTTTCCCTCAAATGTTAAAAATGTCAGGACTCGAAGGGAAACTATAACTTTCTTTCCCTTAATAACCGCCTCCATATTGGATAGGACGGCGAAAAGCGAGGCACATAAGGCTCTCGACATAGGTTAACAGCTTCTAAACGACAACTTGTGAAACGTCAATTTTTCCTCGCTGCACTTTCCTTCCTCAGGCTTAGTTTTCGAGATAAACTGAATAAAACAACAAGAAGAAGTTAATTGAAGCGACATTATTTTCTTACCTGCAATAATAAGGACAAATAAAGAGAATAAAAACCCGGAGACCACAATAGCTCTGAACTCCACGGCTTCGCAATGTGTACTGATTATCCACGGCGGCACGTGTGCATCTCATGTTAACCGGAAGTGACGTCACCGGGATTTGGTAGAATTATTCTGTTACTAAAAACGTTCTTAAATCTGTCAGTGTGGATCCTAGGGACAGAGACTGAGATAAGATTGTACCTCGTTTTCTTTTCTTTAGGTAAAAACTGGAAGAACGGACATTCGGGGTCGTTCGATCTTTTTTTGTAGAGTGTCCTGTCCGCCTTCTCTAGCAAGTCCCTGATATTTACCTTCTTGGACGTATATTTTCTTTTCACACACCGGTCTAAAAAATTCTGTATTACAGAAAGGTCGGAATCTGAGGCGCCATAAACCGACAGAGCGTAAGAAAAATTTGGTAAAACTATTGCGTTAAAAAGGTGATCTACTTCCTCCTGGGACATTCCTTCTTTACGTAAAGATCTTAATACGAATAATGACTTGTTCGCCTTAATTACCTTCGCGCGCACGTGACTAGTAAGAAGTTAGTATCTTCGCTTCGCTCACTCGTGAGAGATACTTTCAGCACTCGAAGATAAAATTCATATCCCCGCGCGGCCATGTAATATCCTTTATTTATTATATAGATACTGATGAAATACCAGGATTTCTCCTTTTACTAAAAAATCATATCTTCACCGCGCGCAGTGAACGTATCATTTTTATCTTTCACATGTGAGGATATAGCTGTCGTCATGGCAACGAACACGATTAGCCAATACAACGCGAGCTTCCTCTTCATTTTACGATACTTTTGTGCTTTAATATAATTCTTCTCTACCACATTAACATTTTTATTGCCAATTTTACATTATCATGATTTCTTTTTCATAACTTTCAAATCTTGTTTCATGTTACACAACATGCGTGTTTTAGTGGTTGGTGAACACTTTTTCATCATTTCGAAAATGAATAAAACAAGTTGTTTTAAATCTAGACATTTCATCAATATCTATATAATAAACAGAACATTACATGGCCGCTTGGGGATACGAATTTTATCTTCTCGTGCTGAAAGTATCTCTCACTCGTTCGCTTCGCTCACTCGTGAGAGATACTTGCAGCACTCGAAGATAAAATTCGTATCCCCGCGCGGCCATGTAATATCCTCTATATATCCAGCATCGGCGACGTCAACGAAAGAGTCACCTCAAAATGAATCTTTCACGATTCTTCCATCTCGTTCATGTCGTACATTGTGAGCGAATTATCCTAAAAATAAATTTATAAGAGCGGTTTTAGAGTAAAAATATAGAATGAAAGGTTTGCACTTCTACGTCCAAGTTGTCGTTAAAACCTGGATTAAATTTGTTTATTTCTCGTTGTTGTTATGCAGAGTACAGCAAAAATATACGCTGTATGCTAAAGTGCGTGCTACATGCGCAGCACGATTAATTTTCCTCTTTATCCGATGATATACTTGTTTTGTGGCGTTGTCGTAGCCTTAGCCGGTTTCATTCGTTTGTTAAATTTCCTGATAAGAGTTCGCGTACGAATAAAGCCCACTTAGGAGGTAAAGAACGCATTCTACCCGCGCGAAAATTGGACAAGAGTAAATAGTGAAGGGAAAGCAGTTTGCTTCCGCACCAATTTAGTGCTCGTTCACTATGAAGAAATATTTCTTCGGAGGTCTTCACTCACACTGAGCGTTTCTGTGCAGCATGAATAAATTCAGTTGAATAATCGATAATTGTATGTCATACTTCGTTTCAGAACCGAGTGAAACACCCTCCCGAGAGAGATTGGAGTGGCTGTCAAGGAATCTCACTTCATGGGAACCTCTTGCGCGTCGTCTGGGTTTCAGTGAGGGGGAAATAAAAGGATTTCACAAGGATAACGAAGAGTGGGCCAAGAAGGCACTCAGCATGTTGTTCAGATGGAAAGAGAAGAATGGCTCAGAAGCAACGTACGCCGTGCTATATACAGCATTAAGACATAGGTCTGTGGGGCGGAAAGACCTGGCTGAAGAAGTGATAAAAACGAATTTAAACCTTTAGAATCCTTCTCTCAATTCAATAGGCCTAATAGGACGTTTTCAAGCAACCTCTAGGGACTTCAATAACAATAGAAAAATGTACGACTTCTGGTGGACGAACAAAAGAAGCTAATGAGAGGTCGATGACGTCACGTGAAAACATCCTATAGACTATTTTCGATATATTAAAATTCAGTCCTAAAGGCATCATCTCGAGGCTCAGGGGAATAAATATGAGGATTGATATTCCCTAGAAGCTCGAGATGATGCCTTTTGTTTAGCACTGAAGTTTAATACATCGAAATTGGGTTATTTTGTGCCAGTATACCTGTCTTTTTGAATAGGAATGAGGCTGGAATTGACTTTGTTTCCATGCTCACCTCATTTTGTCTTACGATATTGGGTGTAACTAGAATACAGTTTACCGTAGGAAACAAGGAGACAGAGTCCACTCCTTTTATTAAATTTTTCTATGCTATTAGTTTTAAAGGAAACCTCCACTCTTACTACAGAAGAGTTTAAACCGAAGAAAATAATATTTCCAGACAAATTTGTTCGAAATTTGTTTTAAAAAAGGGGTTCATATCAGGAAAAGTGAATTGTAAAATCACTAATTTTCACTTTCAAATTTCGTGGGCGCCGCCACCTTGAATAATTATGATGTACGGTTGCCCTACTATTCTGACACAAAGAGCTCTTGTCTAATAACAATAGGGCAACCGTTTACGTCACAATTATTCAAGATGGCGGCGCCCGCGAAATTTGAAAACAAAAATACGCGATTCTAAGACTGATTTATTTCGGATACAAACGCTTTCTTTGAAAAAATATTAGACTGATTTGACTGAAAAGGTTATTTCCTGTTATTTAAAGATTTTTTGTTGTTGTTGAAGTGCAGGTTCCCTTTAAGACATATGATCTTTTCTTTTTCATAGTTAAACTTAACGTTTGACTTAAAGGCGGTTATGCTGGGAAGAATCTGGCTTCTTCTGCAGTCCTATAAGTATAATGTAGCAATCAATATTCAAGTATACATCACAAGGGACATCAGCCACCTTTCGATCAGGGTACTAGTGTGTCAGAGTGTTTAGCTCTGAGCACCCTCATCAGGTTTGAAGAGATTTTTCCCTCATGTGCTTGCTCAGAATTAACCGTTTGTTTAATTAATCAAGGATTCTCGATATATTGCATCACATTCGAAAATGCATTCTTGGTTATAGAACGTTTTCACATGACGTAACGGCGGCCATGTTGGTGTTCCAAAACAAAGGAATTGTGGCCATGTTGGTGTACCGAAAGAATCATCCGTGAATTGAACACTATTTTTATACAAATACTTTTGTATTTATTTATTTTTTATTTCCTTTAAAAAATTGGCTATGAAATGGCATTTTAGCTCATTACAAAAGTTGTATGCTTGTAAGAGTAACAAAATTCATACAAAATCGTCGAAGAAGATTCATCCTTCTAGTGCATGACTGTTCGTGAGGAAAAACAAAATAACCTCTACAAGTAAATTTTAAGTTCAAGAAACAAACAACACCAAAGATCAAAGTTGTAGTCCGAACCGTAATTTTCCCTCTTGAGTAGTTAGTATTTAGTAACTATTCACCGAAGTGGTGGTGGCAAGTAGCGGCTCGGTAAATATCCACCATGCCACTAGCCACCGACACTGAGGTGAATAGTTGTTTAAGTATATACCAAAACAGTGAGATAATATAGCACAAGAAGATGATTTTAACTCATTTATTTCTGCAAAGATTACAACATTTTCGGGCGCAAATTGCGTGCAAATTGCTCGTTGGTGAATAGCAAAGGATATCCGGAGGTTGAGTAGCCAATCGGTGCGCGCGTTCAACACGATTCAGTGTTTTAGCATTATACTAAAATTTTTTTACTTAAAAACGACTTGGCGGAACTTTGGTGCCGATAGAATCACTACCCATCTTTTGTTTTATTTAAAGGGCCTATGAACTATCATTTTAGCTCAATACAAAAATGGTGTATACTTGTAGGAGTAAAAAAAATTCATACAAAATGTATCCATCCTTCTAGTGTGTGAAATAAAATAAATAAAACGCCCTCTTTAGCCACGTCAACATCAAAAATAACACCACCCATTAGCTCAACTTGTAGACAAGACTGAAAGCGAATGAAAGTTGTTGCTATCTTCAGTTGAATTGGGTGCAACATTGAGTTAGCCGGTTTGGTCTTTTGCAATAGGTCACTTCAGAAAATACCATAAAACTCTTTGTTTGTCCCCATAGTTTTGCATAAGCATTGTTTCCGGTTTCTCTTGGGACTTACAATGGTCCCCAGAGAAAACAAAACCAATGCTTATGCAAAATTTGGAGGGACAAACAAAGATTATTATGGTATTCTTCGAAGTGGCCTATGTCTTATTGTGCCTTTATTTGTCGATGGTGACTCGGTAATACTCGGAAAAAATCCGAGTGCTGCTTTGCAGGAGTCGAACCGAAGTACGACCTTCCGATTACTAGATTGTTCGGCCATACTGCTAGGAAGTAAATTGTCGAAATGGAGCGCATTCGTGATTATGGTGAAAGAGATGTTATATGATAATCCCGGTTGATGAAATGGAGAGATGTATTTTTACCGACGGTGATTCGAAACAAAAATTCTTTTGAAATTTGCTCGTCGTAGCGAGGCTAGAAAGACTTATTAGCATTAAAAGAAAATAATATTTATTTGCCTCCACTATGAAAGACGTCTATAGTTCAATGAATTAGGTGAATCCCCCCCCCACCTTCCCCACCCTTTCATGGTGCTAATGATAAAAAAAGTGGATGTCTATAAAATCTCGTCAAAAGCTGTCGTTTTTTCTCATTTCTAGGATTTTCTTTGTTTGAAAATGTACATCAAGAGTCAGCAACATCTGCCCGTCTTGAGGCAGTGCGGCCCTTGAGATCCGGGGATCCCGGGTGCAAGATACGTTTCGACCACTTGTTGAATTTGTGCCTGCTAGTCCCTGGTTTATCTTCTCAGCTGCTCTTGAAAATAGCCAAGTAGCTTGTTTAATGTTCTGTTCTGTCATGATTGTGTTTCATTGGGCCCTGAAAAGCCCCTATGGGGTTGGTCAATTAAGTATGTATTGCATTGTTGAAAGCCTGTAGTTTATGTATCCAGCGTTCATCCGTGAAAGAACCTCGTTTTCACTGATGTTTCAAATTGTCGGCGGCCATTATTATGCAGCGATCTATTGCTGATTTCTGCACGAAAAAAAGGTAAAATACTCTTTCACTCAACATATTGTGACTTTGCTGTTACATTTGCTAATAACGGAGGCAAAACATTGTCTTTGCAAGGTAAAATAGCAGTTTCTAATATTTTTTTCAGCGAAACTTCCAAACTGATCGAGATAGTGAAACTGATCGATTAAGAAGTCCTGCTGTTACGAGTGTCAAGTAAGTGACAAAGGCAATATTCAGTAGTCACAAACTAAAAGCTTGTAAATACAAGACTATTATTTTTACTTCAAATTTTGTATTCTCCTTGACCAAAGCGAGTCCGATTACCGACCTCGTTTCCAGGGTCTCCATTCTCCTTGTAATCGACAAAGAGACCCTGGAAACGAGGTTGGTCCGATTACCAATCCAAAACAGAAGAGTTTCTCCTGTAAGCAGTTGCTATAGATTTTCGTTTGGATTCCATCCCATTGTTTAATCTGATCGGATTTTAATCTTTAAATCTGATACAATCGACTGAGGATCATCCGTGTTTGTGCAGTAGACACCGGGACCGGTGTAATACGATAGCAGATTGGATCAACGGACGGTGGCGATACGATTTTTGGACACAATTTGTCCAGAATTAAAATACCGCCTTAGCAAAGAAAAGCAAGCAGGCTACGAACTCTTTGCTCTTATTCCTGCAGTTATCATGTAAAGCAAGTTCTCGTTAAAGTATAGCTGAACTCGCCAAAATACTGCAAAAGAAGTGGATCACGTGCCGACAGTCGAGTTGGCGAAACCTCTGTAACATGCCTTTCGGCTTTGGCTTCCAAACATGCGAGAGCCCCTCGAGGTTCTTGCTGTACTGGCAGTAGGTAGCACAGAAGCTGAGGGATCGTTCTCCTGCGTAAGAAGGAAACATGCCTAGCTATTAAGGAGCACAACGATGTTCGAACGACTTTCTGACTTTTTTTCGCTTTTTGTTCTGGTTAGTCGAGACAAGGTTCATGAAAAATACATCGGCAAACACCCAAGAGAATTATGTCGGCATCCCTTTTTAAGACCGCTAACGTTGTGAGTATCGCTGTTGCCCGTTTTTACTTAATTTGGGAAGATTATTTATAATTTCCAATTGTTTCGCTCTAGTCCACAATTTAGCGGCATTCACAAGTATTTCGAATCTTTTGATAAATTTCAAGTATGTATATTCAGTTCGTCGGAAGAAAGCTTCAAACCACCCCCCCAACCCCTCCCCCTCCCCCCATTCGCCTCTGAAAAGGTTACGTTTTTCTGCGGCTGACAATCATTATAGCCGCACGGGTCAAAGTGTCACCTTTGTAATTGTGATTGGCGGATCTCAATCGACATTCCCGGTTTTCTTTCTAGCTTGAGTAGCAAGAGCTCAAAAGGGATGGAAAGAAGGAGGCGCAGAGAATGCGAGTGCTTCGATTTGACTACTCTCTGTGCGTCCCTCGTTCTCTCCACTTTTAGCGCTTATGCTACGCAGGCTAATTTCGTTCGTGAAAAGCTGACAAAGTTAATTTCTAAGGAAACTGTGTTGTGTCTGAAACACTAGAATTTGCTTGTATCCGCTGTGTTGAGAAAGGCAAAATTGACCTGCGCAGGGAGGCTGAAAACAGAAACAACGGCGTTGGATGAATATAAAACGAAAGTTCAAACTTGTGCCCAAGAATTTTAAATGAGAACCAATGGGGTTTTTGCGTTTTGAGGGAATTTTAAGTCACATAGTGGAGTAGCGGTTTTGGTGAGAACATGGAAGCAAGAAACGCGAGGACGAAGGAGAGGGATATTCATATAGACAGCTTATATATATATATATATATATATATATATATATATATATATATATAGATATATATATATATATATAGCTCTTTGCTATATAATTTCTAATTGGTCACCTTGTCTCTTATATAGCTCTTTGGCATTACAAAGCTTTTGCTTTCATGTCCAAATTGAGCACTCTACTAGGATGAGTCATTGCCGCTAGCAATTGCGCATGCTCACTAGCTCGCTAGTTTGACCACTCTGGCATGGCTTAGATGTACCACATGTGTGGGACATTTGGGGTGGCTTTATAAGCTTAACCTCCATCTCAGACATCAGCACTGCACGGATGAGGCCCAGAAGGCCGAAACAGTACTGTTTCTATATATATAGGCAGCAAAGATAATGTCCAGAAGGAATGCAATTGTCCGAGGAATACCACGTGCCCAGTACAAGGAAAATGATTTCAAAGCAAGGTACGCAAACCATAAAGCATCGTTTCAAGCAAGAGCGAAGAGCAACTCAACTGAACTGAGCAAATACATTTGGCAATTAAAGGACAGCAACACCGATTATACGGTTTCGTGGAAAATTCTTTGTCAGATAAAATACCAGAAGGATTCAATTGGAAAACTCTGGCAAGAGATCTCAAACCACCGATTCCAGAATATGCTATTGGTGGAGTACATGAGGAGGAAGGAGGGTCTCCAAAGGAATGCTGTCGAATTGCGCTCAGGACATGGTACCAGGGATTTACGTCCAAAGCAACAAGTCAAGAGCTCATGCGGTGTCTCACAAATATGGGTTTCGCAAGCCTTAATTGGCATATAATGGAAGAACTCGGCCTTGTATCATTCAAAGATATGCCAGTCTGAGAGGTGACTAGTCATGTATCAGTTCACTTGCGGAAAGTGCACGTGGACATTGATGATCAGTAGCATGATCAACTTAACTAGATTTAACACCCGGTCCCAGTTGTGTAAAGACTGGTTAACTTTGTCTGCTGGATAAGTCACTATTCTACAGTTTCAATATGTGCAAAGATATTTGTATTTGAGCACGTAACCGTTGATATGCACAGTCACTCTAAGCACATGTAAGTAAAAACTTTGGCCCTCGTTTAACGTGAAGTGTATTTCATACTTTGGATAGTGATTTACGCACCGAATAAAGTTATCCGGCCTTTTAACATCTGGATACACTTGTCCTACACTAACAAACTGGGCCCGGTTGTTCGAAAGCCGATTAACTTAAACTTTTGTTTCATTTTTTCAACTTTTTGATGAAAGTATCTTTTGCTTATTTTTGTTTTTCAAGATTGACTTCTTCTAATGTATAGTTTTGCCAAATATCAGCTTTGAACAGCATTTAGTATTAGAGAAATAAACTCCTTGGTTAATTTTTAATCTGGGATTAGCGTTAATCGGCTTTTGAACAACCGGGCCCTGGAGTATTACCTCATCTTACCAAAAGTTTCAGTTAAGTTCTGTTCCATGGGAGGAGGGAGATCCTAGCGAGCGAAACAATTTCTCCTTTGGTTTACATGCAGAAACTTTGGTCTGCGTTGTTGCTCGTCAATGGTTGAACGAAGTTGCTGAAAGCCCAGGTGCCACCATGTTTGTTTTCTGTTTCCTATATATGCTACTGGGACTTTCTGAGTGAAAGTACTTGACATGGTGCTAGAATCTCCCTAACTCTTGGATCTTCAAGAAACTAGGGAGGTCTTCGTGCATTGAAGAGCCGACCGCAAGGTTGAAAAATTTGCGTGTAAAATTAGACTACGAGCAGACCCTGTTTCACCGCTCAGTTCATTGAACGCGACGTGAAAAGGAAAACCCACGCGATAACAACATGATCATGCGAAATCTGCACTCGAGCGTTGTTCTCGTGCCTGTTTTCTGTTTCGCCTTGCGCTCCACGAACTGAGTGGCGAAAAAGGGACTTTTCGTAGTCTGCTAACTAAGCGGCGATACAGAAACTTCTTGCAGTTCAATATAAAACAAATACAGAAAACATAACCTATTGCGATGATCCGTTTTTGAAGGATCTTCCTAGTGCTAGAAAATTCCTTCTACCATGTTCCTTAGAAAAGTCCCTTGGAGAGAAAGTGCTGGCCAGGAGAAAGCGGTGGAATAATTAGAGGACACCCTCTCCTTGCCACCGCTCCAGCGGGCGTCATCTCTTAATTAACCACGTCCTGAACAATCAGACGGATTGGAGCTCTCCAACCATATCTGCTCTATGGCTTTGCGTTTGAGGCAACAAATTTTTGGATAAGTGTAAACTGCGCACTTCCTTTTTTTCCCGATTCGGTGAAGTTATTTTGTATCCGGCCATTCTGAACCCCCTGTCGTTTTGAATATGCAGACAGGAGTAAAAGTGGCATAGCGACAAACGCTACAGCCATAAAAGAGTCATCCAGGCCTTCGATTATACCAAAATGCACAGGGTATGAGACTAAGGTATCAAGTTAACTAAAATATGCCCGCTTTTATCAACTTTGTACATTCTAGTGCGAGTTGCTGCCAAAATTTCCATACGCTTCTCCCCAGTTTTCAGAAAAAAACAGCATAATGCTACAATCATATTAGTATTATGCCAGCATTATGCCTGATGCTCCAGATATAGTATTATTCTCAAAATTATGCTGGCATAATCCGACAGACCCTAACAAGAAGCGGATTGTAGATTGCAGCTTGTAGGTTGGATTAATCAAGCCAAAAGAAGAAATCAAAACGATCCTTTCGATTTTCATTAGGGTCCTTTACAGTGCGTCGAAGTGTCTGAGTCTCTTAGTTCTGAACAGCATCATCAGGGTTGAAGAGAACTTTTCCTCATGCGCATGGTCAGAATCAACGGTCAGTTGAATAGGCTACAATACTGGTCAAAAATCTTGAAACACTTGTGTCTGTTTCCCCTTCCCCAATGTTGATTTGGGTATCACAGTGGTCTCAGTGCTTCAAAACACGCGTGGCTCAACATTGGGGAGGGAGAAGGCACATTTCGGGGTGGGGGGGGGGGGGGGAGGGGGGAAACAGTGTGAAGTAGAAATCTCAGGATTTTTCCAGAAAATTCGAGAGAAACGGTGTCTAATTCAACGATTTGTGACGAGTATTGTAGTTTCGAATTGTGCAGCAACAAAAGAACAAAGTCGAGGTTCAGGGGAATAATTTGCATTTTCCTTTCTTTTGAGCAATAAAAAATGCTAATTATTCCCCCTTAACCTCGACTCTCTTCTTTTGTTGCTGCACAATTCAAAACTAACCTATTTCCATTGCATTCGAAAATGCAAGGGTAGATAGGTCGAGGAATAACCTCTACAAGGAAATTTCAGGTTTAATTAAAAAACAAAACATCGAAGAGCAACGCTTTTGTCAGAACCACAATTCCCCTTATGAAATTTTTAATCCCCCTTATGAAATATTTATATATTTTTATTTAAAAACGTACTCGGCGTATTCGCGTCAAACGTTGGTGCCGATAAACCACTGCCTATCTTTTGTTTTATTTAAAGGGGCTGTGAAATAGCATTTCAGCTCATTCTAAAGTTGGTATATGCTTGTAGGAGTAACAGAATTCATACAAAATGTAATTAAGTCGTTTCAAAATCTTCGAAGAAGATTCATCCTTCTAGTGCATGATTGTTCGTAAGAAAAAATAAAATAAACTCTACAAGCTTAAGAAAAATTTAAGTTTAAGAAATAAACAACAGAATCACTGCCCATCTTTCGTTTCATTTAAAAGGGCTATAAAATAACATTTTACCTATTACAAAGTTGGTGTATGCTTGTAGGAGTAACAGAAATTATACCAAGTGTATTTATTTAGTATTTGTGAAAATCGTTGATTTGCTTGTGCTGCATGATTGCATTGCATAAAAAAGTTAAACGCCTCTTTCACCCAAGGTAGAAAGGTTGGCAAGAAAGCGAATTAAACTTACTTATTTCATACACAGTTTACAACTACTTGTCTTGGCATTGCAATGGCTCATTGAACCTTTCCTAAACATGCGGAGTCGCGGACTCCATTATTCAATCTCATTATTTCATTCCTTGTTTATCAATTTTTCACGCCGAAAACCTTTTTGGTCCATAACAATATTTTCAACATGCATGTGGTCTTTGCACTATTGCTTGCGTGTCTTTCCTATCCTGATTTGAATTTGCTTCGTGACTCAAGTCTTCGTTCCTCTAACCCTATGCGCAGACAGTCTTTTGGCTCGTCACGCAATCTTTCCTCCCCAACGAACCTCTGCTGAAACTGTGACGAGCCACATTCCTTTCCTTCTGTTAAGTAAGTGTCATCTAGAGACCACGTGCGAGTTATAGAGGAACCAATTGGCTCTGTGTAGATTGCTCCCCTGGGAGCACCAATAAAACTTGCTCACAGGGAACGAAGCTGTTCCAAGATAGTCCTCAAGGCCCGGGGAAATGACTTCAACATTTGCTTGTGCTTCGATTTTGTTGAACAGCGATGGTGAAGCCGTTTGCAAATATGTAAATATCAACAAATCTCAGACCGGGTACAGAAATTTCAAGCCTTTATGCTTTTGGGTCACGAACGATTGCGTGACGAGTCACAAGAGGCTATCGTTCCTCTTGAACAGCTGTCGGGGATTGAAGTGCTCCTGCCTTACTGCAAAAGAAACGTGGCGTCCTTGTCATCACCGAAATTAAGCTGAGTGCATAACGCACCCGTTGTTGAAAGACCAACACCTAACGATTCTTAAGGTTATTGCTGTGGCAAAAAAGGATGTGCTGGCTGTTCTACAAACCGGTTTAGGTAAATCCTTGATGTATCAAATCATTGCCCCGCCTCCAGTGTTTAAGACTGATGCATTGTCGGCATGCTTATGAACCAAGTCTCGATTGTATTAGTACTAGTGATATCGCCTCCGAGACCACGTGAACAAGTTGAGAAAACAATGGGATGAGAACTTTCTTATAGCAGATTCATGTTGCTTTAGATGGCGAAGATAGCGAACAAGTTTCAGTTTGCCGCTGGCCTTCGAGCCACTGGAAAATCTTTTAAAGTTTCAACTTACATTTGCCCACCCAGAAGCCTTGGTTGAAAACAAACCTGTCTTGAAGATTCTGAAAACGCAAGAATTTCAAGGCTTAACTGCAGAATACCCCGCCACTCGAACTATATTCCACGTAGCTGGCTACGCGGTACGCGGTACCCAGAAATAGGAATGCACAATACTGTAGAATACCCCGCCACTTGGACTAATTTCCAAATGAACTAAATTTCAAAATGGCGCAGCGATGTTATATGTGCTGGCTACGCGGTACGCGGTACGCCGTGACATTCCTCGTTCTTAAAGCGTCAAAGCCTAAGTAATTCCACAGACAAGAGACTGTGGAACTGTGGACTCGAAAGAACGTTATATAAACAAATGATTTCAAAATGGTGCAGCAATGTTATTTGTGCTGGCTACAAGGTGCGCCGCACGCTGTGATAGCACTCGTTTACTGATTAAGTCTAAGCGCTCGTTTCAGTATTGGGCATATAAGCACTCGTTTAAATTTTAGCTTTCATTTTACGGTTCGGTTAACTACTCTTTTTACGGAGACCGTGTGAAGAATATAGCACTCGTTTACTGATTAAGCCTAAGCAGTCGTTTGAAATTTTAGCTTTCATTTTACGGTTCAGTTAGGGGTAAGGTACACTGGAATTTTAATTTTCCACGTACCGCGTACCGCGTAGCCAGCTACTTGAGATACTTTGCCATCTTGACTTTAACTCTTTCCGCGTACCGCGTAGCCAGCTTGTAAAGATACTTCGCCACCTTGACTTTAATTCTTTCCGCGTACCGCGTACCGCGTAGCCAGCTTGTAAAGATACTTCGCCATCTTGACTTTAATTCTTTCCGCGTACCGCGTACCGCGTAGCCAGCTTGTAAAGATACTTCGCCATCTTGACTTTAATTCTTTCCCCGTACCGCGTAGCCAGCTTCTTAAGATACTCGATGTGGCGGGGTATTCTGCAGTTACTCCAGTTTCAAAATCGTGTAAGAGCTATTGTTGTGGACTGGTACGTAAGTACTATAAACCCTATAATTATTTTATACTTTGATAATTAATGTATATTAAAAACTATATTTTATAAGCCTAAATTGTAATTCAGAGAATGAGTATTTCTATTGAAAGTCACGTATTTTGTTGGGATTGTCCCAGGTTTACTGTTAGTTAATTTATTGCCATCATCTTAGTACAGGAGTACACGATTGAAATTCAGTTTTGTGTTTTGCTTAGTATTTATGCACCTATCAATGTTAAGCCCCAGGAAGGGTGAGGGTGGGGGGGGGGGGGGGAGGTGTCGGGCTACCCATGGGGCTTTGACTGTGAGGTCTGTCCCCAAGGTGGGGATTTGGATTGTACGACATATCCTAGGGTGGGGAATTTGACATGGCCACCATCTTCGACAATGAAGAAGGCTTGGAAATCAACAATAATAAAAGCAAGGTGACACACATAACACCAACCCGGTTTGGAAATCAACTTTGTTCCCAAGGCTGTTCCCTCCCCAACTAGTGAGGGAAAGGCCCTGGGAACGAGGTTGCCTGAAAATAACTCCCCAGAAGGCGTTCAAATGAAATTCCCACGTTCGTGAGAGGTGGCTGAACGAAAGGTGAGTGGTACATACATTGCACTCTTATTGTGTGCAGCAAGGTCTAAAGGGTATTATTCTGGCTACCTTAACTTATGCCAGGGTGTGGGCTTTTCCTACTTTTGGCTAATTATGTTGTCGCGGGGCTTAACATTGATAGGTGCATTATAAGCTAGAAAAAATTAAAAAATTAAACGTAGTTCAGTGTTGTCTGTATTCTTATCAACAACGTTTGTCATCACAGTGGTCAAAATGTTGTGGACTCATGAGGTGCAGCCGAGATAGTCCACAACAAATTTTGACTATTGTGATGACGAATATTGTTGTCGATAAGAGTACAGACAACACTGAACCACATTCGATTTGTTTTTTACCACAATATTTAACGCCAAAGAAAATGTTTATTTCAGAGCGTGACTCAGATCATGACTCAAAGAAAGGGCAAGCGTTGTCTATAGTTTTCTCGCAATATGATTGGTTTATATCCCAAAATGAGCATTACTGATTGGCTATTACATTGCGTGACAAATTGACGTGAGTAAGACTCGAGCAGCGTTGTTTTCTTTTTTTTTTTTTTTAACCTGGCCAGAAGCCATCTAATAGCCCCTCCCAGGGGTTTTGGGGAACAGGGGAACAATGACAAAATATATTGTGTTCCCTTGTTCCTGAAATTACTTTTAATTTAAACTTGTTTCCAGCTTTTTTATCCCTAAAATTATTTATGTTCCCTTGGAACAAGTTTAAAAGTAATTTTGGGAACAAGAAAACACAAGCAAATCTTTTAAGGGAACAAGGACCCCCCTGAGAGGGACTCATTTAATCCTCTGGCTTTGGCTTTCTTGAAGTGTACCTCTCAAATGTTTATTTATATAAATAATGTACATGGACATCTCCTGCGTATGAATAAGGTGTAATGTGATTGATGCCTACTTACTGATTTGTTAGATCATTGTTTTGTTTACATCATCTACAAGAAAGTAGCAAATTATTTACAAATCTAACCCGAAATAGTTTCATGGATATAAAGTTGGAATTCACGATGTTTAATATAAAAATTAATTTGGTTCATCAATTTTCCACGTAAAGAGATTCAAAAGATGACGCTTTGAGTGTACGTCATAGTGTATTGAGGGGATGTGAGTTGTTAGTACATGTATGTTGTTTATGTATCAAGTGGGGGAGCTATGCCATATTGGTGGAAACACCTATCCAAAGTAGGAATTTACTGCTTTTATCAATTTTCCTTTCTAATAACGTCGGTTATATTAGATGAGTTTTACTTAAAGGGGCTATTGTTTGTTTGTTATTTTATTTGTTTGAGCAGGTTGAAATTATGGCAGCTATTCAGCTGATGTGGACCTGCTATACCCACCCACTCATATGAACACATAGGTCAGCCACAACACCGGGAATTTCATCCCCTATACTTCTCGAATAGTGTGTGGGTTCTTTAACGTCCCACAGGGAACTAATGAACATGGAAGTTATTTGTGAGACGGGACCTCCGGCTTATCGTCCTTATGCGAGAAGACTTGAAAGTCTAACCATTTGCGGATGTAATTACAAAGGCAGCACTTTCTCCTCAGTTCGTTAAAGACCCTGAGTGTTGGTAGGGCGGAGTCGAACTCACGACCTCCCACATGGCAGTCCAGTGCTCAACCAACTGAGCCACATGTTTTGGGGAGATCTTTAGTTAATCGCAAGTTCAAAACTTGAAAATGGTAATGTGGAATTCATTTACTGATAAAATTATCGTCACTTCATGAACAAGATGATTCTGAGAAGAAATGACATTTATCCAAGCGATTTGCCATAAACTTGAAAAACGTTGTGCCGACTTCTTTTGCAAGATTACCTAAGTGCATCTGTGTCAATCTTGTTCATTTGTGTCCATCCATGCTTCTCGTTCCTATTGCTGTATTTGTTTTATGTTGTTCAACAGTTTTAAGTGGTTATTGCAATCTCTCATTCTACTTTTTCGGCAACTTTGGTGTCACGAAATTACATCATTTTGCGTGACATAGCCGCTTTTAACATTGGATAAACTGATTGTTCAAAGAAGAGAAGAAAAGGGTTAATTCAATATCAACATACATTATCAACAAGCTATAACAAAGCCCACATCCCACATCCTATGCTCCCTGCTACTACCCTGGCAGAAACCCATTCCCACTCATCCCTCCCCCACCCTCCCTTCTTAGGAATCTAATTAATCCATGAGCTGGCTTACACGAGCCGTTTATTTTATATTTTATCCTCTTTTAGAGCGTTGTTTGTCATTTACGGGGATGGCATTTTTTTTTCTTGGCGTAGTCCCTGTGGGACTTTCCGCCATCCCTCTGCTCTTGTTTACTTCCGGTCACGTTGATGCTTTTTTAAATAACCAATCAAACTTGCTTTCTCGCCTTTTGAGACTGCATGCGCAATAAGAAAGGAAGACTCGAGGGGCGACAACATTCGCGTTGTGCAGCTCCTAATTTAAATATGGCGTCCACAGTTGTTCATTCCTTCACGTTAAACCAACTCTTTCGAGACATCTCCAATAAGTTTTCTCCTCTAGAATCAGCGGAGGTTGTGAAGTTGTCGAAGAGCATTTTTGGGAAACACTTTTACTCTCTTCAAAACGAAGATCTTTTGTCATGTCTCAGACGTCTACAAGAGCTTGGTTATGTCTCGAATAGAAAACTCGCTCTCGTCAAAGATTTTGTCGCTTCAAAATCCAGCAACAAGGAGGAAATCAGTGAGACTATTGAAAACTTTATAGCTTCACATCCGCTTCTGTATGATCCGGAGAAACAATTACAAGGAAGGAACGACGATCTCAAGAGGATCACAGCAACACTTGAAGCAGGGCAATCATCCGTTGTTAATTTGCACGGCCCGGGAGGAGTTGGAAAGACAACCCTTGCTCAAGAGATTTCCTCAAAATGGCGTGGAGGGAAGTCTTATATTTTCGATCTAAGAGAGGCAAAAGATATGAGAGCTCTATATTTTAGCCTCATGAACAAGCTAACCCTTACTGTGCGTGTTGGATACGTAGATATGAGTTTTGTAGTGGGAAAAGTCTTGGAGAAAGCTTTTGAAGAAAGCGAGGGGTTGCCTGTGCTTTTTCTTTTTGACAACGTTGAAGAGTTTACCTCGGGACAGGGGAAGGAAGGCAGGAACTTAAAAAAATCGTTTATGGAGTTCTTAGAAAAGCTTATAGGATATTATAAAGACAGGCAGACGAGAGCTTTAAGGATACTTTTGACGTCAAGGACGCCATTGAATGAGGTCAACAAAGTGGTGGATTATGAACTGAAACCACTTGGAGATAATTTTTCGGAAAAAATCCTTCTTTCTGACGAGCCTACTGACATTAACATGGTGCAAAAAGAGAAGTTACTTAGTGTCTGCAATGGGAAACCTCTTCTCTTGAAAGGGTTAGCAGCAATTTTGAAACAGGAAAGGAAACGTCCCAGCGACCTGATCAATGAAATTGAGAGATTTGTCCGGGATTTTGAAGAGAAAGGGGACACACCGAAGTCCAAGCATGAAGAACTTCAAGATGCCAAAGAAAAAGCTTATGGTTATGAGGAAGGAGTTGGTCATGGTGAAAAATCTGTGATCCATGAAATGTTCAACACACTACCATCTGACTGCCTGAAAGCATCAGCAGTTTCACTTTCTTTGTTTTGTGGCCCATTCTCTGTCTCCACAGCAGCACAGGTTCTTGGCATTAGTGTGCCAGAAACTGTGGCTCAGCTTGAGGGGCTAGAAACCAGTGCCATCATTTCCGTTGTGAACAGAGAAGAAAAGGAATTGATGTATGACATTCATCCACTGTTGAAAAAGTATGCAGATAGCATAAAGGACGATGAACTTTTCGTTGAATCGTACACCAAAGCAAAGGGGCACTTTTATGAGATTTTTATGTCTAAACTGAAAGACATAGCAGGATTTGTAGATGCTGACTATGTTAAAGCGTTTAAGATGTTTACCACTGACAGTGCGAACTACGAGTTTGCTATAGACATTTCCTTGGAGTCAGGGTTTTTCAGCATACCTGGTGAATTTCGTGACAATGCCTTGATTGTGTCACTAGTCAATGCCTTGCTGCCAAATGAAAAGAAATGCGAGCTTTTCAAATCATGGGCGAAAATGTGCAGTGATGACGGAAAGTCAGGTGAGACAAAGATCATACAAAATAATCGGAATTTCAAACAAATACATTACACTGGCTTTGCTTGCTTTTTTCACCATAATCCATCGCGCTTTCGGCGAGAATGTTCTGCGCAGCAACCAGAAGGCAGAACTCTAACATAATCTAAAAAACTTAACAACTCTTAATTAGAACATTTATATTGCATTCTGATACATTTTTTTACTACTTAACATTTAACAGTTGGTTCATGCGTCTAGCTACCTGCGTTCCTCGAGATTCAAAGCACACGGGAAGTTTGTACTGCTTGAAAGATAATTTCTAAGTGCTCTTCAAACTTCGTAATTGCTTCAAATCACGATGAACGGACGCTTGCCACATTTTCAATGTGGTAGTTTAAATGTTAAATTTCAGTTCAGTAACACAAAGCAAGGTTGTGGCCTGTTGTAAATTAGCCAATCAAACAGAAAATAATGTATTCAGAAAATAAAACTAAGTTGCACGGATGAATTCACCTGTCAGTTTTCTGACCAATAGAACACGAGATGGCTGAAGCGTGGCAGAATATTTTTAGGAATGAATAAACAACGCTTTAAAGAGTAGTGAAGGGAATTTCCCTTTACGTAACATTGAAAAGAAACTACATTGCTGATAATGTTATAAATTTTGAGGAAGTTTTTGCCAATTTGTGAAATGAAACCGCTGAAGTCGCTCGTAGGAAAATCTTTTTTTTGGAAGGCCTTTGATTGCTGACGTCATCAGCGTGCACAAGGGGAATATGAAGCTCAATTACCCAATTGAATTTGATTACACGAATTCTCAAGCTAGTTCTTTTGACAACCCAGAACTCCATTTCAATTTTCAGTTTCAAGTGGACTTTGTATAGTACGTCTTTTGAATGTCGAAAGCGAAGATCACTACTATTTAATAGGTGCATTGTAAGCTTAAACTTTAAATGTTCTGTTACGGACTGGTAAACAACAAATTATTCGTAGTAGTTTACTATCCTTGGGATATACTAGTACTTTTTTTTTTAACTACCATAGTTCATTGGATAATGCATTTGTTGCGTTTTGATTGGCTTTAGCCATCATGGTATTTGAGATATTATTCAATGCTCCACAGTATCAGTTACTGAAGTAGGAAAGATTTATCCATAATTTTTGGGCGTTTTTGATAAAACGATTATTTCACTCGCGTTTGTTGGATATGAGATTATTATAGCCAACTAAGCACTACGCGCCTCTTGGAATAATAATAATAATAATGTTAATTACTGAATTTGGAAAGTGGCAAACCAGTTGAATTTTTATACTTCTTTGTATTCACTGTAAAGCAGACATAGAGGAAAATGGGATTTTCCTACAATGTCATCATACATGTAATGGTGTTTAGGCGCTAGGGATAAAAGGCACACGTTGGCTTTTACGACATTTTCAATCGATTTGAATAATTGTTTTTGGCTTAAAAAATAATTTAATGAAAATAATTAAATGGATAGGGTTTGTTCGACAAATTATAGTGTGTTTTCGACAAAAGGAACTGCTTATTAATAATGTAACACAGATCCATGATCCCAGATAAAGTGTGTTTTTCAAGTAATTTTTAAAATTTTGTGGGAATGTAGTTCAGAAAGGTCATTACAGAATTAAATCGTTTCATTTTCTCAAAAAGAAATCATTAAAACTGAATCCAAAATTCATGTATCTTAGTAGTCCATGCATGCATAAAAGAAATGTGCTTTAATTGCCCCTTGCAAATGATTGTAGAATACCCATTCGAATTTTGATTTTAAGAGCGAGGTAAAACAGTTATTTCCAGAAATACACGTAATTAAATGCAAGCCGGTCTTGATAATCATCATTAAGTGTTCCCTTGTTCTTCTCTGCGATTTTATCATCACTCGTGTCTTGGAATACAGACAATTAACGGCTGAAAGTGACTCCCAAACGCTGATCATCATCTGAAATCACTAACACTTCTCTTATTGTGAGAAACCGGTGGCAAAGTGCTTAAATTGAACGGGACACTTTGTGTTAGATATCAAAACTGCATATTCATTTCTGGACATATAAGTGAGGTAACTTGGTTGCGGTCTTGATAAGGTTTCAGTGATTGTCACCACCGACCATATCTTGAAAGAACTGCTAGGTTAATTGATCAGTCTGTGTCAATGGACATACATTTTTTTTCTTACTGGACAACTATCGTTCCCTTATCGATGTTTTTGACCAGCATTTGTTGTCCAAAGGTGATTTCCTTAAATCTTTTATGTGATGTTTGTATGACTCTTTGCCTCTCCACTGCAGGCTCACTCTTTCGTGCTCATTTAAAGTGTTGGGAATCCTTGTATGTCCGGGACCAAAACGGGCCTAGTGAGGCTTTTAAAGTGTTGGAACAAGCAGCTAATTCTCTTGGGAAAGTCCAAGATACAACTGTGGAGAATTTCACACAGACCCAAGGCTTGTACTCGTATTTCGAAGGCGAAATCTATTATAAGAAATCTGATTTCAAGAAAGCACTTGATTGCTTGCAGTTATCGTTAGACCTTATGGAAAAGCTGCCACAAGTTGATGACATCCTTTCCAGGTGTTATAACGCAATGGGTAATTGCTATTACGGCCTCAAAGATCTCACCATGGCCCTTGAGTTTTACACCAAGGCTCTAAAGATGACAGAGAATGAGTTGAAGGGTGGTGAGTATCATTATAGCTTGCCGGTTTACAAAAATCAAATAGGCACTGTATATCATGGTCAAGGAAATTACGATAAGGCAGTTGAATACTACAAAGAGGC
>NC_090873.1:10035024-10037524 GCF_036669935.1 Montipora foliosa | reverse complement strand
CTTATTGGCAGTAAGAGACAGGTCCATAGGCCGATTTAACGTGTTTCTTCCACGATTCGTCGCCTTTAAGCGGTCAAAGTTTGCCTCTGTTTAGACAACGTCTAATGCACATCGCCAACTGTCAACGTAATCCGGCAGGTTAGTTTGTGGTCGAATATCATGAATCTGTCATCTTCTTTCGCGGCATATAATCATCACTGCATCTACCTAAGTCAACAGCTGCTAAGCAATTCGTGGATAGTTGTTTGCGTTGTACGTACTACACCAAGTTGACCAAAATATTACATTTGATTGCGACCTTTTACCTTTGCTCCCAAGAGTGTCGGCGCCCGCAGCACAATCTTGCAGCGTTCGTTATTTGGTCGTCACGCAATGCTATTATTTTAGTAGGTAGCTACACCGGTAGGGGTATATAGTAATAATAATAATAAAAAAATCAAACAAATAAAAAAAATGTAAAACAAATATAAATATTTGATTTCGATATATTCGTATTTTGCTTTCCATATTTTGTATTGGGCACTCTAACACTGCGACGCGCCTTACCGTGGCCACCCAACAAACATTTTTTTCAAGTTAGCTAATCAGTGTGAGCGGATTTGATTGACAGACAAGCCTCCATTTGGTTCTTGCGCGTTGAAACTTTCTATGGAGGTGTGTCTGTCAATCAAATTCGCGTATCTTGATCAGTAGCTAACTCGTAAAAATGTTTGTTGGGTGGCCACGGTATGGCGCGTCGCACTGTAAAATAAGTGAAACAATTTGTTGAATGTTCATCCGTTTTTAGTCTGGGCTAGCGTGCAGTTCTTTGATTGGCTACGCTACTATCTATTCTGTGATAGATAGTATTTAGTGTAGCAGCTAACAAAATTAATGACGGCCGCCTCTTGGCGTTCTCAAAGTGTCTGTGAAGAGGATTTAGATAAAGTTTTCAACCACTAGTTGATTTATGCTAAAAGGGAATGAGACGAAGACCCCCGAAACCCGCCCCGAAAGAGCTCTAACTCTGGCCCCGGCCACAGTAAAGCTTAAGCGTTTTTATCTCGAAGAAAACGAAGCAAAATATTTTCGCCCACACTAACGTTTAATTTTCCTATTGGTTTCATCTGTCCAAACTAAAACGTTGGAAAACGATAAGAACGAGTTGGACCTAGGATTGTGCATATGTGAAATAAATGTTCAGTTAATACCACTACATTCACAAAGAAATCCCACCACGCGCTAGCTCTTCCCGGTCTAGTCCAATGTCTCCTTTGTCTTTCGTATGGCTTTCCTTCTCTATCTCTATATCTCTTCGTGCGATGAGGCACATAAGGCTTTGACATTCTCTTTCCATCCACTTCGGTTTGCTGCTAAAGCTCTGACAGTCGTCCATGATTGCCACCCAGCTACTCGTCTTTCGTCTTCAACCATTTTCCTCCATGTTGTTTTTGGTCGACCTGGTCTCCTTCTCCCCTCTGGCCTCCACTCCAATGCTGTAACACAGTGCTCCTCTCTGTTCTTCCTCAATATATGCCCTATCCAATTCCATCTTCGGCGTCTGATCTCATCACTCGTTCTTTTCACTCCTGTGGTCTCCTGGATTTGTTGGTGCGAGATGGTCCGTGGCCATCTTATTCTCAGTATGCGTTTCATGCATTTGTATTGGAAAGCGTCCAGCTTCTTTGCTTCTGTTTTCGTGAGTTTCCAAGCTTCGCAGCCATACATCAAAACTGCTCTGACAATTGTTTTGAACAATTGAACTTTCGTCTTCCTGCTAATTTCGTTACAGTCCCAAATTCTTCGCAACCTGTAGACAGTTTGTCTGGCTTTACTTAGTCTCTGTTGTATGTCTTTGGTCGCCACGCCTTCTTTATCCAGCAGTGCACCTAGGTACTAGGTTTCCTTCATCAGCTCTGAATTGTTATGGCGGAATCTCACAAAACGCTTCAGGCATTAATTTGTGACATTTTGTTTCCGTGCGGAGATCGGGTGACTTCGAACGCGTAAGAAAAACTGCAAATTGGGGAGAGGCTTGTGAGAATTGGTCAGTTTCAAAAAAATGTCCGTTGTCGAGCGCGCGCAAGATGATGCGTTTGGTACCGGGGTTGGGTATGTTGCGAAAAGCAATATGCCACGTCAATATTCTAACATGGCCCCAAGGCTCTCAGGACAAACATCCATATTTGGTGTTGTCTTCTTTGTATCCAGTCTCTTTCGGGAATGTAGAGACAAAAGAAACTTTAAAAAGTTACAAAATAATTATCCCTAAAGCCTCAGAGCAAGTAAGAATATTGAGATATCGAACGTGGCCTATTTGAGTAAAAAAAAACTTTGCAAAAGACGCACAAAAGTCTCCGACTGTCGCGAGAGTATTCGAAAACAAATTCTGCGAAGTTGAAAAAAAGACTAACGACTTCTTTTTGTGTTTGCACTGTTTGGTTTTGTGGAAGCTGCTTTTGCACAGCGCAGAAAGACCTAGGAACGAGTTTAAGCCGAAAGTGTTACGCAATGTAGGTAG
>NC_090873.1:10025024-10027524 GCF_036669935.1 Montipora foliosa | reverse complement strand
TTATAATTTAGAACACATATTTTAGGTTTTGGTTGTTGAGGTTATTCCAATTAAGTCGAATGTATTTCAACAAAATATAGTTGTAACTACTGGGCACGCGAGCTGGCCATTATCTTTCATTTGTATCTCTTGTGTGCGTTAAAACAAAAGCATTGTCGAAAAAGCATTCTCCTGTATAAACATTATTATTTTACTTTTATTATTTTCCATTTTGCCTAGCTTCAAGAAGTTTCCCAAAAATTGTTCAAGAACAAGCAAATTTTGCCAGGACCGATAATGCGAATAACGACTCCGAGAACAGTTGAGTTTCTGAAGCCTGTAACCATCCAGCTTCCGTTGTCTTTGGGAGAACGTTACAGGAGAAGAGACATCGATTTGTCAATAGGTCGTGTTCGAGTTCTCTTTAAAGAATCAAGTCTTGAGGAACAAGAGTGGAGAGAAATAACAGACAAACTTTGGGCACCACCACGATTTGACGGAAATATCATTACATTTGAAGTGACGCATTTCTCGGAGTAAGTTGCGAAGTTAGAGCTTTCTTTTCCGATCGTTTTTTTCCTTGTGTAGTCTTTTTGACGTTCCTGGATCTTCTCCTTTCCCTGCTTTTGTAACACGACAAGGATTTTTTTACGCTTTCATTCGCCATTTTGCCGTTAAACAAGCCTTAAGGTGGCTCAAACAAAACAAATTTACTATTTAGAAGGATCCACTCTACAATACACCATCAGCAAACAGCGACGTTGTGACACAATTTGCCATAAGCAATTTTTCGTATTTGACAAATTTTAATTGTCAGATAAAAGCTAACACGTTTGTTACTTAGAAATTGGCCAAATTTTCTTGTTTACACGAACAAATAAAATTGTCACAAAAATTGCTCGTGTATACGGGGCTTTAGACATCGTTTGACGCTACATTAACTCTGGTTACTGGTAAAGTTATGATTCATGACTCACCGTGTTGCCACTCTTGTTTAGTGTCTTCATCTGTTACGATCCAACACTGCAAGCTTTGAGGAGTCCTTTATATGATCATTGACTAGCGGCAGTTCCGCCCAAGCTCCTTTGAACTATGATAATCGCGGTCTTTTACCTGATATATTTTAATGATAACGATAATGGTGATAGCAATGGCAACAGTATTTATTTTAGAGCGGTTTTCAAATGAGTGTCGTAAAACCAAAACCAAAGTAATTACTTTGGCCAATCAAAAAGCATGGGGACAATCCATTAAACCAATCAAAACTCGAAGTAATTAAACGTAGCCGACACAAAGCGCGGGAAAATGTGCACGCGCGAGCCACGATTGGTTTTGATTTCACTTCTGATTGGTTGGAAAACTTGCGCGAGAACTTTGAACCAATCACTGAGTGAAGTAATCATAAACCAAAGTAATTATCTAATTACTTTCGACACTCAATTGAAAACCACTCTAGCTTTCCAAATTACAGAATTAGTTTTTCATCCGAAAGAGTCGTAGAAAATCAAATCAAACATTAGTTTTTAAGGAGAGGGCAAAACCGGAGTACCCGGAGAAAAACCTCTCGGAGCAGAGTAGAGAACGCCTTACAACAATTTCAACTCCCTCTTGTTGCAGTTTTTGGACTTTGGTTGAACAGTTTTGGAACAAACTTGCATTGCGTAGAGGCTTTGGTACTGTTATTGATCAAACTGTGAAATCAGAAATCAACAAGTTGGACTATGTACCAAAAGCAGCATCTTTTCTAGCGTTTGTTCCCGGAGGCACTCGTTTGCGCGACGAATCGCAGTTAAGGTTGTACTGTGTGCCAACATGTAAAAAACGAGAGGTGCAAGATGATGAGAGAAAGGATGATAATGTTAAGATGGCAGATGGAAGCTCAGATGAACCCATGTATTTTAACGACAAAGCTTACATGTTCCTATCCGAAGGTATTGTCACCGCTATAAGTCCTGAACGCTTACGGACATTTCACGTCAGGTGAGACAATTTACTCGGCTCCAAGGTTTGCTAAAGAAAATCTGTATGAAAGCTGTTAACAACCTCTACATCCACTCAAAATCTATGCCCCCTTAACTAAACCCATTGACTTCCGGAAGTGAAACTTAAACCCTATTCACTCCGCATAAACTAAACTAGGTTCGACCCTGGTTCAAATTAATCCGAGTTCGCCCCTACTTTGGTCATTCGGAGAAGTGCAGAAAACTGATGGTGAACACGTACCTTGGAGCGAAC
The DNA here is from genome assembly GCF_036669935.1 of Montipora foliosa. Classification (NCBI taxonomy): domain Eukaryota; kingdom Metazoa; phylum Cnidaria; class Anthozoa; order Scleractinia; family Acroporidae; genus Montipora; species Montipora foliosa. The sequence goes on along the minus strand of NC_090873.1, from coordinate 10,025,310 downwards.
CTAGGTTTGTTGTTACACGCAATCGCATTTGTTTTCAGAACAGGACTTTGAATGTACCAATAGCGACAATTATTGGTTTTCACTCACGTGATCAAAAGCCACGTTTTTCAACTGAAAATGTTTGCATAGTAATAGAGTTCAATTCCCGGAGGATTTGGTTCTATCTCAAGATGCTAATTACTATTCTACAATAAAAAATGGGGGTCACCGAGTTCATTTTTAAGATATAAGCAAGTAAAGACGAAATATAGGGTGTTTTTGGAGAGCTTTCGAGTTGCCATGGTAA
>NC_090873.1:10005024-10015024 GCF_036669935.1 Montipora foliosa | reverse complement strand
ACGATATATTTAAATTTAGTCCTAGACAAAAGGCATCACCTTGAGGCTCTGGGGAGTAACTCATACAAATCCTTATATTTATTCCCAGAGCCTCGAGATGATGTCTTTTGTTTTGGACTGAATTTTAATATATCGAGATTGGTCAATTGGATTGGGTACAATATTGAGTTATTGCAATAGGCCGCTTCAGAAAATGCAATAAAACTCTTTGTTTGCCCCCTAGTTTTGCATAAGCATTGTTTCCAGTTTCTCTTGGGACTTACAATGGTCTCTAGGGAAACCAAAATATTGCTTATGCAAAATTTGGGGGGACAAACAAAGGTTATTACGGTATTGTCCGAAGTGGCCTATGTCTTATTGCGCCTGTATTTATCGATGGTGACTCGGAAATACTCGGAAAAAACCGAGTGCTGCTTTGCAGGAGTTGAACTTATATGCAATCTTCCGATTACTGGTCATTACTAGTTCGGATGCTGGACGCTATCAAACTAGATTAACATGACAACTATCCGGCCATACTGGTAGGAACTAAATTGTTGAAATGCAGCGCATTAGCCATTATGCTGAAAGAGATGTTATATGTTAATCCCCGTTAATGAAATGGGGAGATGTATTTTTACCGATGGTGATTCGGAAACAAAAATTCTTTTGAAATTTTTCTCGACTTACCGACGCTAGAAAGGCTTATTAGCATTAAAACAAAATAATAATTACTTGGCCGCCATTATGAAAGAGGTCGATAATTCAATGTATTTCAAAGCAGGAGCGGATGCAGGTGTGGGAATAAGGTGAATCCCCCCTCCCCCCCCCCGCCCCCTCTTCCCCGCCCCTCTATGGTGCTAATGATAAAAAATTGGATATCAATAAAATATCGTGAAAAGGAATCGTTTTTCTAATTTCTAAGTTTTCATTGCTTGAAAATATACATCAAGGGTCAGCTACATCTGTCCGTCTTGAGGCAGTGCAGCCCAGTGGTTAGAGTGCTTGCCTTGAGATTCGGGGATCCCTCGTTCAAGACACGTTCTGACCACTGGTTGAATTTGAGCCTGGTTGTACCTGGTTCAACTTCTCAGCTGCACTTGTAAATAGCCAACTCCCTTGCCTCCGGCCAGTTGGGATTCTTGAATGTTTTGTTCTGCCGTGATTGTGTTTCGAATTCAGTAGCCCTGAAAAGCCCGTATGGGGTTGGTCAATTAAGTATGCATTGTAATGTATTTATTGTATTGAGAGCCGGTAGTTTATGTATCCTGCGTACATCCGTGAAAGAACCTCGTTTTCACTGATGTTTCAAATTGTCGGCGGCCATCATTATGCAGCGATCTATTGCTGATTTCTGCACGAAAAAAAGGTAAAATACTCTTTCACTCGACATATTTTGAGTTTGGTGTTACATTTGCTAATAGCCGGGACAAATCATTGTCTTTGCAAAGTAAAGTAGCGGTTTCTAATATCTTTTCAGCGAAACTTCCGAACTGATCGAGATAGTGAAGCTGATCTATTAAGAAGTACTGCTGTTACAACGAGTGTGCTAAGTAAGTGATAAAGGCAATATTCAGTGGTCATAAACTAAAATTTTGTTAATATAAGACTACTATTTTTACTTCAAAATTATGTATTCTCCTTGACCAAAGCGTTTTCGATTACCGATCTCGTTCACAGGGTCTCCATTGTAGTTGTCATAGACAAAGAGACCCTGAGAACGAGGTTGGTCCGATTACCAATCCAAAACAAAAGAATTTCTCCTGTAAGCAGTTGTTATAGATTTTCGTTTGGATTCCATCCCATTGTTTAATCTGATCGGATTTTAATCTTTAAATCTGATACAATCGACTGAGGATCATCCGTGTTTGTGCAGTAGACACCGGGACCGGTGTAATACGATAGCAGATTCGATCAACGGACGGTGGTGATACGATTTTTGGACACAATTTGTCTAGAATTGAAATACCGCCTTAACAAAGAAAAGCAAGCAGGCTACGAACTCTTTGCTCTTATTCCTGCAGTTATCATGTAAAGCAAGTTCTCGTTAAAGTATAGCTGAACTCGCCAAAATACTGCAAAAGAAGTGGATCACGTGCCGACAGTCGAGTTGGCGAAACCTCTGTAACATGCCTTTTGGCTTTGGCTTCCAAACATGCGAGAGCCCCTCGAGGTTCTTGCTGTACTGGCAGTAGGTAGCACAGAAGCTGAGGGATCGTTCTCCTGCGTAAAAAGGAAACATGCTTAGCTATTAAGGAGCACAACGAACACGTAATTTTTTAAGTTGGCATTTTCTGAAGTAAGGCAATTTTGGTAAACCAAGTAATCTGAATTGGCGTTATTTGCCAATGTCAAGAACGTTGGCTGATATAAGCATCTTACTCTCAATTTTTAACCACGGTACGGGCCATTTAACGATAAGGAAAACTTTATTCATGAAATCGTGGTTATCAATTTAACACCACGTGAATTGAAACCACTATCGGAAAGAAACTTCACAACTTTTTAACTTTCCACCAGCAGGTCTGTAGATACTGCTATGAACAGGTATGGATAAAATTATACCATACTTTAACTATTTACAACACCACTAACAGATGTATAGAAATTTCCATGAACAGGTCTGGATGATATATCAACCCATACTTTAAACTTTTTACCACATCACTAGCAGTTTTATAGAAATTTCCATGAACAGGTCTATATGAAATATGGTCCCATACTTCAGCTTTTTACCACATCACTACCAGCTTTATGGAAATTTCCATAAACAGGTCTGGATAAAATATGATTCTAAACTTCAACTTTTTATCACATCACTACGAGATTTATAGAAATTTCCATGAACAGCTATGGATAAAAAGATCCCATACTTTAACCATTTACAACATCACAAACAGATTTATGGAAATTTCCATGAACAGGTCTGGATAAGCACTAACAGCATTGTGGAAATTTCCGTAAACAGGCCTGGATAAAATATGATCCCATGTGTAAACTTTTAACCACATCACTAGTAGATCTATGGAAATTTCCATGAACAGGTCTGGATAAAATATGATCCCATACTTTAACCATTTACAACATCACAAACAGATTTATGGAAATTTCCATGAACAGGTCTGGATAAGCACTAACAGCATTGTGGAAATTTCCGTAAACAGGCCTGGATAAAATATGATCCCATGTGTAAACTTTTAACCATATCACTAGTAGATCTATGGAAATTTCCATGAACAGGTCTGGATAAAATATGATCCCATACATTAGCTTTTTGCCACATCACAAACAGCTTTGTGGAAATTTCCATAAACAGGCCTGGATAAATGTGATCCCATACTTAAGCTTTTTGCCACATCACTAACAGCTTTATGGGAATTTCCATAAACAGGTCTGGATAAAATATGATCCCATACTTAAGCTTTTTGCCACATCACTAACAGCTTTATGGAAATTTCCATAAACAGGTCTGGATAAAATATGATCCCATACTTAAGCTGTTTGCCACATCACTAACAGGTTTATGGAAATTTCCATAAACAGGCCTGGATAAGATTTGATCCCATATTTAAACTTCTACCCACATCCCTAGCAGATCTATGGAAATTTCCACGAACAGGCCTGGATAAAATATGATCCCATATTTTAACTTTTTGCCACATTGATCACTAACAGTTTTATGGAAATTTCCATGAACAGGGCTGGATAAAATATGATCCCATACTTAAGCGTTTTGCCACATCACTAACAGCTTTATGTAAATTTCCATAGGCCTATAGAAATTTCCATGAACAGCTATGGACAAAAAGATCTCATACTTTAACCATTTACAACATCACAAACAGATTTATGGAAATTTCCATGAACAGGGTCTGGATAAGCACTAACAGCATTGTGGAAATTTCCATAAACAGGCCTGGATAAAATATGATCCCATATGTAAACTTTTAACCACATCACTAGTAGATCTATGGAAATTTCCATGAACAGGTCTGGATAAAATATGATCCCATACTTTAGCTTTTTGCCACATCACAAACAGCTTTGTGGAAATCTCCATAAACAGGCCTGGATAAATTTGATCCCATATGTAAACTTTTAACCACACCACTAGCAGATCTATGGAAATTTCCATAAACAGGCCTGGATAAAATATGATCCCATATGTAAACTTTTAACCACATCACTAGTAGATCTATGGAAATTTCCATGAACAGGTCTGGATAAAATATGATCCCATACTTTAGCTTTTTGCCACATCACAAACAGCTTTGTGGAAATTTCCATAAACAGGCCTGGATAAATGTGATCCCATATGTAAACTTTTAACCACACCACTAGCAAATCTATGGAAATTTCCATAAACAGGTCTGGATAAAATATGATCCCATACTTAAGCTTTTTGCCACATCACTAACAGCTTTATGGAAATTTCCATAAACAGGTCTGGATAAAATATGATCCCATACTTAAGCTGTTTGCCACATCACTAACAGGTTTATGGAAATTTCCATAAACAGGCCTGGATAAGATTTGATCCCATATTTAAACTTTTACCCACATCACTAGCAGATCTATGGAAATTTCTATGAACAGGCCTGGATAAAATATGATCCCATATTTTAACTTTTTGCCACATCACTAACAGTTTTATGGAAATTTCCATGAACACATCTGGATAAAATATGATCCCATACTTTAGCTTTCTGCCACATGACTAACAGATTTATGGAAATTTCCATAAACAAGCCTGAATAAAATATGATCCCATATATAAACTTTTAACCACATCACTAGCAGATCTAAGGAAATTTCCATGAACAGGTCTCGATAAAATATGATCCCATACTTCAGCTTTTTGCCACATCGCTAACAGCTTTATGGAAATTTCCACAAACAGGCCTAGTTGAAATATGATCCCATATGTAAACTTTTTACCACATCACTAGCACATCTATGGAAACTTCCATGAATAGGTCTGGATAAAATATGATCGAATAGTTAAGCTTTTTACTGCATAAGTAACAGCTTCATGTGAATTTCCATGGACAGACCAGCTGGATAAAATTAATGATCGCATACTACTTTAGCTTCTTACTTCATCACTGGCAGATCTACAGAATTACCCTATTGTTTAAGTGCCACAGTAACTATGACCAAAAAATCACTTCCTTTTTTTCTTCAGATTTTGAAAGTGTGATTGCTCAACACTTGACTGGCAAAATTTTAAGGTCTGTTATCCAAAGGCTGTTTACTTTGAGTGAAGTTTTGGATTTCCCAGTCTGCCATTACTCACGTTTCAAACTGACCGAGTGGACCTCTGAGAGTTCGATCTAAGCAAAAGTGATGTCATTTACTCACTAGCTTAAAATTTCAGCGTGTAAACAGAAAACACAAGTTTAAAAGTCTGAAAGCCTGAAACTCCTGTGCTGCAAATTAATTCAGCGGCATACACTTTCATTGCATTCTTAAACTACATGTATTGAGTCTTTGACATCATTTTCTCCTCAATCTTGCCAGTTCCCTCAAGAAGTTAAAGTTAGTAATGGTGGACCATTAAACAAGAAAATTCCAGTTGCAATACAGTTTAACAGGTGTCTTTTTGAAATCAAGGCTTAAAACTTGGTTTTTGGTCACAGTAGCACTTTAAGGTACATGACCACATAAATAATTCATAGGTAATCTGATCTACATCTAATTTTTTTGTAACTCCTTGTATCCTCTTCTTAAATACTGTGCTGCCTCTTTTTTCAGTTTCCCATTTTCATCAAAGTCAATATCAAAGTATATTATGCTTTCCTTTGGAATCTGGGTGGATGTCCAGCCATGCCAAGGCACCCATTTTGTCTTGTAGCCACACTTTAGCCACTGCACAGTAAAGGAGATATTTTCAACCTGTTGTACTTCTGCTAGATCGGGAGGCTTGTAGTTTCCATCTAGGTTGACAGCAACAATGCTACCTGGTACTACTACTTCATAACTATCCCCATCATTGAGATATGTCCAGGTTTGACCCTAATTAGATGCACGCCGATTTCAATAAGCGTCACGAAGTGTCCCCTTGCTCTTCTAACCAACTTCAACATCACTTGTGTCTCAGAATACAGACAATTTATGTCACAAAGTGTCCCCCAAATGCTGCTCTTTAAGTGAAGATTAACTGCTGCATTTACCCAAAAGGGAAAAATAACGCTAACCTTTACCCCTACCTTATTGTTGAAAATAGGTAGCAAATGCTTAGACTTAAAGGGACACTTTGTGTTGGATGTCAAAATTGGGCGTGCATCTAATTAGGGTCAAACCTGGACATAAGTGCCATCATTACAACTGGTTGTGGTCTTCTGTATACTCCACCATACACCTGAATGCAAAAAAACAAAATGAAGAAATCACACTTTCTTATACCCCATTCACACCAACAAGACATGCTAAATTAACCTGGACTAAACAAACTGAAAATGAGTCATAGAAAAATGTAAGACCTCCTTTTACATGAGATTTGGGTGAGTTTGAATAAATGCTTTGACCTGTGCTAAATTTGTAGTTGACAGAAATCAGTATACATACATGCTTTAAAAGAAAACACTTTGAAAGCATGTTTAACTAAACATCTTCAAAACAGTCATGGTTAAGGTTCAAGGTGAATGGAGCATTAATTTTAATCAAGCAATTGCATCTTTTTACACCTTATGGTTTACCTCTCGTACTGGTACTCTCGTATGACCATGTCATCGACATCTACTGGAACCCCCTCAGGTTTCTGTCCCAAAAATTCTAGGCCATTGTCATCCGACTCAGGTAGTTTTTGTTTATCCCTCAAGTTTGCTTTCCTAGCAAGTATATCTTGCAATGGCCAACTTGCTGCCCTACCTTTCTGAATCCACTTTGTATTGTCAGCTGATAGGAGAGTACTCCACTCTCTTTTGTGCTCTTCTGAAAATGATTTATAAAACTTCTCAATATCAGTCCGCAGCTTTTCAAGTTCCAGCTTCTCTGTGTTCGGGATGACATAATCAGGGACTTCACTGGGGTTTATTTCCACATCTTCCTTCAAAATAAATGGGATATCCACGCTGTCATCCCCAGCATACTGTACATGTACTGTAGTACTTACATGTAAGTGGAATATTCTTTAATACACATCTGCAAATTAACACTTGCTGGCTGCAGAAAATTATAATCAAAATTCTTCTTTGCACTTGATTTTTCCCTTTTTAAAATTATCTTGTGTATAATTATATAGTATATATTCTTTGAATTCCCAAAAAAGGCATTTATTTGCCAACAAATCACTTACTGCACAATGTGCATTCCTAAATGCAATTAATTAACTTACTTTAAGGATGGTAAGCCACTGTTCAGGGTCAGGGCTATCTGGCTTCCAGTTTTCACTCTGATCACTCCCCCAGTTCTTATATACTGCATAACAACTTTTCCAGATGGAGCTTTAGTGAATTTGAATGCCTGAGGGTTGGAAATATTGTGCAGGGTTGTAGAAAAGGGTGCCATCCACCCCTTGACGTCAAACACATTCTCAACTTATACTGCCTTTGGGGAGGGTGTGTAACAGGGCAGACATTACATGTAGCTCTGCAAAGTAAAATCAGACATGCACTGCACTGGTCAGACATGTGCAGACACAATGCTCCTCTGTGGTTCGATCTACTGTAAGATGACAGACCTAAGGTGATACTCAGATATATTATACACAATTATTGACAAATTAACCCTGTCACATACAATTTTCGAGTAATGATGCTCACTTGGGTATTGGTATTTACATGGCTTTGCATGACCTCCAGAAATCCAGTGTTAACTATTTAATACAGGAAGAGAATGTAACTGGAATTAAGTACTCTCTTAACCAGCCTTGGGAAACGTTGAACAATACAGCATTCCCCTCCCTGGATGCTTATCGGCAAATTAATGCATACAGATCAGTAACTACTCTAAAAGAAGTTCTTCATAAAGAGACAAAATGCACAAGTGCTCTTCTAATCACATTGAAATACCATACAGGTACCTGAAAAGGTTCTTGTGTCTTGCTTAACGAGACATTCTGAAAGCGTGTAAGAGAAACATGCACTGTAAATTAACTGGCATGTAACAACTTCATTGAGGAATTAAGGGCATTTGCTAAAACGTGAAGCAACAAAAGCAAAACCACCAAAATGAAACGGCCAAAAAGAGTGAAACCACTGAAACTATAAAAGGTCAAATGGAATATAAACATTAATCCTTGTGTACATTACTTATCACAATGCAACAGCCAAAACAATAATTATTAAACAGAATTTTGTGCACTGCACAGATATCTCTTACTTGTTAAGCATCTGGTCAACAGCTTCATGTGTATGTCCCAGCATTAAAAAATTCAGTTTCACCTGCAAAATGAAAAGAGGGTTACATGGGTGCACGAATGGCGCAGTGGTGAGTCAGAGCACTCGCATCCCACCAATGTGGCCTGGGTTCGATTCCCTGACTCGGCATCATATGTATGTTGAGTTTGTTGCTTCTCTGCTCTGCACTGAGAGGTTTTTCTCCGGGTACTCCAGTTTTCCTCTCTCCTCAATAACCAACATTTGATCTGATTTGCATTACAGTGTCCCCAATTAATGCTCCAGCACTAGAACGACTAGACACTTATTTAAATTAAGTTGCTTTCCTTTCCTTTTCTTTAATTAATATGCATATAATTATAACTGGCTTCTACCAGTACACTAAACTCCTAAGGCAGAGAGGATCAAATTCCTTATTTGACTCAATAAATTTTCAGTGTTACTCAATTTACCTTCCCAAAAATATCAAGCATAACTAGGACACCAAGGAACTTTAGAACAAACTGGTTTTTGTTCTCCCTCCAACAATTATCCATTTGGAGGAACAGGGTGTCAGGCAAGTCCTCCCCTATGCTTTGCAACTCCAATAATAGAATATTTATGGTGAGATTTGAATCATGGGGATACTGGATTAGGTCAAAATAGCCCTTCGGTTGTCTGCCATGGTTTAACACACCAGTCAAGTGAGTTCTAAGCTTTCTTGCACTGGCATAGGCATGTGCTGTAACTATGAGGCGTGCAAGGAGAAGCTTTACCTGATCCATGCCATCTTGTGCAATACAAGCATATACTCATGTGGGTACTGTTTTGCCTTCTCCCTGTGGTGGTAGTACAGTTTCCTTCCTCTCCTGTGACAAAATAGATAGAAATACTTGGCTAAATTTATGAATTCATGTGAGGGATGCAAAAATTAGATAATCTAATTTTGGCATCCCTGTGGTGTGTGTTTTGCAAAGAATTGATTGACATAATTTTATACCCTTATAAGGGTATTATGTCAACCAATTCTTTGCAAAAAACACACCACAGATCAGATATCTATGCAATTGGCTGAAGCAGTTCACATGAACATCAATAATTGACTGTTTGGATGACTGTACATGTACTATGACTACCTGTGAAAATTAATATTTACCACCCATACATGTACATCTATCCAGCTGGCATGGTTTGAAAAGCATAATTTATTCAGTCAGAAAAAAGAAAATTATCAACTGTTATCATGACAGGGTTTATGTACATACATGTATCTGTTGAAACACATTAGTGTTGAACACTGTAGATTGTGGATATATTTAACTTATATTTGAAATTTATTTGGTTAATTAATTCAAAAATTAATAATACAGCTGTAACCCCTATACCACTAACATAAAAGTAAGATCAACAACAGTTCTGGAGTGAATTTAATAGGGAATAGAATTTAAATTTATGCATCTCTCTCTCCTGTTTGAAATTGGTGAGAGTAAAAGTTGCCTATAGCTTGTACTGCCAGTCCTTTAGCTTGATCCTTTTATAAGAATATAATGATTTGATTGCTACACTGTTTACATAACATAAATTCTAAAAGTCTTAAACTATGGAGTTCAAAATAAATAGAGCGGAGCTCTAACATGACAATATCATACCTTGGGTATTTTAACATGCGCAAACATATCACTCAGGAGATGGCAGAAATTAAG
>NC_090873.1:9957524-10000024 GCF_036669935.1 Montipora foliosa | reverse complement strand
GGGAAGATTTTTTAATCGAAAATGTTGACAGTTTACTAGACACTTGATTGACGTTTCCCTTCGATCATGGCTTCTCAGCCGGATGACGGCGCCTCCGACGTTTGCTGGGAAAAAAAATCACGGAACGCACCGATGAAGATTTTTTCGCAAAATTCACAAATATTTGCCAAGTGCCTACGGGCCCTTATCGTTCGTGCGGCTTTTTTTTTTTTGTCTTGGGACTTATCATCCAGCTCAAAGGAACCTTGCACCAACAAGAGAGTTCCGCATAATAAATAGTAATAATAATAATGGAACTTTATTTTCACACGATAATGTTTAAAGCTGAATAGATTGTGTTTGTTTATTAATCCTGTTTGCAGTGTTTTCTTCCCTAATACCAGCATTCGACTGCAAAGAGAATCTCCTGAGCATCTACGACAGACAGGATCCAGTCAGTGCATTTAACATGGAGATCACAAAACTGAGCAATGCAAGAGCATCAGCGTCAGGCACTGATGAGGAGTTAAACTTTGCTGTTTATTGATTTTGTCTTTAATTGGTAGAGCAAAGATCATGCAGACATAATTCCTTAAACTTTTTAAGACATGTTTAATGTCTAGCATTGCCTTGAAACATTTGCTGAGATTTCGTTTTGTTAATTATAAATTACCTACAAAAGTCTTGAGCGGCAACCTTAACATTTAAAAACATTTCCTAAATAACTGGGATGTACATGGAAATTTCCATACAATCTTGTGGCAGAGAATATCTGAAACTACTTTGTCTAAGCAACTGGGATGTACATGGAAATTTCCATACACACCTTGTGGCAGAGAATATCTGAAACTACTTTGTCTTGGCAACTGGGATGTACATGGAAATTTCCATACACACCTTGTGGCAAAGAATATCTGAAACTATTTCGTCTAAGCAACTGAGATGTACATGGAAATTTCCATACACATCTTGTGGCAAAGAATAGCTGAAACTATTTTATCTAAGCAACTGGGATGTACATGGAAATTTCCAGACAGATCTTGTGGCAGAGAATATCTGAAACTACTTTGTCTAAGCAACTGGGATGTACATGAAAATTTCCATACACATCTTGTGGCAGAGAATATCTGAAACTACTTTGTCTAAGCAACTGGGATGTACATGGAAATTTCCATACACATCTTGTGGCAAAGAATATCTGAAACTACTTTGTCTAAGCAACTGGGATGTACATGTACATGGAAGTCTCCATACAAATCTTGCGGCAGAGAATATCTGAAACTACTTTGTCTTGGCAACTGGGATGTACATGGAAATTTCCATAGACACTTTGTGGCAAAGAATATCTGAAACTATTTCCTCCAAGCAACTGGGATGTACATGGAAGTTTCCATAGATACCTTGTGGCAAAGAATATCTGAAACTATTTCGTCTAAGCAACTGGGATGTACATGGAAATTTCCATACACATCTTGTGGCAGAGAATATCTGAAACTACTTTGTCTCGGCAACTGGGGTGTACATGGAAATTTCCATAGATACCTTGTGGCAAAGAATATCTGAAACTATTTCGTCTAAGCAACTGGGATGTACATGGAAATTTCCATAGACACCTTGTGGCAGAGAATATCTGAAACTATTTCGTCTAAGCAACTGGGATGTACATGGAAATTTCCATAGACACCTTGTGGCAGAGAATATCTGAAACTATTTCGTCTAAGCAACTGGGGTGTACATGGAAATTTCCATAGACACCTTGTGGCAAAGAATATCTGAAACTATTTCGTCCAAGCAACTGGGATGTACATGGAAATTTCCATATACATCTTGTGGCAGAGAATATCTGAAACTACTTTGTCTTGGCAACTGGAATGTACATGGAAATTTCTATAGACACCTTGTGGCAGAGAATATCTGAAACGTTTATTTAAAAAAAGTAGGCTTTGAAGACCACTGTTGGCATAGATTATCAAATCTATTATATGAACTTCACAAGGAACTTATTTCTCGTACGTTTGGAACATAACAAACCATTCCTGTGCTACAGATGAGCTTTTGGTGAAATATATTTGTAATATTATAGAGCTGTGTACCATAAACAGATGGAAACATGCAATCCGTCGCACTAAGATTGTTGCTGTTTAGCAACGCCATGACTAATGCTGTTACAAAGCATTAAAAATGAACTCCAACAAACAAACCCCACCTTGGTCAATTGTATGAGTTACATAGCCAATGGCGTTTTATGTCTTGCCTTGATAGACAACTTAGAGGTAGCTTTTTCATGTACTTTCCATTTTGTTGGAAAACATGCATACACACAGTTAATATTTTTTCCAAATTCGCTACTTCAGAAAATGCCAACTTAAAAAATTATGTGTTAACGATGTTCGAACGACTTTCTGACTTTTTTTTGCTGTGCGATGCACAGACATTTTGTTCTGGTTAGTCGAGACAAGGTTCATGAAAAATACATCGGCAAACACCCGAGAGAATTATGTCGGCATCCCTTTTTAAGACCGTTAACGTTGTGAGTATCGCTGTTGTCCGTTTTTACTCAATTTGGGAAGATTATTTATAATTTCTAATTGTTTCGCTCTAGTCCAAAATTTAGCGGCATTCACAAGTATTTCGAATCTTTTGATAAATTTCAAGTATGTATATTCAGTTTGTCAGAAGAAAGCTTCAAACCACCCCCCTCCCCCCATTCGCCTCTGAATAGGTTACGTTTTTCTGCGGCTGACAATTATTATAGCCGCACGGGTCAAAGTGTCACCTTGGTAATTGTGATTGGCAGATCTCAATCGACATTGCCGGTTTTCTTTCTAGCTTGCGTAGCAAGAGCTGAAAAGGGATGGAAAGAAAGAGGCGCAGAGAATGCGAGTGCTTCGATTTGACTACTCTCTGTGCGTCCCTCGTTCTCTCCACTTTTAGCGCTTATGCTACGCAGGCTAATTTCTTTCGTGAAAAGCTGACAAAGTTAATTTCTAAGGAAACTGTGTTGTGTCTGAAACACTAGAATTTGCTTGTATCCGCTGTGTTGAGAAAGGCAAAATTGACCTGCGCAGGGAGGCTGAAAAACAGAAACAACGGCGTTGGATGAATATAAAACGAACGTTCAAACTTGTGCCCAAGAATTTTAAATGAGAACCAATGGGGTTTTTGCGTTTTGAGGGAATTTTAAGTCACATAGTGGAGTAGCGGTTTTGGTAAGAACATGGAAGCAAGAAAGGCGAGGACGAAGGAGAGGGATATTCATATAGACAGCTTATATATATATAAATAGCTCTTTGCTATATAATTTCTAATTGGTCACCTTGTCTCTTATATAGCTCTTTGGCATTACAAAGCTTTTGCTTTCATGTCCAAATTGAGCACTCTACTAGGATGAGTCATTGCCGCTAGCAATTGCGCATGCTCACTAGCTCGCTACTTTGAGCACTCTGGCATGGCTTAGATGTACCACATGTGTGGGACATTTGGGGTGGCTTTATAAGCTTAACCTCCATCTCAGACATCAGCACTGCACGGATGAGGCCTAGAAGGCCGAAACAGTACTGTTTGCAGTTATATATATATATATATATATATATATATATAACTGCATATATATATATATATATATATATATATAGGCAGCAAAGATAATGTCCAGAAGGAATGCAATTGTCCGAGGAATACCACGTGCCCAGTACAAGGAAAATGATTTCAAAGCAAGGTACGCAAACCATAAAGCATCGTTTCAAGCAAGAGCGAAGAGCAACTCAACTGAACTGAGCAATTACATTTGGCAATTAAAGGACAGCAACACCGATTATACGGTTTCGTGGAAAATTCTTTGTCAGATAAAATACCAGAAGGATTCAATTGGAAAACTCTGGCAAGAGATCTCAAACCACCGATTCCAGAATATGCTATTGGTGGAGTACATGAGGAGGAAGGAGGGTCTCCAAAGGAATGCTGTTGAATTGCGCTCAGGACATGGTACCAGGGATTTACGTCCAAAGCAACAAGTCAAGAGCTCATGCGGTGTCTCACAAATATGGGTTTCGCAAGCCTTAATTGGCATATAATGAAAGAACTCGGCCTTGTATCATTCAAAGATATTCCAGTCTGAGAGGTGACTAGTCATGTATCAGTTCACTTGCAGAAAGTGCACGTGGACATTGATGTTTAAAGGCTGGTTAACTTTATCTGCTGGATAAGTCACTATCCTACAGTATCAATATGTGCAAAGATATTTGTATTTGAGCACGTAACCGTTGATATGCACAGTCACTCTAAGTCACTATCCTACAATTTCAATATCTGCAAAGATATTTGCATTTGAGCACGTAGCCGTTGATATGAACAGTCACTCTAAGCACATGTAAGTAAAAAGTTTGGCCATCGTTTAATCCTAGGGAGCGAAACAATTTCTCGTTAGGTTTACATACAGAAACTTTGGTCTGGGGTGTTGCTCGTCAATGGTTGAACGAAGTGGCTGAAAGCCCAGGTGCCACCATGTTTGTTTTCTGTTTCCTATATATGCTACTGGGACTTTCTGAGTGAAAGTACTTGACATGGTGCCAGAATCGATATCTCCCTAGCTCTTGGATCTTCAAGAAACTAGGAAGGTCTTCGTGCATTGAAGAGCCGACCGCAAGGTTGAAAATTTTGCGTGTAAAATTAGACTACGAGCAGACCCTGTTTCGCCGCTCAGTTCATTAAACGCGACGCGAAAAGGAAAACCCACGCGATAACAACATGATCATGCGAAATCTGCACTCGAGCGTTGTTCTCGTGCCTGTTTTCTGTTTCGCCTTGCGCTCCACGAACTGAGTGGCGAAAAAGGGACTTTTCGTAGTCTGCTAACTAAGCGGCGATAGAGAAACCTCTTGCAGTCCAATATAAAACAAATACAGAAAACATTTCCCATTGCGATGATCCGTTTTTGAAGGATCTTCCTAGTGCTAGAAAATTCCTTCTACCATGTTCCTTAGAAAAGTCCCTTGGAGAGAAAGTGCTGGCCAGGAGAAAGCGGTGGAATAATTAGAGGACACCCTCTCCTTTCTACCGCTCCAGCGGGCGTCATCTCTTAATTAACCACGTCCTGAACGATCAGATGGATTGGAGCTCTCCAACCATATCTGCTCTATGTCTTTGCGTTTGAGGCAACAAATTTTTGGATAAGTGTAAACTGCGTACTTTACACACAAGCATTGTCCAGTGACCGGACATGCCTGCTTTTTTTCCCGATTCGGTGAAGTCATTTTGTATCCGGCCATTCTGAGCCCCTCTCGTTTTGAATATGCAGACAGGAGTAAAGGTGGCATAGGGACAAATGCTATAGCCATAAAAGAGTCAACCAGGCCTTCGATTATACCAAAATGCACAGGGTATGAGACATACTAGTGCGAGTTGCTGCCAAAATTTCCATACGCTTCTCCCCAGTTTTCAGAAAAAAACAGCATAATGCTACAATCATATTAGTATTATGCCAGCATTATGCCTGATACTCCAGATATAGTATTATTCTCAAAATTATGCTGGCATAATCCGACAGACCCTAACAAGAAGCGGATTGTAGATTGCAGCTTGTAGGTTGGATTAATCAAGCCAAAAGAAGAAATCAAAACGATCCTTTCAATTTTCATTAGCGGCCTTTACAGTGCGTCGAAGTGTCTGAGTCTCTTAGTTCTGAACAGCATCATCAGGGTTGAAGAGAACTTTTCCTCATGCGCATGGTCAGAATCAACGGTCAGTTGAATAGGCTACAATACTCGTCAAAAATCTTGAAACACTTGTGTCTGTTTCCCCTTCCCCAAAGTTGATTTGGGTATCACAGTGGTCTCAATGCTTCAAAACACGCGTGGCTCAACATTGGGGAGGGAGAAGGCACATTTCGGGGTGGGGGGGGGGGGGGGGAGGGGGGAAACAGTGTGAAGTAGAAATCTCAGGATTTTTCCAGAAAATTCGAGAGAAACGGTGTCTAATTCAACGATTTGTGACGAGTATTGTAGTTTCGAATTGTGCAGCAACAAAAGAACAAAGTCGAGGTTCAAGGGAATAATTTGCATTTTCCTTTCTTTTGAGCAATAAAAAATGCTAATTATTCCCCCTTAATCTCGACTCTCTTCTTTTGTTGCTGCACAATTCAAAACTAACCTATTTCCATTGCATTCGAAAATGCAAGGGTAGATAGGTCGAGGATTACCCTCTACAAGGAAATTTCAGGTTTAATTAAAAAACAAAACATCGAAGAGCAACGCTTTTGTCAGAACCACAATTCCCCTTATGAAATGTTTAATCCCCCTTATGAAATATTTATATATTTTTATTTAAAAACGTACTCGGCGTATTCGCGTCAAACGTTGGTGCCGATAAACCACTGCCTATCTTTTGCTTTATTTAAAGGGGCTGTGAAATAGCATTTCAGCTCATTCTAAAGTTGGTATATGCTTGTAGGAGTAACAGAATTCATACAAAATGTAATTAAGTCGTTTCAAAATCTTCGAAGAAGATTCATCCTTCTAGTGCATGATTGTTCGTAAGAAAAAATAGAATAAACTCTACAAGCTTAAGAAAAATTTAAGTTTAAGAAACAAACAACAGAATCACTGCCCATCTTTCGTTTCATTTAAAGGGGCTATGAAATAACATTTTACCTATTACAAAGTTGGTGTATGCTTGTAGGAGTAACAGAATTTATACAAAGTGTATTTATTTAGTCTTTGTGAAAATCGTTGATTTGCTTGTGCTGCATGATTACATGTTAGACGAAATAAAATAAAAAGGTAAAATGCCTCTTTCACCCACAGTAGAAAGGTTGACAAGAAAGCGAATTAAACTTACTTATTTCATACACAGTTTACAACTACTTGTCTTGGCATCGCAATGGCTTATTGAACCTTTCCTCACATGCGAAGTCGCGGACTCCATTATTCAATCTCATTATTTCATTCTTTGTTTACCAATTTTTCACGCCGAAAACCTTTTTCGTCCATAACACAATATTTTCAACATGCATGTGGTCTTTGCACTATTGCTTGCGTGACTTTCCCCTCCTGATTTGAATTTGCCTCGTGACTCAAGTCTTCGTTCCTCTAGCCCCAAATGCAGACATTCTTTTGGCTCGTCACGCAATCTTTCCTCCCCAACGAACCTCTGCTGAAACTGTGACGAGCCACATTCCTTTCCTTTTGTTAAGTAACTGTCATCTAGAGACCACGTGCAAGTTATAGGGGAACCAATTGGCGCTGTGTAGATTGCTCCCCTGGGAGCACCAATAAAACTTGCTCACAGGGAACGAAGCTGTTCCAAGATATTCCTCAAGGCCCGGGGAAATGGCTTCAACATTTGCTTCTGCTTCGATTTTGTTGAACAGCGATGGTGAAGCCGTTTGCAAATATGTAAATATCAACAAATCTCAGACCGGGTACAGAAATTTCAAGTCTGTATGCTTTTGGGTCACGAAAGATTGCGTGACGAGTCACAAGAGGCTGTCGTTCCTCTTGAACAGCTGTCGGGGATTGAAGTGCTCCTGCCTTACTGCAAAAGAAAGTCATGTTGAAAGACAAACACCTAACGATTCTTAAGGTTATTGCCGTGGCAAAAAAGGATGTGCTGGCTGTTCTACAAACCGGTTTAGGTAAATCTTTGATGTATCAAATCATTGCCCCGCCTCCGGTGTTTAAGATTGATGCATTGTCGGCATGCTTATGAACCAAGTCTCGATTGTATTAGTACTAGTGATATCGCCTCCGAGACCACGTGAACAAGTTGAGAAAACAGTGGGATGACAACTTTCTTATAGCAGGTTCATGTTGCTTTAGATGGCGAAGATAGCGAACAAGTTTCAGTTTGCCGCTGGCCTTCGAGCCACTGGAAAATCTTTTAAAGTTTCAACTTACATTTGCCCACCCAGAAACCCTGGTTGAAAACAAACGTGCCTTGAAGATTCTGAAAACGCAAGAATTTCAAAATCGTGTAAGAGCTGTTGTTGTGGACTGGTACGTAAGTACTATAAACCCTATAATTATTTTATACTTTGATAATTAATGCATATTAAAAACTATATTTTATAAGCCTAAATTGTAATTCAGAGAATGAGTATTTCTATTGAAAGTCAGGTATTTTGTTGGGATTGTCCCAGGTTTACTGTTAGTTAATTTATTGCCATCATCTTAGTACAGGAGTACATGATTGAAATTCAGTTTTGTGTTTTGCTTAGTATTTATGCACCTATCAATGTTAAGCCCCAGGAAGGGTGGGGGTGGGGGGGGGGGGGGGATGTCGGGCTACCCATGGGGCTCTGACTGTGAGGTCTGTCCCCAGGGTGGGGATTTGGATTGTATTTGACATGGCCACCATCTTCGACAATGAAGAAGACTTGGAAATCAACAATAATAAAAGCAAGGTGACACACATAACACCAACCCGGTTTGGAAATCAACTTTGTTCCCAAGGCTGTTCCCTCCCCAACTAGTGAGGGAAAGGCGCTGGGAACGAGGTTGCCTGAAAATAACTCCCCAGAAGGCGTTCAAATGAAATTCCCACGTTCGTGAGAGGTGGCTGAACGAAAGGTGAGTGGTACATACATTGCACTCTTATTGTGTGCAGCAAGGTCTAAAGGGTATTATTCTGGCTACCTTAACTTATGCCAGGGTGTGGGCTTTTCCTACTTTTGGCTAATTATGTTGTCGCGGGGCTTAACATTGATAGGTGCATTATAAGCTAGATAAAATTAAAAAATTAAACGTAGTTCAGTGTTGTCTGTATTCTTATCAACAACGTTTGTCATCACAGTGGTCAAAATGTTGTGGACTCATGAGGTGCAGCCAAGATAGTCCACAACAAATTTTGACTATTGTGATGACGAATATTGTTGTCGATAAGAGAACAGACAACACTGAACCACATTCGATTTGTTTTTTACCACATTATTTCACGCCAAAGAAAATGTTTATTTCAGAGCGTGACTCAGATCATGACTCAAAGAAAGGGCAAGCTTTGTTTACAGTTTTCTCGCAATATGATTGGTTTATATCCCAAAATGGGCATTACTGATTGGCTATTACATTGCGTGACAAATTGACGTGAGTATGACTCGAGCAGCGTTGTTTAGACTGTTGTTGACAACGGCAAATTTGCCAATCAGATTGTGAGAGATTGTAAAGCAATTGTGGTAAAATTCGTCCTTTCTATTTATAATAATGTTTTTTTTACCTGGCCAGAAGCCATCTAATAGCCCCTCCCAGGGGTTTTGGAGAACAGGGAAACAATGACAAAATATATTGTGTTCCCTTGTTCCTGAAATTACTTTTAATTTAAACTTGTCCCTAAAATTATTTATGTTCCCTTGGAACAAGTTTAAAAGTAATTTCGGGAACAAGAAAACACAAGCAAATCTTTTAAGGGAACAAGGACCCCCCTGAGAGGGACTCATTTATTCCTCTGGGTTTGGTTTTCTTGAAGTGTACCTCTCAAATGTTTATTTATATAAATAATGTACATGGACATCTCCTGCATATGAATAAGTGTGTAATGTGATTGATGCCTTCTTACTGATTTATTAGATCATTGTTTTGTTTACATCATCTACAAGAAAGTAGCAAATTATTTACAAATCTAACCCGAAATAGTTTCATGGATATAAAGTTGGAATTCATGATATTTAATATAAAAATTAATTTGGTTCATCAATTTTCCATGTAAAGAGATTGAAAAGATGACGCTTTGAGTCTACGTCATAGTGTATTGAGGGAATGTGAGTTGTACATGTATGTTGTTTATGTATCAAGTGGGGAGCTATGCCATATTGGTGGAAACACCTATCCAAAGTAGGGATTTACTGCTTTTATCAATTTTCCTTTCTAATAACGTCGGTTATATTAGATGAGTTTTACTTAAAGGGGCTATTGTTTGTTTGTTATTTTATTTGTTTGAGCAGGTTGAAATTATGGCAGCTATTCAGCTGATGTGGACGTGCTATACCCACCCACCCATATACACTCATAGGACAGCCACAACACCGGGAATTTCATCCCTTACACTTCTCGAATAGTGTGTGGGTTCTTTAACGTCCCACAGGGAACTAATGAACATGGAAGTTATTTGTGGGACGGGACCTCCGGCTTATCGTCCTTATGCGAGAAGACTTGAAAGTCTAACCATTTGGGATGTAATTACAAAGGCAGCACTTTCTCCTCAGTTATTAAAAGACCCTGAGTGTTGGTCCGGCCGGAGTCGAACTCACGACCTCCCACATGGCAGTCCGGTGCTCAGCCAACTGAGCCACATGTTTTGGGGAGATCTTTAGTTAATCGCAAGTTCAAAACTTGAAAATGGTAATGTGGAATTCCTTTACTGTTAAAATTATCGTTACTTCACGAACAAGATGATTCTGAGAAGAAACGACATTTATCTAAGCGATTTGCCATAAACTTGAAAAACGTTGTGCCGACTTTTTTTTGCAAGATTACCCAAGTGCATCTGTGTCAATCTTGTTCATTTGTGTCCATCCATGCTTCTCTTTCCTATTGCTGTATTTGTTTGTCTCATTCTACTTTTTGGGCAATTTTGGTGTCACAAAATTAGTACATCATTTTGCGTGACATAGCCGCTTTAACATTGGATAAAGTGATTGTTCAAAGAAAAGAAGAAAAGGGTTAATTCAAATCAACATACATTATCAATAAGCTATAACAAAGCCCACAGCCCACATCCCTAATCCTATGCTCCCGGCTACTACCTTGGCAGAAACCCATTCCCACTCACCCCTCCCCCACCTTACCTCCTTAGGAATCCAATTAATCCATAAGCTGGCTTACAGGAGCCGTTTATTTTATATTTTATCCTCTTTTAGAGCGTTGTTTGTCATTCACAGGGATGGCATTTTTTTTTCTTGGCGTAGTCCCTGTGGGACTTTCCGCCATCCCTCTGCTCTTGTTTACTTCCGGTCACGTTGATGCTTTTTTAAATAACCAATCAAACTTGCATTCTCGCCCTTTGAGACTGGCTAGCATGCGCAATAAGAAAGGAAGACTCGAGGGGCGACAACATTCGCGTTGTTCAGCTCCTAATTTAAATATGGAGTCCACAGTTGTTCATTCCTTCACGTTAAACCAACTCTTTCGAGACATCTCCAATAAGTTTTCTCCTCTAGAATCAGCGGAGGTTGTGAAGTTGTCGAAGAGCATTTTTGGGAAACACTTTTACTCTCTTCAAAACGAAGATCTGTTGTCATGTCTCAGACGTCTACAAGAGCTAGGTTATGTCTCGAATAGCAAACTCGCTCTCGTCAAAGATTTTGTCGCTTCAAAATCCAGCAACAAGGAGGAAATCAGTGAGACTATTGAAAACTTTATAGCTTCACATCCGCTTCTGTATGATCCGGAGAAACAATTACAAGGAAGGAACGACGATCTCAAGAGGATCACAGCAACACTTGAAGCAGGGCAATCATCCGTTGTTAATTTGCACGGCCCGGGAGGAGTTGGAAAGACAACCCTTGCTCAAGAGATTTCCTCAAAATGGCGTGGAGGAAAGTCTTATATTTTCGATCTAAGAGAGGCAAAAGATATGAGAGCTCTATATTTTAGCGTCATGAACAAGCTAACCCTTACTGTGCGTGTTGGATACGTAGACATGAGTTTTGTAGTGGGAAAAGTCTTGGAGAAAGCTTTTGAAGAAAGCGAGGGGTTGCCTGTGCTTTTTCGTTTTGACAACGTTGAAGAGTTTACCTCGGGACAGGGGAAGGAAGGCACGAACTTAAAAAAATCGTTTATGGAGTTCTTAGAAAAGCTTATAGGATATTATAAAGACAGACAGACGAGAGCTTTAAGGATACTTTTGACGTCAAGGACGCCATTGAATGAGGTCAACAAGGTGGTGGATTATGAACTGAAACCACTGGGAGATAATTTTTCGGAAAAAATCCTTCTTTCTGACGAGCCTACTGACATTAACATGGTGCAAAAAGAGAAGTTGCTTAGTGTCTGCAATGGGAAACCTCTTCTCTTGAAAGGGTTAGCAGCAATTTTGAAACAGGAAAGGAAACGTCCCAGCGACCTGATCAATGAAATTGAGAAATTTATCCGGGATTTTCAAGAGAAAGGGAACACACCGAAGTCCAAGCATGAAGAACTTCAAGAAGCCAAAGAAAAAGCTTATGGTTATGAGGAAGGAGTTGGTCATGGTGAAAAATCTGTGATCCATGAAATGTTCAACACACTACCATCTGACTGCCTGAAAGCATCAGCAGTTTCACTTTCTTTGTTTTGTGGCCCATTCTCTGTCGCCACAGCAGCACAGGTTCTTGGCATTAGTGTGCCAGAAACTGTGGCTCATCTTGAGGGGCTAGAAACCAGTGCCATCATTTCCGTTGTGAACAGAGAAGAAAAGGAATTGATGTACGACATTCATCCACTGTTGAAAAAGTATGCAGATAGCATAAAGGACGATGAACTTTTCGTTGAATCGTACACCAAAGCAAAGGGGTACTTTTATGAGATTTTTATGTCTAAACTGAAAGACATTGCAGGATTTGCAGATGCTGACTATCTTAAAGCGTTTAAGATGTTTACCAGTGACAGTGCGAACTACGAGTTTGCTATAAACATTTCCTTGGAGTCAGGGTTTTTCAGCATACCTGGTGAATTTCGTGACAATGCTATGATTGTGTCACTTGTCAATGCCTTGCTGCCAAATGAAAAGAAATGCGAGCTTTTCAAATCATGGGCGAAAATGTGCAGTGATGACGGAAAGTCAGGTGAGACAAAGATCATACAAAATAATCGGAATTTAAAACAAATAAACTACACTGGCTTTGCTTGCTTTTTTCACCATAATCCATCGCGCTTTGGGCGAGAATTTTTGCGCAGCAACCAGAAGGCAGAACTCTGACATAATCTAAAAAACTTAACAACTCTTAATTAGAACATTTATATTGCATTCTGATACATTTTTCTACTACTTAACATTTAACAGTTGGTTCATGCGTCTAGCTACCTGCGTTCCTCGAGATTCAAAGCACACGAGAAGTTTGTACTGCTTGAAAGATAATTTCTAAGTGCTCTTCAAACTTCGTAATTGCTTCAAATCACGATGAACGGGCGCTTGCCATATTTTCAATGTTAAATTTCAGTTCAGTAACACAAAGCAAGGTTGTGGCCTATTGTAAATTAGCCAATCAAACAGAAAATAATGTATTCAGAAAATAAAACTAAGTTGCACAGATGAATTCACCTGTCAGTTTTCTGACCAATAGAACACGAGATGGCTGAAGCGTGGCAGAATATTTATAGGAATGAATAAACGCTTTAAAGAGTAGTGAAGGGAATTTCCCTTTACGCAACATTGAAAAGAAACTACATTGTAAGTTGATAATGTTATAAATTTTGAGGAAGTTTTTGCCAATTTGTGAAATGAAACTGCTGAAGTCGCTCGTAGGAAAATCTTTTTTTTGAAGGCCTTGGGTAGCTGACGTCATCAGCGTGCACAATTGGAATATGAAGCTCAATTGCCCAATTGAATTTGATTACACGAAGTCTCAAGCTAGTTCTTTAGACAACCCAGCACTCCATTTCAATTTTCAGTTTCAAGTGGAATTTGTATAGTACGTCTTTTGAATGTCGAAAGCGAAGATCACTACTATTTAATAGGTGCATTGTAAGCTTAAACTCTAAATGTTCTGTTACGGACTGGTAAACAACAAATTATCCGTATTAGTTTAATATCCTTGGGATATACTTGTACTTTTTTTTTAACTACCATAGTTCATTGGATAATGCATTTGTTGCGTTTTGATTGGCTTTAGCCATCATGGTATTTGAGATATTATTCCATGCTCCACAGTATCAGTTACTGAAGTAGGGAAGATTTATCCATAATTTTTGGGCGTTTTTGATAAAACAATTATTTCACTCGCGTTTGTTGGATATGAGATTATTATAGCCAACTAAGCACTACGCGCCTCTTGGAATAATAATAATAATAATAATGTTAATTACTGAATTTGGAAAGTGGCAAACCAGTTGAATTTTTTTACTTCTTTGTATTCACTGTAAAGCAGACATAGAGGAAAATGGGATTTTCCTACAATGTCATCATACATGTAATGGTGTTTAGGCGCTAGGGATAAAAGGCACACGTTGGCTTTTACGACATTTTCAATCGATTTGAATAATTGTTTTTGGCTTAAAAAATAATTTAATGAAAATAATAAAATGCATAGGGTTTGTTCGACAAATTATAGTGTGTTTTCGACAAAAGGAACTGCTTATTAATAATGTAACACAGATCCATGATCCCAGATAAAGTGTGTTTTTCAAGTAATTTTTAAAATTTTGTGGGAATGTAGTTCAGAAAGGTCATTACAGAGTTAAATCGTTTCATTTTCTTAAAAAGAAATCATTAAAACTGAATCCAAAATTCATGTATCTTAGTAGTCCATGCATGCATAAAAGAAATATGCTTTAATTGCCCCTTTCAAATGAATGTAGAATACCCATTCGAATTTTGATTTTAAGAGCGAGGTAAAACAGTTATTTCCAGAAATACACGTAATTAAATGCAAGCCGGTCTTGATAATCATCATTAAGTGTTCCCTTGTTCTTCTCTCCGATTTTATCATCACTCGTGTCTTGGAATACAGACAATTAACGGCTGAAAGTGACTCCCAAACGCTGATGATCATCTGAAATCACTACCACTTCTCTTATTGTGAGAAACTGATGGCAAAGTGCTTAAATTGAACGGGACACTTTGTGTTAGATATCAAAACTGCATATTCATTTCTGGACATATAAGTGAGGTAACTTGGTTGCGGTTTTGATAACGTTTCAGTGATTGTCACCACCGACCATATCTTGAAAGAACGCTAGGTTAATTGATCTGTCTGTGTCAATGGACATATATTTTTTTTCTTACTGGACAACTATCGTTCCCTTATCGATGTTTTTGACCAGCATTTGTTGTCCAAAGGTGATTTCCTTGAATCTTTTATGTGATGTTTGTATGACTCTTTGCCTCTCCACTGCAGGCTCACTCTTTCGTGCTCATTTAAAGTGTTCGGAATCCTTGTATGTCCGGGACCAAGACGGGCCTAGTGAGGCTTTTAGAGTGTTGGAACAAGCAGCTAATTCTCTTGGAAAAGTTCAAGATACAACTACGGAGAATTTCACGCTGACCCAAGGTTTGTACTCGTATTGCGAAGGCGAAATCTATTATAAGAAAGCTGATTTCAAGAAGACACTGGAGTGCTTACAGTCATCCTTAGACCTTACGGAAAAGCTGCCGCAAGTTGATGACATTCTTCCCAGGTGTTATAACGCAATGGGTAACTGCTATTACGGCCTCAAAGATCTCACCAAAGCCCTTGAGTTTTACACCAAGGCTCTAAAGATGACCGAGAAAATGTTGAAGAGTGGTGAGTATCATTATAGCTTGCCGGTTTACAAAAATCAAATAGGCACTGTTTATCATGGTCAAGGCAATTACGAAAAGGCCGTTGAATACTACAAAGAGGCAATCAGGCTTTTAAAAGTGCTTGAAATGTCAGATTATGAGGACGAGGCCGATTTTTGCAGGAATCTTGCAAATGCTTATCTCTTTCAAGGAAAATTCGAGGAAGCGATGAAACCAGCTGACAAGGCCTATGAAATACGAAGGAAACGTCTTGGAGATCACCCGGATACAGTGCGAAGCATTTTCCAGCAAGGCGTTATTCAGGCAAACCTACAAGAGCCAGAAAAAGCGTTACATTTGTTCCGGAATGCTTGGGAAATGGAGAAATCACTGATACCGGGGAACCATAGCAAGGTTTGGAAAATGCTTATTGACAGTATCATTTATTTGATGGCGGATGATGGTCAGAAGACGGAGTTTAAGAAGGAGGCTTTGGCGTTTTGTCAGCGTTTCTGGAAAGAGGAGAGGGAGGGCTCCAGCTTTGGCTTTACTGAGCAGAACAGAGTCATCATTGACACTGTATTGGAGCTTTTGAGAGATATGGAAGGAGAGGAAAATGTAAAGCATGAGTATGAAAAACAGGAATTGTGGTTTTATGATGGATTCCTGGGTGAAAGCGAAACAGATTTTTATACAACGTTCGATGAGGCAACGGACAATGAAGAGCTCAACGAAATGTTGAATAACAGAGTTGAGCTCTTGGACAAGATTCTTAACCTCTGCATTCGACTTAACATGCACGAGAGTCGTTTAAAGCATACCAGACTCAAGTTAAATTTGTACAGGAAAGTTCTTTTCAAGGCAAACTTTGTCGGTGAGGAAGGAAACAAGAAAGAAACCCTCAGAAGAAAAGTAGAACAACTGTATGGAGATGAAAGAGAATTCCAAAAAACCCTTCTGACTTCCTGGCGAGCGCAATGGGAAAAAAGGGAAGGCATTGAAGAGACAACGGAGACGAGCTTATTGGCCAGAGAAAGAGCAATAAGAGGTATCCTTCAACTGTGCTTAGACCTTAACGAAAAGAAGCTTCACAGATGGTACGGAGAGCAAGCCTTATTATTCTATGAAGAACTGTGGAGGAGGAAAGGGGAAGTAATGGACACACGGACGACGAAGATCTTTCTTCGTGAAGTCATAGCTTTGGCTTCATCGGTAGGAGATTATGAAAGAATACATCTCTATCAAGATACCTTGCAGGTTAGTTAGTTTTCTAGTGGTAAAAGACGATGAATTTGAAGCCTACGCAAAATCTTTGGTAAATGTTTTTGTCAACCCCCAAACGAAGCATCGTTTAAATTAAATTCATTTAAGGAATGCATTAAAACGTAATTGGGTCATACCATGCTATATTCCCTCGTATCAGTAACGCTTTAGTGGTCTTCGTTTTTATGTCGGTGTAAGTTTATATTTGATAGTTTTATTCTGTATTATACTGGCCACGTATTATTAGTCTTAAAATTGGTAGCCTTGCCTAGTTTTTCTTTATTTAGACACCCCTTTCATGGGAATCATCCTACCGAACCTTAACCTAACCTAAATGTATGATTTTTGGTGAAGATATCTATTCCTGGGCCATTTTTTTCGAAGCAGGGAAAGTGATAAACCAAGGGTGAGCACTATGATAACCAATGTTTATCGGAAAACCCTGATCGAACTGGATCGAGCAGAAAGTGATGCCAAAGACTCACCAGTTTTAGAATGTGCAATGCGTGTGTACGCGGCTGAATTAATATGCAGCAAGGGGGTTTCGCTCTTTCAGACTGTTAAACTCGTGGTTTGCATGTACAATAAGCTGCATTTACACGCTTTGATTTTATTAAGCCAGTGAGTAAACGACGCCACTTTCCCCTAGATCCAACCCTTTGAGGTCCAAGTGGTCAGTTTTGAACGTGGGTAATCGCGCACCGCGAAATTCAGAACTTACACTCGAAGTAAACTGCCTTTAGTTAAAAATCAAGCTCAACGTTTTGCCAGTAAGGCGTTAAGCAAACACTTTCAAAATCTGAAGAAAACAGGAGGCGATATTTTCATCATAGTAGCACTTTAACGATGAAGGCTTGATTGTTAATGTTTTGATACCACGAAAAATGCGTGGAAAGTTTTTTTTTAACCCTGTCCAAACGGGAAATGTTTGGCGACCAAACACCACCAAACAATGTTGGTGACCAAACATTTTACGGTTTAGCCACCTTGTTTGTTGCTGTTTGATCGTGGTTGGTCGTGTTTGATAAAATTTCAAAGCCATCAAACATTCGATCGAACAACTTAAAACATTTATTTTGTTCTCGAAGTTTTGTTCGTTTGGACAGCCGTATCAAACGTGTTTGTCGTGCGCATGCGTACCACGCTTGCGCAACCGCTTGTATCCACGTATTTACGTATTTACGTATTTGTGACCCACAGTTCTTTGCTTGTGGAGTTTGATCTGAGTTAGATCAAACGTGTTTTAACCGTTTGGCCAGTCATTTCAACATCATGTTTGGTCACCATACAATGTTTGATATTGTTTGGTCGCCAAACATTTCCCATTTGGATAGGCCTTTAAGATACATTGGTTGTAATAATCAATACTTCAAGAAAACAATGAGTAAAAACCGACCAGCATGCACTGCTGTTGAACATCGTTCAATGCCCACGCACCTTGCACATTAATGTCCATAAACACGTTCTAGATTGCACTCATTCCCAGGATTAACTGTAGGCTCTTAGCTAATCAGATTTTATGTTAGAGAGTATATTGTACAATAATGTAAGTAATTTGGTGCCTACATCTCATGTTCACACATATATTCTTCATCTTAACAGAGGTTCATCAACACTGGAGACAAACCAGCCACCTTGGGACCCGAAGGTACCGTTACATTTTGGAATCCTTTCTTCTTGGTAACAATATGTTTTATGTACAAGGCGGAGAGGACGTTGATAGGTTTTTTGGGTGTCTTTGGGACATGGGAGAGCACTTACTTAAGGTCATTTTGACCTCCGTGAAAACTACCAGAAAGATAATTCCACATTACACATGTATGAATAGGTTGCCCACTGATTGCCTTAGGAAGAAAGTATGCCGTTATAGATTATATTTATAAACAGTCTACCTGTGAATTATCGTGGCTTTTAAGTGTAATTGTGTTCATGTGGCTTGAAAACAGTGATCTGGGTTTTGCAGACATTTGGTATTACTGATGAATGCGCATAGTCATCTCTTGGTGCAAGGGCTTTTTGGCATTCACATATCTAAGACAAAAGATTTCG
The DNA here is from genome assembly GCF_036669935.1 of Montipora foliosa. Lineage (NCBI taxonomy): Eukaryota > Metazoa > Cnidaria > Anthozoa > Scleractinia > Acroporidae > Montipora > Montipora foliosa. The sequence goes on along the minus strand of NC_090873.1, from coordinate 9,981,346 downwards.
GAAGAGCAGTGGGATGTGTATGAAGACAAGGTCGACTCCATCCTCGCCTTTATAAAAAGGCCAAGTAACTATAAGCATTAAATTCCGGTTGAAATGGCCAATTAGTCGTTTTTGATTGCTTATAATCTTTCACAATCTTTTAACCTTCTTTTCGTTTATGTTATAAACCCAAGCGCCCTTCTTGAACAAAGCCACTTCGGTACAAGGGATTGTCAGTGGAGAGGATAGCAAAGTTATATGCAGGTAAATGCGGTCTTTGGAATTTGGAATTACGGATTGTGATATGCCGTTAAAAATAACGCAATCGCAATGCTCCACCGTTTACTATAGAACAACAGCAGGGCTGGCGCAATGGTGAGCAGAGCACTCGCCTTCCACCAGTGTGCCTGAGAGCGATTCCCGGGTTTGTTGATTCTGTACTCTGCTCAGAGAGGTTTTTCCGCGGGTACTCCGGGAGCGTTTACCATTTGTCAACAAAAACCTAAAATTCCGGTTGGAAATTCAAATGGTACAGCTCATTCCACCAGAAAGTTTCCGAAAAAGATGGAAATCTACAGATGTATTCCTCTTTACCCGTTCCAACCGAAATGACCGGAAAAATCCTGTACCTTTTGTAAACTCCCACTCGACCCGGTTCACGTCCTCCTCTTTTCCCGCCTTTCGACACTGTAGATGCAGCCGCCATTTTGATTTGTTATTGTTCTCTGCTAGCCGCGAGAGAGTCCGGCTTGGCGAAACGCCACACCTAGAAAATCCTGTACCATTACGAGCGTTACATTCCAAATTTTCCATGCAAATGGTAAACGCTCCGGTTTTCCCCATATCTGAACTGCCGATGCCTACAACTGAGTACCAGTGTATCACACCACAACTCCAGAAACTCATTGTCCTTCCCTTTGGGAGAGAGGTGTGGATTTTTTAACGTCCCAAAGTGCTTTTACGCAAGCGCTGTGGTGTAGGTCCTGCGGTTTATCGTTTTATACAAGGCAAGAAATGTCTGTTATTCAGAAAGGATTTGCAAGAACCGGTTTTTTAAACTGTTCAAGAAGTTATCCAACAACTAAGCTGTCTTTGGAAATAGGTTTGACGTCGACACCTTAATCAGGAACAACCTGGAAGTTCGTGTGACCAGCGACCAGGTGGAGGTTCGCAGCACTCGAGAAACCACGGGAAAGAACTTGTTGTCTCCACCATTTTCAAAATTGCCTACTCGCATTGTAGATCATCAGGTAAGCGCTCACTTAGACACTTGTGTCCAAAAATTCACCAAAGTAGATGCACGCTCAATTGTGACATCCAACGCGAAGTGTCCCTTTAACTTCAAGTCTAAAGCAGGAGATCATCAAGAGAAACCTCTATCTCCCATACTTGGCCTAGGAGTCGACCCTTTCCCGAGTATATTTATTTATAGAACGCCTCCCTTGGGAGATCGAGCACGCCCACTTTTGTAAAAGCCAATCAAAACAAAGCTACCGCAGCGTCAAGGGAAATATCATACTCTTCGCGGGAAAAACCTGTTCCTAAAATTAACAGTAATGTAGCAGCTCTCTTACCGTGTAATGTGATTGGCTCGCTACTCAGGGCAAAAACAAGACAGTGATGTAGCAGCTCTCGTAACCTATTTTCTGCCTATTTTTCTTCTTTGTTCCTAATTTTTGGTAAATGGCACATTCCTCGCAACCATATCTAGCTCTTTCCGCTTGTTACCTAGACACTATTTTTGCTTTTAATTGTCCTTGTTGAATTGAACCGTTTTTAGGTGGCCAAAGGGGCACCCAGAGCACAACTTTGCTCAACGGATAATTTTACTGAAGCATTTTATATTTTCTTGTCAGAAAACACCTGTGGAGTTCTTTGGTTTGCCTTTTTCTGATACCACATTTGATGACATTCCTTTTGATGGTCAGTATGGCATCCTCACTGCGTGCGAAGGAGTGTTACAGGAGATCAAAAGAGAGCACATTTACGATAAATACCTGAAATTGAAATCAGAAATGGGTTTAAGAGCAGCAAAGGAGAGTTTTCTAGCGGAACTTTCGAAGCTGCCTCAGGAATACAAAGAAAGATGCTTTGACAATATCGTCAGTGCACTAGGAGAAGGCGGTGAGGGTCTGGAGGGTATAAGATATCGTCTTCTTGAAGGTGCGTAGGTTTTCGTAAAGAAAGAAGTTTATTACGATTCTTAGTGTTTTGAACATGAGAGTCTTTTCATTTTGTACGTTGAAGGAAATCGATTGATAGTCTTCATAAGAAGGTCGTCAAAGTAATATTGAAAATGAATTATGCACAGTTGTTCTTATGCTTACGATGTCGTGAAAAACCTTAATTTGGTAAAACAATTTGTATTTTTCACGGTGAGTGCCGGGTATTGTAATGTAATGAAATGCATGCCGAGCGAGAAAGAAAACAATTGCTTTGCACGCCATCCATGTTCGTTTTGCGTTTTGGTACAGTGGTACAGGCTTAGAAATGTACCAATGAAAATAACGGATTGAGGAACATGCAAACCAGCAGAAGGAAACTGTACTTGAGTATTCACATGCGTACCAGAGAGGTTGAGCAAGTGAATATCCAGATGCTAGTAACGTTGAAGATGTACCCATTTAGCTTCAAGAGCCTTAGGTCGTTTATCAAGGTTCTTCATGGACTATGTTTTTCGCTGTTCTGCGGGCTCTACAAAGTTATGCTCCTCAGATTTCAAATGAAACTATTGATGTTGAAGGTATAACGCACCTGTAAAGATTGATGATAGATTTGTCGCTTGGTAACGGGGAAGACTGAGAACAACTGACAAATCAGAGTCATACGCACCTTCAACATCAGTAGTTGCATTTGAAATCAGAGACACTTGACTTTGCGGTAGAGCCCGCTGACCAGCGGGAAACATAGTTCATGAAGAACCTTGATAAACGACCTAAGGCTCTTGAAGCTGGGTGAGTGACCTACAATCCTCGCCAAAAATCCTTGAAACAGCCCCTTCCCCTGCACAGTGTTGAGATGACATTTTACTGTTTGACTGGCTGCAACAACATTGAAAGGGAGGGGACGAATACGGTGCGAGAATGTTGAAAGTGTTTCAAGGTTTTTGTCGAAGATTGTAGATCCACAAGAGTTTTTGTTTTTGTTTTTTTTTTTGTATTTCATTTATTTTTATTGTTTACGTTTAGTAATAACAAAACAAATGACTACATTAGGACAACACTAAGCTACAACACACACACGCACAAACTACATTAAGGCTACCTAAGCTGATAACAACAAACTGAGAATATTAAGTTAACACGTTTCGACGAGGCCGCGAGGGTTGTGAACACTTCTGCAAATACGTTATTGCCCTTGTCTACAATACTTGCCCCACTTTTGAAGATGAAAAGCCAAACTCTTTCCACTTTTTGAAATAGCAGTCTCCAACTCATAAACAGCTTTAATTCTGGAAGTACATACTCGGAGAGATGGTACGAGAGCGTTGATTCTACAATAATATACGTACTGCTTAGCAATAAGCAGGACGTGATTAAAAAACAAGAAATCCTCTTTGCGCTCCCAACTACCAAAAATCATATCAGCCTTAATAAGTAAATCTACTTTAACACCAAGATCATTAAGCCAGTCCGAGAGATCCTTCCAGAACGAGAGAACATAGGGGCAGGAAGTAAACAAGTGCTCTAGAGATTCGTCCGCATCTTCACAAAAGGAACAGTCAGATGATAGTTTTATACCAACCTTTTTCAAATAGACATTCGTTACTAAATATCTATTTAATATTTTGTACTGAAATTGTCGAGTCTTTGAATCCATTGCAACAGTGAAAGGAAGGCTATAAATCTTCTTCCAATCTAAAACGACATTAGCATATTCTGCTTCGTATTTCGATTGAGCTGTCGGTTGTTTAATAACGCTAGAGCGAAGTTCTTTGTACACGGCCTTAGAAACCACTTTGCTAAGCGCTACATTTTGACCATTCAAACAAAGTTGAGTATGGTTCTCTGAATGAAAAGGCTGTAGATTGACATACTGATATATCTGTAAAGACTGACGATACTCTGTTGGCAAAGCATCGCACAATGCAATTAATTGGAAGGCGTCGAGAGGTGATATATCTAATTTTCAAAAATCACAGCAGGGTGCCAATCCATTTTTTCCGAGCGCTAAATCACCTAATGAAATTATCCCTTTATCAACAAGTCTACGATTATAAACAGACTTACCATCAACGCAAACATGCTTATTATTCCAAATAATAACTTCGGACAGTGTTTCTTGCGAAATATCGTAACTATTGATCCTACTCGCGACTGAACATTGCGCAAAGCAGTTAAGACATTCTTCGTAGAACCTCGGAAGCTTCACTCGCAATTTCTTCACATCAAAATTGCAGCTTAAAATGAATTTACCTCCAACCGATTTCAAATAATACGATAGAATGGTCTTCCAGCTGCTAGGCACATTACTCGCGAAAACCTTATAGCATAGTATTCTCTGAGTCTTAATCATAGATTCCAAGTGTGGAGCTTTAAGACCGCCATCCTCAATGTCATTGATAAGCGTTAGACGTTTAACTTTATCTTTACCCTTCCAAATAAAATCGAAAATTAATTTATTTGCCTCAGATATAATCTCTTTGTTAAGGCTTATCATACCAGCACGATACATAAATATTGGAACTACAAATGTCTTAACGATCTGAAAACTGCCTATAACGGTTAGGTGTCTCCACTTCCATATCTTTAATTTTGTTTTGATGGAGTCGATTATTTCATCAAAGTTTAGCTTCTGTTTAAGACGATAATCATATGAGAAGTATACCCCTAAGATTTTCAAGGCTTTCTTGACTTTGATATCTTGCAATTCATAATCATCACTTACTGCAGGATCTTGATTACCCAAAAACATTATTTCCGATTTCTCAAAATTAATCTTGAGACCTGAAAGCAGACCGAATTATTTTACAAGCTTAAGAAAATTAACTAGAGAGCAATCGTCCCGCAAAAAAAGCTGTCAAGTCATCAGCAAAGAGTCCCATTTTGATTTCCTCATTATTAACATCGATTCCTCGAATGCTTTTGTCACTACGGAGATTGATTGCTAATATTTCCATACAAATAACGAACAGATATGCCGAGAGGGGGTCCCCTTGTCGCACACCTCTCTGCACTTGAAAGGGTCCGGTAGAAAAACCATTATTTAAAACACAGCTCGAAATATTATTATAGAATGTATATACCCACTGTTTAAAGGACGGGCCAAAATTAAAAACAGAGAGGGCCTCAAAAATAAAGTTTTTGTTGCTCTCTAAATGGGTAGAGCATCCGCCCGGTGTTATAGAGGCATCATGATAAGTTCGATTCCAGCTTAGATCTCAAATTTTAAAAATGTTTTGTCACTCGTTGCCAACTGCCAAACACCTAATGCTACCATCCTTCTCAAGGGCGCAGTACACCTTCATCATCAATAGTTGCCGTTCTTCTGGATATTCACTGGTTCAGCTTCGCGGCTACGCATGTAAAAACTCATTAACAAGTATAGTCTGCCTTCTGCTGCTTTGGATCTTGTTAAATCCATTATTCTGATAAGTACATAAACAATGGAGTTTTTTGTGTCATCTTACTCGAGGCTGTGAAACGACACCTGGCCATAGTTGTTGAAAAGGTGGATAACGCTATCCACCGGATAAATCACTATCCACTGGATAGCGCAAATGGTTTCGCTATGACTTATCCACTGGGTAGTGATTTATCCGGCGGATAGCGCTTTCCATCGTTTGAACAACTTGGGCCAGGGGCCCCTTTCTCAAAAGTTCCGAAAGTCAAGTTTCCAAACTACGATAACTACGATTGGCTTACTCTGGAAAGCAGGTCCAGTAATATGTTTAAAGAACAGAACAAACAAAATATTTGCGAAGTTTCATGCCTTGAAACGTTTCCCTTTTGAAGATACCGAGGGATTTATGTCACCCGGAGGGGCGGAGCGGAGGGGTTGGCGCAGTGGTAAGATCTCTGCCTTCCAACCCTAAGGTCCCGGGTTCCATTCCCGGTTCTGCCGAGAGTGGAATATTTGGCGACCTTCTTTCCCGCTGAAGTTCACTCAGCTTTCCATCCTTTCCGAGGTCGGTAAAATGAGTACCAGCATGCATGGACTGCTTAGAAGCGGCTGCAATTTGCGCCTGTATATGCTTCCAGTCCGCTGGGGGTAAATTGATCATTGTAAAGCGCCTTTGAGACGTTTGTGATAAAGGCGCTATATAAATGCACCACTTTACTTTTTTTTTTTACCCGAAATACGCCCGAAATGGTTTCGGGACCTTTGAGACACGGGCCCCTGATCTTAAACCGATCAACCATTCATATATGAACAGAAATGCGCGTAAATGCTCGCTCAAGTTTGATGACTGACAAAGTGTCCTACTAAGTCTTCGCGTAATCTACATAAAGTAAATTCTCGAATTAGCGTACAGCTTCAAATTAGCGCTCCGGGTCAAGTTTTGCTATTGCAGTTTTATTTTACTATCGTGTTGCATTTTGGGTTCAATTCAAATAAAGACTGTTGTTATATTAAGGCTGAAAATTGAAAAATTATTTAAGTGCCCCCCTTCAAATAAGCGGCTCCATTCGAATAAGCGCCCCCTTCTCACCTTAGGAAATTAAATAAGCGCCCGGGCGCTAATTCGAGCATTTACGGTATTCACAAAGACAAGATCAACGTTAGCGTCATGGTTATTTGTTTTTGTTTGAGTTTTCGGGACTGTTTAGGTTTACTAAAAAATGGACATTGTTTCATTTTGTCACCTGCAAACGAGGACAGGATTAATGTTACATGTAAGTTTGGGGAGAGCGAAAGTGAGACACTTCACTAGCATCTATATGAATTTAATTTGCCTTACATTAGCTCGAGCCAAGATCAAAGAACCAATCATGGATCACCGTAACATTTGTGATGTGGTTGCGGATGAAATACCAGAAGGATTCGCTTGGAAAACTCTGGCAAGACGTCTCAAACCACCGATTCCAGAATGTGCTATTGATGAAGTACTTGAGGCGGAAGGAGGGTCTCCAAAGGAATGCTGTCGAATTGCGCTCAGGAGATGGTACCAGAGATTTACGGCCCAAGCAACAAGTCAAGAGCTCATGCGGTGTCTCACAAATATGGGTTTCGCAAGCCTTAATTGGCATATAATGAAAGAACTCGACCTTGTATCATTCAAAGATATGCCAGTCTGAGAGGTGACTAGTCATGCATCAGTTCACTTGCGGAAAGTGCACGTGGACATTGATGATCAGTAGCATGATCAACTTAACTAGATTTAACACCCGGTTCCAGTTGTTTAAAGGCTTGTTTACTTTATCTGCTGGATAAGTCACTATCCTACAATTTCAATATCTGCAAAGATATTTGTATTTGAGCACGTAGCCGTTGATATGAACAGTCACTCTAAGCACATGTAAGTAAAAAGTTTGGCCATCGTTTAATCCTAGGGAGCGAAACAATTTCTCGTTAGGTTTACATGCAGAAACTTTGGTCTGGGCTGTTGCTCGTCAATGGTTGAACGAAGTGGCTGAAAGCCCAGGTGCCACCATGTTTGTTTTCTGTTTCCTATATATGCTACTGGGACTTTCTGAGTGAAAGTACTTGACATGGTGCTAGAATCGATATCTCCCTAGCTCTTGGATCTTCAAGAAACTAGGAAGGTCTTCGTGCATTGAAGAGCCGACCGCAAGGTTGAAAATTTTGCGTGTAAAATTAGACTACGAGCAGACCCTGTTTCGCCGCTCAGTTCATTAAACGCGACGCGAAAAGGAAAACCCACGCGATAACAACATGATCATGCGAAATCTGCACTCGAGCGTTGTTCTCGTGCCTGTTTTCTGTTTCGCCTTGCGCTCCACGAATTGAGTGGCGAAAAAGGGACTTTTCGTAGTGTGCTAACTAGGCGGCGATAGGGAAACTTCTTGCAGTCCAATATAAAACAAATACAGAAAACATATCCCATTGCGATGATCCGTTTTTGAAGGATCTTCCTAGTGCTAGAAAATTCCTTCTACCATGTTCCTTAGAAAAGTCCCTTGGAGAGAAAGTGGTGGCCAGGAGAAAGCGGTGGAATAATTAGAGGACACCCTCTCCTTGCCACCACTCCAGCGGGCGTCGTCTCTTAATTAACCATGTCCTCAACAATCAGACGGATTGGAGCTCTCCAACCATATCTGCTCTATGTCTTTGCGTTTGAGGCAACAAATTTTTGGATAAGTGTAAACTGCGCACTTGCGCACAAGCATTGTCCAGTGACCAGACATGAGTGCTTTTTTTCCCGATTCGGTGAAGTTATTTTGTATCCGGCCGTTCTGAACCCCCTGTCGTTTTGAATATGCAGACAGGAGTAAAAGTGGCATAGCGACAAACGCTAAAGCCATAAAAGAGTCATCCAGGCCTTCGATTATACCATAATAAACAGGGTATGAGACTAAGGTATCAAGTTCCTAAAATATTCCCGCTTTTATCAACTTTGTACATTCTAGTGCGAGTTGCTGCCAAAATTTCCGTACGCTTCTCCCCAGTTTTCAGAAAAAAAAACAGCATAATGCTACAATCATGTTAGTATTATGCCAGCATTACGCCTGATGCTCCAGATATAGTATTATTCTCAAAATTATGCGGGCATAATCCGACAGACCCTAACAAGAAGCGGATTGTAGATTGCAGCTTGTAGGTTGGATTAATCAAGCCAAAAGAAGAAATCAAAACGATCCTTTCAATTTTCATTAGCGTCCTTTACAGTGCGTCGAAGTGTCTGAGTCTCTTAGTTCTGAACAGCATCATCAGGGTTGAAGAGAACTTTTCCTCATGCGCATGGTCAGAATCAACGGTCAGTTGAATAGGCTACAATACTCGTCAAAAATCTTGAAACACTTGTGTCTGTTTCCCCTTCACCAATGTTGATTTGGGTATCACAGTGGTCTCAGTGCTTCAAAACACGCGTGGCTCAACATTGGGGAGGGAGAAGGCACATTTCGGGGTGGGGGGGGGGGGGGGGGAGGGGGGAAACAGTGTGAAGTAGAAATCTCAGGATTTTTCCAGAAAATTCGAGAGAAACGGTGTCTAATTCAACGATTTGTGACGAGTATTGTAGTTTCGAATTGTGCAGCAACAAAAGAACAAAGTCGAGGTTCAGGGGAATAATTTGCATTTTCCTTTCTTTTGAGCAATAAAAAATGCTAATTATTCCCCCTTAACCTCGACTCTCTTCTTTTGTTGCTGCACAATTCAAAACTAACCTATTTCCATTGCATTCGAAAATGCAAGGGTAGATAGGTCGAGGAATACCCTCTACAAGGAAATTTCAGGTTTAATTAAAAAACAAAACATCGAAGAGCAACGCTTTTGTCAGAACCACAATTCCCCTTATGAAATTTTTAATCCCCCTTATAAAATGTTTATATATTTTTATTTAAAAACGTACTCGGGGTATTCGCGTCAAACGTTGGTGCCGATAAACCACTGCCTATCTTTTGTTTTATTTAAAGGAGCTGTGAAATAGCATTTCAGCTCATTCTAAAGTTGGTATATTCTTGTAGGAGTAACAGAATTCATACAAAATGTAATTAAGTCGTTTCAAAATCTTCGAAGAAGATTCATCCTTCTAGTGCATGATTGTTCGTAAGAAAAAATAGAATAAACTCTACAAGCTTAAGTAAATTTTAAGCTTAAGAAACAAACAACAGAATCACTGCCCATCTTTCGTTTCATTTAAAGGGGCTATGAAATAACATTTTACCTATTACAAAGTTGACGTATGCTTGTAGGAGTAACAGAATTTATACAAAGTGTATTTATTTAGTCTTTGTGAAAATCGTTGATTTGCTTGTGCTGCATGATTACATGTTAGACGAAATAAAATAAAAAGGTAAAACGCCTCTTTCACCCACGGTAGAAAGGTTGGCAAGAAAGCGAATTAAACTTACTTATTTCATACACAGTTTACAACTACTTGTCTTGGCATTGCAATGGCTTATTGATCCCTTCCTAAACATGCGGAGTCGCGGACTCCATTATTCAATCTCATTATTTCATTCTTTGTTTATCAATTTTTCACGCCGAAAACCTTTTTGGTCCATAACAATATTTTCAACATGCATGTGGTCTTTGCACTATTGCTTGCGTGTCTTTCCTATCCTGATTTGAATTTGCTTCGTGACTCAAGTCTTCGTTCCTCTAGCCCTATGCGCAGACATTCTTTTGGCTCGTCACGCAATCTTTTCTCCCCAACGAACCTCTGCTGAAACTGTGACGAGCCACATTCCTTTCCTTCTGTTAAGTAAGTGTCATCTAGAGACCACGTGCGAGTTATAGAGGAACCAATTGGCTCTGTGTAGATTGCTCCCCTGGGAGCACCAATAAAACTTGCTCACAGGGAACGAAGCTGTTCCAAGATAGTCCTCAAGGCCCGGGGAAATGACTTCAACATTTGCTTGTGCTTCGATTTTGTTGAACAGCGATGGTGAAGCCGTTTGCAAATATGTAAATATCAACAAATCTCAGACCGGGTACAGAAATTTCAAGCCTTTATGCTTTTGGGTCACGAAAGATTGCGTGACGAGTCACAAGAGGCTATCGTTCCTCTTGAACAGCTGTCGGGGATTGAAGTGCTCCTGCCTTACTGCAAAAGAAACGTGGCGTCCTTGTCATCACCGAAAATAAGCTGAGTGCATAACGCACCCGTTGTTGAAAGACCAACACCTAACGATTCTTAAGGTTATTGCTGTGGCAAAAAAGGATGTGCTGGCTGTTCTACAAACCGGTTTAGGTAAATCCTTGATGTATCAAATCATTGCCCCGCCTCCAGTGTTTAAGACTGATGCATTGTCGGCATGCTTATGAACCAAGTCTCGATTGTATTAGTACTAGTGATATCGCCTCCGAGACCACGTGAACAAGTTGAGAAAACAATAGGATGAAAACTTTCTTATAGCAGATTCATGTTGCTTTAGATGGCGAAGATAGCGAACAAGTTTCAGTTTGCCGCTGGCCTTCGAGCCACTGGAAAATCTTTTAAAGTTTCAACTTACATTTGCCCACCCAGAAGCCTTGGTTGAAAATAAACGTGTCTTGAAGATTCTGAAAACGCAAGAATTTCAAGGCTTAACTGCAGAATACCCCGCCACTCGAACTATATTCCACGTAGCCGGCTACGCGGTACGCGGTACCCAGAAATAGGAATGCACAATACTGTAGAATACCCCGCCACTTGGACTAATTTCCAAATGAACTAAATTTCAAAAATGGCGCAGCGATGTTGTATGTGCTGGCTACGCGGTACGTGGTACGCCGTGACATTCCTCGTTCTTAAAGCGTCAAAGCCTAAGTAATTCCACAGACAAGAGACTGTGGAACTGTGGACTCGAAAGAACGTTATATAAACAAATGATTTCAAAATGGTGCAGCAATGTTATTTGTGCTGGCTACAAGGTACGCCGCACGCTGTGATAGCACTCGTTTACTGATTAAGTCTAAGCGCTCGTTTCAGTATTGGGCCTATAAGCACTCGTTTAAATTTTAGCTTTCATTTTACGGTTCGGTTAACTACTCTTTTTACGGAGACCGTGTGAAGAATATAGCACTCGTTTACTGATTAAGCCTAAGCAGTCGTTTGAAATTTTAGCTTTCATTTTACGGTTCAGTTAGGGTTAGGGTACACTGGAATTTTAATTTTCCACGTACCGCGTACCGCGTAGCCAGCTACTTGAGATACTTTGCCATCTTGACTTTAACTCTTTCCGCGTACCGCGTAGCCAGCTTGTAAAGATACTTCGCGGGAGGTGTCGGGCTACCCATGGGGCTTTGACTGTGAGGTCTGTCCCCAGGGTGGGGATTTGGATTGTACGACATATCCCAGGGTGGGGAATTTGACATGGCCACCATCTTCGACAATGAAGAAGGCTTGGAAATCAACAATAATAAAAGCAAGGTGACACACATAACACCAACCCGGTTTGGAAATCAACTTTGTTCCCAAGGCTGTTCCCTCCCCAACTAGTGAGGGAAAGGTCCTGGGAACGAGGTTGCCTGAAAATAACTCCCCAGAAGGCGTTCAAATGAAATTCCCACGTTCGTGAGAGGTGGCTGAACGAAAGGTCAGTGGTACATACATTGCACTCTTATTGTGTGCAGCAAGGTCTAAAGGGTATTATTCTGGCTACCTTAACTTATGCCAGGGTGTGGGCTTTTCCTACTTTTGGCTAATTATGTTGTCGCGGGGCTTAACATTGATAGGTGCATTATAAGCTAGATAAAATTAAAAAATTAAACGTAGTTCAGTGTTGTTTGTATTCTTATCGACAACGTTTGTCATCACAGTGGTCAAAATGTTGTGGACTCATGAGGTGCAGCCGAGATAGTCCACAACAAATTTTGACTATTGTGATGACGAATATTGTTGTCGATAAGAGTACAGACAACACTGAACCACATTCGATTTGTTTTTTTTTACCACAATATTTAACGCCAAAGAAAATGTTTATTTCAGAGCGTGACTCAGATCATGACTCAAAGAAAGGGCAAGCGTTGTCTATAGTTTTCTCGCAATATGATTGGTTTATATCCCAAAATGAGCATTACTGATTGGCTATTACATTGCGTGACAAATTGACGTGAGTAAGACTCGAGCAGCGTTGTTTAGACTGTTGTTGACAACGGCAAATTTGCCAATCAGATTGTGAGAGATTGTGAAGCAATTGTGGTAAAATTCGTCCTTTCTATTTATAATAATCTTTTTTTTTTTAACCTGGCTAGAAGCCATCTAATAGCCCCTCCCAGGGGTTTTGGGGAACAGGGGAACAATGACAAAATATATTGTGTTCCCTTGTTCCTGAAATTACTTTTAATTTAAACTTGTTTCCAGCTTTTTTATCCCTAAAATTATTTATGTTCCCTTGGAACAAGTTTAAAAGTAATTTTGGGAACAAGAAAACACAAGCAAATCTTTTAAGGGAACAAGGACCCCCCTGAGAGGGACTCATTTAATCCTCTGGCTTTGGCTTTCTTGAAGTGTACCTCTCAAATGTTTATTTATATAAATAATGTACATGGACATCTCCTGCGTATGAATAAGTGTGTAATGTGATTGATGCCTTCTTACTGATTTGTTAGATCATTGTTTTGTTTACATCATCTACAAGAAAGTAGCAAATTATTTACAAATCTAATCCGAAATAGTTTCATGGATATAAAGTTGGAATTCATGATGTTTAATATAAAAATTAATTTGGTTCATCAACTTTCCACGTAAAGAGATTCAAAAGATGACGCTTCGAGTGTACGTCATAGTGTATTGAGGGGATGTGAGTTGTACATGTATGTTGTTTATGTATCAAGTAGGGGAGCTATGCCATATTGGTGGAAACACCTATCCAAAGTAGGGATTTACTGCTTTTATCAATTTTCCTTTCTAATAACGTCGGTTATATTAGATGAGTTTTACTTAAAGGGGCTATTGTTTGTTTGTTATTTTATTTGTTTGAGCAGGTTGAAATTATGGCAGCTATTCAGCTGATGTGGACCTGCTATACCCACCCACTCAAATGAACACATAGGTCAGCCACAACACCGGGAATTTCATCCCCTATACTTCTCGAATAGTGTGTGGGTTCTTTAACGTCCCACAGGGAACTAATGAACATGGAAGTTATTTGTGAGACGGGATCTCCGGCTTATCGTCCTTATGCGAGAAGACTTGAAAGTCTAACCATTTGCGGATGTAATTACAAAGGCAGCACTTTCTCCTCAGTTCGTTAAAGACCCTAAGTGTTGGTCCGGGCGGAGTCGAACTCACGACCTCCCACATGGCAGTCCAGTGCTCAACCAACTGAGCCACATGTTTTGGGGAGATCTTTAGTTAATCGCAAGTTCAAAACTTGAAAATGGTAATGTGGAATTCATTTACTGATAAAATTATCGTCACTTCATGAACAAGATGATTCTGAGAAGAAATGACATTTATCCAAGCGATTTGCCATAAACTTGTGCCGACTTCTTTTGCAAGATTACCTAAGTGCATCTGTGTCAATCTTGTTCATTTGTGTCCATCCATGCTTCTCGTTCCTATTGCTGTATTTGTTTTATGTTGTTCAACAGTTTTAAGTGGTTATTGCAATCTCTCATTCTACTTTTTCGGCAACTTTGGTGTCACGAAATTACATCATTTTGCGTGACATAGCCGCTTTTAACATTGGATAAACTGATTCTTCAAAGAAGAGAAGAAAAGGGTTAATTCAATATCAACATACATTATCAACAAGCTATAACAAAGCCCACAGCCCACATCCCACATCCTATGCTCCCTGCTACTACCCTGGCAGAAACCCATTCCCACTCATCCCTCCCCCACCCTCCCTTCTTAGGAATCTAATTAATCCAGGAGCTGGCTTACACGAGCCGTTTATTTTATATTTTATCCTCTTTTAGAGCGTTGTTTGTCATTTACGGGGATGGCATTTTTTTTTTCTTGGCGTAGTCCCTGTGGGACTTTCCGCCATCCCTCTGCTCTTGTTTACTTCCGGTCACGTTGATGCTTTTTTAAATAACCAATCAAACTTGCTTTCTCGCCTTTTGAGACTGCATGCGCAATAAGAAGGGCGACAACATTCGCGTTGTGCAGCTCCTAATTTAAATATGGCGTCCACAGTTGTTCATTCCTTCACGTTAAACCAACTCTTTCGAGACATCTCCAATAAGTTTTCTCCTCTAGAATCAGCGGAGGTTGTGAAGTTGTCGAAGAGCATTTTTGGGAAACACTTTTACTCTCTTCAAAACGAAGATCTTTTGTCATGTCTCAGACGTCTACAAGAGCTTGGTTATGTCTCGAATAGAAAACTCGCTCTCGTCAAAGATTTTGTCGCTTCAAAATCCAGCAACAAGGAGGAAATCAGTGAGACTATTGAAAACTTTATAGCTTCACATCCGCTTCTGTATGATCCGGAGAAACAATTACAAGGAAGGAACGACGATCTCAAGAGGATCACAGCAACACTTGAAGCAGGGCAATCATCCGTTGTTAATTTGCACGGCCCGGGAGGAGTTGGAAAGACAACCCTTGCTCAAGAGATTTCCTCAAAATGGCGTGGAGGGAAGTCTTATATTTTCGATCTAAGAGAGGCAAAAGATATGAGAGCTCTATATTTTAGCCTCATGAACAAGCTAACCCTTACTGTGCGTGTTGGATACGTAGATATGAGTTTTGTAGTGGGAAAAGTCTTGGAGAAAGCTTTTGAAGAAAGCGAGGGGTTGCCTGTGCTTTTTCGTTTTGACAACGTTGAAGAGTTTACCTCGGGACAGGGGAAGGAAGGCACGAACTTAAAAAAATCGTTTATGGAGTTCTTAGAAAAGCTTATAGGATATTATAAAGACAGGCAGACGAGAGCTTTAAGGATACTTTTGACGTCAAGGACGCCATTGAATGAGGCCAACAAAGTGGTGGATTATGAACTGAAACCACTTGGAGATAATTTTTCGGAAAAAATCCTTCTTTCTGACGAGCCTACTGACATTAACATGGTGCAAAAAGAGAAGTTACTTAGTGTCTGCAATGGGAAACCTCTTCTCTTGAAAGGGTTAGCAGCAATTTTGAAACAGGAAAGGAAACGTCCCAGCGACCTGATCAATGAAATTGAGAAATTTGTCCGGGATTTTGAAGAGAAAGGGGACACACCGAAGTCCAAGCATGAAGAACTTCAAGATGCCAAAGAAAAAGCTTCTGGTTATGAGGAAGGAGTTGGTCATGGTGAAAAATCTGTGATCCATGAAATGTTCAACACACTACCATCTGACTGCCTGAAAGCATCAGCAGTTTCATTTTCTTTGTTTTGTGGCCCATTCTCTGTCTCCACAGCAGCACAGGTTCTTGGCATTAGTGTGCCAGAAACTGTGGCTCAGCTTGAGGGGCTAGAAACCAGTGCCATCATTTCCGTTGTGAACAGAGAAGAAAAGGAATTGATGTATGACATTCATCCACTGTTGAAAAAGTATGCAGATAGCATAAAGGACGATGAACTTTTCGTTGAATCGTACACCAAAGCAAAGGGGCACTTTTATGAGATTTTTATGTCTAAACTGAAAGACATAGCAGGATTTGTAGATGCTGACTATGTTAAGGCGTTTAAGATGTTTACCACTGACAGTGCGAACTACGAGTTTGCTATAGTCATTTCCTTGGAATCAGGGTTTTTCAGCATATCTGGTGAATTTCGTGACAATGCCTTGATTGTGTCACTAGTCAATGCCTTGCTGCCAAATGAAAAGAAATGCGAGCTTTTCAAATCATGGGCGAAAATGTGCAGTGATGACGGAAAGTCAGGTGAGACAAAGATCATACAAAATAATCGGAATTTCAAACAAATACATTACACTGGCTTTGCTTGCTTTTTTCACCATAATCCATCGCGCTTTCGGCGAGAATGTTTTGCGCAGCAACCAGAAGGCAGAACTCTAACATAATCTAAAAAACTTAACAACTCTTAATTAGAACATTTATATTGCATTCTGATACATTTGTTTACTACTTAACATTTAACAGTTGGTTCATGCGTCTAGCTACCTGCGTTCCTCGATATTCAAAGCACACGGGAAGTTTGTACTGCTTGAAAGATAATTTCTAAGTGCTCTTCAAACTTCGTAATTGCTTCAAATCACGATGAACGGACGCTTGCCACATTTTCAATGTGGTAGTTTAAATGTTAAATTTCAGTTCAGTAACACAAAGCAAGGTTGTGGCCTATTGTAAATTAGCCAATCAAACAGAAAATAATGTATTCAGAAAATAAAACTAAGTTGCACGGATGAATTCTGACCAATAGAACACGAGATGGCTGAAGCGTGGCAGAATATTTTTAGGAATGAATAAACAACGCTTTAAAGAGTAGTGAAGGGAATTTCCCTTTACGTAACATTGAAAAGAATCTACATTGTTGATAATGTTATAAATTTTGAGGAAGTTTTTGCCAATTTGTGAAATGAAACCGCTAAAGTCGCTCGTAGGAAAATCTTTTTTTTGGAAGGCCTTTGATTGCTGACGTCATCAGCGTGCACAAGGGGAATATGAAGCTCAATTACCCAATTGAATTTGATTACACGAATTCTCAAGCTAGTTCTTTTGACAACCCAGAACTCCATTTCAATTTTCAGTTTCAAGTGGACTTTGTATAGTACGTCTTTCGAATGTCGAAAGCGAAGATCACTACTATTTAATAGGTGCATTGTAAGCTTAAACTCTAAATGTTCTGTTACGGACTGGTAAACAACAAATTATTCGTAGTAGTTTACTATCCTTGGGATATACTAGTACCTTTTTTTTTAACTACCATAGTTCATTGGATAATGCATTTGTTGCGTTTTGATTGGCTTTAGCCTTCATGGTATTTGAGATATTATTCAATGCTCCACAGTATCAGTTACTGAAGTAGGAAAGATTTATCCATAATTTTTGGGCGTTTTTGATAAAACGATTATTTCACTCGCGTTTGTTGGATATGAGATTATTATAGCCAACTAAGCACTACGCGCCTCTTGGAATAATAATAATGTTAATTACTGAATTTGGAAAGTGGCAAACCAGTTGAATTTTTATACTTCTTTGTATTCACTGTAAAGCAGACATAGAGGAAAATGGGATTTTTCTACAATGTCATCATACATGTAATGGTGTTTAGGCGCTAGGGATAAAAGGCACACGTTAGCTTTTACGACATTTTCAATCGATTTTGGCTTAAAAAATAATTTGATGAAAATAATTAAATGGATAGGGTTTGTTCGACAAATTATGGTGTGTTTTCGACAAAAGGAACTGCTTATTAATAATGTAACACAGATCCATGATCCCAGATAAAGTGTGTTTTTCAAGTAATTTTTAAAATTTTGTGGGAATGTAGTTCAGAAAGGTCATTACAGAATTAAATCGTTTCATTTTCTTAAAAAGAAATCATTAACACTGAATCCAAAATTCATGTATCTTAGTAGTCCATGCACGCATAAAAGAAATGTGCTTTAATTGCCCCTTGCAAATGATTGTAGAAGACCCATTCGAATTTTGATTTTAAGAGCGAGGTAAAACAGTTATTTCCAGAAATACACGTAATTAAATGCAAGCCGGTCTTGATAATCATCATTAAGTGTTCCCTTGTTCTTCTCTGCGATTTTATCATCACTCGTGTCTTGGAATACAGACAATTAACGGCTGAAAGTGACTCCCAAACGCTGATCATCATCTGAAATCACTAACACTTCTCTTATTGTGAGAAACCGGTGGCAAAGTGCTTAAATTGAACGGGACACTTTGTGTTAGATATCAAAACTGCATATTCATTTCTGGACATATAAGTGAGGTAACTTGGTTGCGGTCTTGATAAGGTTTCAGTGATTGTCACCACCGACCATATCTTGAAAGAACTGCTAGGTTAATTGATCAGTCTGTGTCAATGGACATACATTTTTTTTCTTACTGGACAACTATCGTTCCCTTATCGATGTTTTTGACCAGCATTTGTTGTCCAAAGGTGATTTCCTTGAATCTTTTATGTGATGTTTGTATGACTCTTTGCCTCTCCACTGCAGGCTCACTCTTTCGTGCTCATTTAAAGTGTTGGGAATCTTTGTATGTCCGGGACCAAAACGGGCCTAGTGAGGCTTTTAAAGTGTTGGAACAAGCAGCTAATTCTCTTGGGAAAGTCCAAGATACAACTGTGGAGAATTTCACACAGACCCAAGGCTTGTACTCGTATTTCGAAGGCGAAATCTATTATAAGAAATCTGATTTCAAGAAAGCACTTGATTGCTTGCAGTTATCGTTAGACCTTATGGAAAAGCTGCCACAAGTTGATGACATCCTTTCCAGGTGTTATAACGCAATGGGTAATTGCTATTACGGCCTCAAAGATCTCACCAAGGCCCTTGAGTTTTACACCAAGGCTCTAAAGATGACAGAGAATGAGTTGAAGGGTGGTGAGTATCATTATAGCTTGCCGGTTTACAAAAATCAAATAGGCACTGTTTATCATGGTCAAGGAAATTACGATAAGGCAGTTGAATACTACAAAGAGGCAATCAGGCTTTTAGAGGTGCTTAAGATATCAGGTTATGAGGACGAGGCCGATTTTTGCAGGAATCTTGCAAATGCTTATGTCTTTCAAGGCAAATTCGAGGAAGCGATGAAACCAGCTGATAAGGCCTATGAAATACGAAGGAAACGTCTTGGAGATCACCCGGATACAGTGCGAAGCATTTTCCAGCAAGGCGTTATTCGGGCAAACCTAAAAGAGTATGAAAAAGCGTTAAACTTTTTCCTGAATGCTTGGGAAATGGAGAAATCACTCAAACCGGGGAACCATAGCGTGGTTTGGAAAAAGCTTATTGATACTATCATTGATTACATCGCGGATGATAATCAAAAGAAAGACTTTAAGAAGGAGGCTTTGGCGTTTTGTCAGCGTTTCTGGAAAGAGGAGAGAGACAGTTCGAGGTTTGGCTTTACTGAGAGCAACAGACTCATTATTGACACTATAGTGGAGCTTTTGGGAGATATTGAAGGAGAGAGAGATGTACATCACGGATATGAAAAAGAGGAATTGTGGTTTTATGATGGATTCGTGGATGAAACCGAAAAAGATTTTTGTACAACGTTCGATGCGGCAACGGACCGTAGAACGCTCAACGAAATGTTAAATAATAGAGGTAAGCTATTGGACAAGATACTTAAGCTCTGCATTCGACTTGACATGCACGAGAATCATTCAACGCTCACAAGACTCAAGTTAAATTTGAACAAGAAAGTTCTTTTCAAGGCAAACTTTGTCGGTGAGGAAGGAAATGAGAAAGAAACCCTCAGAAGTAAAGTAGAGCAATTGTATGGAGACTTGGATGAAAGAGAGAGTCCTACCGAATTCCGAAAAACCCTTCTGACTTCCTGGCGAGCACAGTGGGAACAAAGGGAAGGCATTGACGAAACAACGGAGACGATGAGCTCATGCCCAGCCAGAGAAAGAACAATAAGAGGTATCCTTCAACTGTGCTTAGACCTCAACGAAAAGGAGCTTCACAGAAAGTGCGCAGAGGAAGCCTTATTATTTTATGAAGAGCTGTGGACGAGAAAGTGCGAAGAAATGGACCAACGGGAGATAAAGAGGTTTCTCCTTGACATCAAAGCTTTGGCTTCATCGGCGGGAGATTATGAAAGAAACCATCGCTATCAAGATGTCTTGCAGGTTAGTTAGTTTTCTATAGTAGTAGAAAGACAATGAATTTAAAGCCTACCCAGAATCGTTTGGTCTAGTTATTTGGGCGCACATGGACCGACTTTTTCGAAGCAGGGAAATGCAAAATTGCTAAACCGAAGTAATGAGCACTTTTTCTTAATCGAAAACCCTGATTTGAACTTTGTGGCTGTGGAAAAAACTCTGCTTTACCACAAAGCCATGAAAAAATGTAGCACCAACGGGAGCCTGCATAAGTGCAGCGGCAGTGTGCACAAGGGCAAGAACATTAGTGCTTTTTCAACATTGCTGCAGACGAAATCCACTTTGGCTCTGTTTAACTGCTAGTTCGAGCACGAAATTTGTGTGACATTAATTAGTTTTACTTCGTGAATAATCAGTGTTTGTATTATGTTATTGTAATATCCGGAATAATCAACATTGAGGCGAGTTTTCGCCGAGGCTGATCTAACTTGACGAGGCCGTGGTCATTTAGATACCACAAAAACCTCGTTCAAAAGTTGTTTTAATATACATTGGTTGGAGAAAACAATACTTCAACAAAATGATAGAAAAGGTCGACCAGCGTACATTGCAGTTGAACATTGTGTATTGCGCACGCATCTTGCATATGAATGTGATAAATTGTTGACAGCTAGTCCATTTGTCCAGAGATTGCACTAATTCCCATGATTAACTGGAGGCTCTCAGCAAATTAGATTCGCGTTAAAGAGTATATTGTACAATAATTTAAATAATTTGTTGCCTATATTTCCGGTTCACACATTCTTCATTTTGACAGAAATTCATAAACACCGGGAAAAAAGCAGTCACCTTGGGACCCAAAGGTATTCCTTCACATTTTGGAATATTTTTTCTTGTTAGTATTGCGTACCACTTGAAAGACCATGTTAAAGAAAGAATCCATTACCTGCTGATAATTTTAAAAGATAGAGACTAAATGTAATTCCGAGTAAATTCATTGTGTCTATAATACAGGCAACAAATACAGATAAACGTTTACTTATAACATTTTGATATAAATCTGTATTATCTTCAGACTGAGGTGACCAACAAGTAGCAGAAATTTAAATACTATAGATGGTACATTAGCATTATCAAGCACGTGAAAATGCAAAACAAAGACGATACTATCAAGAGAATAGGCAAAGTTCTCTACTGGCTTTTAAAGCAATGTTCAAGGAAGGTGCTGAATGCTTGATGTGGTGAGCTTCGTAGATTCCTATTATTGTGTTACCACGCACGGTTTGGGTGAGAAGTTCTTTGTTCATTGCAGCAGAAGGTGGGTTATTCTCATTGATAAAAGTGTCCGGTAAGTTGTATAAACCTTGTATGTGTTTGATCTGGTCACAATGGCGCAGATGTTTGTATATAGCGCTTTCTTTGTCCGTAAGCGCATGTTCTTGTGTGCGGACAAACAGAGTTTTGTTCGTTTTGCCGATGTACAAAGAATTGCAACCAGGGCAAGTGAATTCATATACAACATTAGATTGACTTAATGGCGGTCGTCTGTTTTATTTGGATGTCCACATTCGGGTCGACTAGACATCTCCGAAGCTTACGCTTAAGTTTTTTAACAAGCCGTGGTGTTAGGTCACCGACGAATGGGATGGTAAGCCAGATAGTTGAGCCCTGGTCGTTTTGGCAGGTGTAGTTGGTACTATGATCTAGAGCCCTATTCTGTGCGTTCGTAGTAAAGCGATCAATTAAGTTCGCAATACGTTTAGGGAAACCATTCCACGATAACTTTCTTATTAGCTTGAGCTCGGTTTTAATTTTGTTAGGAGTGCAGATTCGGTGTACGATCAATGCTCTAACCAAACAAATCTTGTGTCGCCAGGGGACAAAACTTTCAAAATTAGTGTAATGTCTAGTAATTATGTCAAACGAAAAGAAAAGAAAATTCGTGCTCGCCTCGAGAAGGAGTTTCAAAACCTACTCGCGGAAAAGCAGACGAAGAATGGAATACAACCGAACCCCAACAATCTTTAAATTTCTGCTACTTGTTGGTCACCTCAGTTTGAAGATGATATAGATTTATATCGAAATATTATAAGTAAACGTTTCTCTGCATTTGTTGCCTGTATTATAGACACAATGCATTTACTCGGAATTATATGTATTCTCTATTAAGAGAGACGGTTGATAAATTTTTTAAATGCCGTTGTTACATTGGAGAGTGCTTACTCAAGGTCATTTTGGCAACGCTAAAAACTGGCGAAAAGCCCATTTTTACAATTTGTATTTGTGAGTAGGTTTCCTACGGATTGTCGTGGGAAAAAGGTACATTGACAATTGATATTTTTTCTAAAGTCTGCCATCGGATAATCGCGGCTTTTAAGCTTGATTATGGTCATGTGGCTGAGTAACAATGGTCTTGGTATTTCAGGGCATTTGCTCAGTGTTACTGATGATTGCCTCTGGGTACAAAGTAAGGAAACGGAAAACGTTCATAGAACCACAGTAGCATATTCACGACCAACAGATGTCATAAAAGACAGCTAACTAACTGCACAGAGATTTTGATGAGCGTGATAGTGTTGAGGAAAACCCAGTTTGATATTGTAACGGCGGTCACGGGAGTTTCCCTTAACTTGTGAACTTTATTGGACTTTGTTTGTTTGATGTCATTCAATAGCTATTTTCTTGATTTTCTGGTGATTTCTCTATTTTGATAACTCCAAACAGTTTTTAGGAAATTTTGACTTCGCCTTATTATTCGCATGCAGAGAATTTTCGAGAACAATCTAACAACCGAAAATAATATCACCTTTCAAGTTATATGATCTTTGCGTTTACTGTACTCGTGTTGGAGTTTTTAGAGGGAACGCTTTTGTTGTCGACACGTGCTTCTGATCGAGAGAAAATCTGTTAAATTCATTGTAAGTATTTTGACAGGTGTCAATTGACTATAACGTGCATGTCAAATATCAAAGATGTATGCTGGTGTATATGGCCACCATGTTGGGCACAAGTACTCGAAGCCTGAGCAGAGCCACATACCGGTCACATTGGCATACATGGAGGGGTGGACGCACGTACGGATCGAAAGTCGATGACGTCATGGGTTACGCCGATGGGTTACCAGATTTTCTTAACTATGGTGTAATCGCATGATTTTTTTGGTTATTCCAAATTGCACTCGAAATCATGTGATACCAATACTAAATTAGGCTTTTCTCATGCTAACTGGCTAACTGGCTCAGATTTACACAGGAATAGCAGTAAGTTCTGTATAAAAACCAAGTCGACTTTATTAAAAGGTCAAGTAATTGTACGCACAAATTTTATTGTAAAATGGCCAATTAGTCGTTCTTGATTGTTTATTTATCTTTCATACCTTGCTTTCCTTTATGTGATAACCCCAAGCACCCTTGTTTAAAGAAGCCGCCAAGACACAAGGGAGTGCCAGTAGAGAGAAAGATGAAGAAGAAAGCAAACCCGTATCGGAAGAAGAAGACGAAGAGATAGAAGTAACCTCTGAAGAATCTGCGGAAGACCAAGTGGACGATTTAACTTCTGAGGAGAAAATTGAGATCACATCTGAGGATGAAAATGAATATTCGAGTTCCTTTC